>NC_073390.1:44293055-44620679 GCF_028641065.1 Leucoraja erinaceus
CTCTCTCTCTCTCTCTCTCTCTCTCTCTCTCTCTCTCTCTCTCTCCCCCCTCCTCCCCTCTCCCCCCCCCCCCCCCCTCTCCTCCCCCCCCTCTCTCTCCCCTCTCTCTCTCTCTCTCTTGCCGCAGCTTTCTGAACTTCCCTGCGTGGCTGGGTGCGTTGGGTTTCGAGTGTGTGCTGAATGTGGAGCTCGCCTCTCCCCCCGGCACTTCACAGGAGCAGGGTGGATACTGGATTCTTATTGTACTGTTCAAGTCAAAAGTATTCCTCCTCACCAATCAGAAGATCGATCAAGTGTTTTGTGTTTTTTTTTTAAAAAGGTGATGTAATGGGAAATACTGGAGATGGAAATCATAAATAAGACAGTAGACAAAAATGCTGGAGAAACTCAGCAGGTGAGGCAGCATCTACAGGGTCTTGGTGAGACCACACCTGGAGTATTGCGTACAGTTTTGGTCTCCAAATCTGAGGAAGGACATTATTGCCATAGAGGGAGTGCAAAGACGGTTCACCAGACTGATTCCTGGGATGTCAGGACTGTCTTATGAAGAAAGACTGGATAGACTTGGTTTATACTCTCTAGAATTTAGGAGATTGAGAGGGGATCTTATAGAAACTTACAAAATTCTTAAGGGTTGGACAGGCTAGATGCAGGAAGATTGTTCCCGATGTTGGGGAAGTCCAGGACAAGGGGTCACAGCTTAAGGATAAGGGGGAAATCCTTTAAAACCGAGATGAGAAGAACTTTTTTCACACAGAGAGTGGTGAATCTCTGGAACTCTCTGCCACAGAGGGTAGTTGAGGCCAGTAGACATTGGCTATATTTAAGAGGGAGTTAGATGTGGCCCTTGTGGCTAAGGGGATCAGGGGGCATGGAGAGAAGGCAGGTACGGGATACTGAGTGGGATGATCAGCCATGATCATATTGAATGGCGGTGCAGGCTTGAAGGGCCGAATGGCCTACTCCTGCACCTAGTTTCTATGTTTCTATGTTTCTATGGTGTGAAGGAAATAGGCAACGTTTCGGCCCGATGCTGCCTCACCTGCTGAGTTTCTCCAGCATTTTTGTCCACCTTCGATTTTCCAGCATCTGCAGTTCCTTCTTAAACATAAATCAGACAGTGTTGATCTTCAATGTGAACTGCAAACAAAGATACAGAGTTCAATCAATACTCAGAATTTCAGGCAGTATCAGAGGAGAGAGAAACTGAGGTAACATCTCTAGGCGGCACAGTGGCGCAGCGGTACAGCTGCTGCCTTACGGTCCCAGAGACCCGGGTTTGATCCTGACTACGGGTGCTGTCTCTACGTAGTTTGCATGTGACCAGAGTAGGTTTTCTCCCGCAGTCCAAAGATGTACAGGTTTGTAGGTTCATTGATTTTGGTAACATTGTAAATTGTCCCTGGTTTGTCTAGGGTAGTGTAAGTATACAGGGATCGTTGGTCGGTGCGGATTCGGTGGGCCGAAGGGCCTGTTTACATCCTGCACCTGTAAAACTAAATCCCAGGTTCATCTCTTCCTCTCCCCCCTATTAGGGTTAGTGGCACACTGGCCTCACAGCTGGTCGAGTTGCTGCCTCACAGCGCCAGAGACCTGGCTTCCATCATGACCATGGGTGCTGTCTGTATGGAGTTTGCATGTTCTCCCTGTGAGTTTCTCCAGCATTTTTGTCTACCTCCCTGTGACCTCCCGTGTAGGTTTCCTCCGGGTGCTCCGGTTTCTAACCACAACCCAAAGATTGATCGGCATCTGTAAATTGCTCCCTTGTGTGTGGAGAGTGAGTGAGAAAGTGGGATAAGATAGAACTCACGCTATATCTCTAAAATTAAAACTGAAACAAATATCCGTTCACTTCCATCCACATCCCTCCCTCCAGCTTTACCTCTCTCTGTTCCTCTCCTCTCATTACCTGGCACCCTATTATCTCTTTTACACCCATCTTCCAATGAAACCCCCTCATCTAACACTTGCCAGACTTTGTCCAACTCCAACTTTGTAACATAGTTAGTGCCCTTTATGTGGTGACTGTTTGCATACCTTGGGTACGCGAGCAAAGCGTCACACTGTGACTTGTCACAGGTAACAAGTTTTAAGTAAAATATTCCATACCATTCCAGTCCATCTCTCTTTTCCGTCTTCTCCCTCTTCCCCCCGCGAAGGAAATAGGCAACATTTTGGGTCAAAAACCTTCTTCAGACTGATGTGAGGGTGGGGGGCGGGAAGGAAGACTGATGCGAGGGTGGAGGGAGTGGGAAGAAGCCCGCCCCCTCCACCCACACATCAGTCTGAAGAAGGGTTTCGACCTGAAACATTGCCTATTTCCTTCGCTCCATAGATGCTGCCTCACCCGCTGAGTTTCTCCAGCATTTTTGTCCACCTATAGTTACAATGCCATTAGACAATAGACAATAGGTGCAGGAGTAGGCCATTCGGACCTTCGAACCAGCACTGCCATTCAATATGGTCATGGCTGATCATCCACAATTAGTACCCCGTTCCTGCATTCTCCCCAAATCCCCTGACTCCGCTATCTTTATGAGCTCTAACCAACTCTCTCATGAAAGCATCCAGAGAAACGGCCTCCGCTGCCTTCTGAGGCAGAGAATTCCACAGATTCACAACTCTCTGGGTGAAATTTATTTCCTCTTCTCAGTTCTAAATGGCCTACCCCTAATTCTTAAAATGTGGTCCTGGTTCTGGATACCCCAACATCGGGAACATGTTTCCTGCCTCTAGCGTGTCCAATCCCTTAGTCTATATTATTAAAAGTCTGACCTTGACCACTTCCTGGTTTTCTGTATATTGATTTTAGAAAAAACGCTGCCACTCACGGCTGTGATTTTTGGCTATCTTATTCAGAGTCCCCTCCGATTCGCAGGACAAGAGGATTTTTCCCATTGATGAAAAATATAGGAGTTATTAGTGTTTTAAAAATGTTGAGATTCTCTCTCCTGAAGGCCACGCCCCTTCCGGAGGGATTATAAAACCCAGAAGCGTTGAGTGACTCAGTCAGTCTTTGCAAGATGGGGGAGCGAGAGGGTCACTTCTCTCAGTCTGAGCTGTGAATAACACTGAACACATGTCTACTAAACCGTGAGTGGTTTTACTGACTTGTCAGTGCCCTTAATGTGGTTTAAAAATATAGTTTGGAAATGCTAAAGCTGTGTTGCCTTTGGTTTGGAAATGCTAAAGCTGTGTTGCCTAATTAAAGTTGCCTTGCCTTCTATATAATTATAAGTCTAATCTTGAGCACTTCCTGTTTGCGCTTTATATTGATTTTAGAAAAAAATGCTACCACATACGGCTGTGATTTTTGGCCATCTTACTCAGAGTCCCCCTCCGCTCATCAGGTACCGAGGATTTTTCCCATCGATGAAAAATAAAAGAGTTATTAGTGTTTAAAAAAATGTTGAGATTCTCTCTCCTGTCAATCATGCCATGAAGGCCAAGCCCCTTCTGGTGGGAGGGGGAGGGACTATAAAACCCAGAAGTGTGGGCGTGGCTTCATCTCTGCAAGATGGAGGAGGGAGAGAAAACGACTCGCTGTCTTTAGTGGCCTTGCACCCTGCTTGAAATGGTATGAAACTGCACTTGAATTTGGTGGCCTTGCACCCTGCTTGAAATGGAATTTCAAGGAATAGCCGTGAGTCAACTGCCAGCCCACCAGCCGTGAGTGAGTGAGCTGCCAGCACAACAGACTTGAGTGACTGAGCCGCCAGCCCAAGAATCCATTCGGCCCACAATGTCCATACTAGCCCTCTGGAAACCAGTCCTTTCAGCTCACAACACCCATACTAGCGCTCCAGAACCCCCTCCCCCCCCCACTGGCCACCTATATTGGAATTGGTGGAGAGGTGGAATATTGCGTTGGGGGACCAGCCCTCCCATGTGAAGCTGGGACCCAACGGGTCCCACTTAGTCTAGTAATCTTATATGTTTCAATAAGATTATTCTTCTAAATTCCAGAGTATACAAACCCAGCCGCTCCATTCTATCAACATATGACAGTCCCGCCCTCCCGGGAACTCCTCCTTTGCACTTCATCCAGTGGCTGTTATTTCTACAACCGTGTTTGTGTGTGGACGTAAGCTAGTCCTGGTGTGTTTTCAAAGTTTAAATCATTGGCTGCACCCTTCCAGTCCTGCCCCATAAACGTTTCACTCCCACACGTTGACAGCCTCAAAGACTCTGGCGTATTTGTTGGTTTTCTCTGCTCTTCGCTAATTAATAGTGTATGTGCATGTACATATGGTCCTTACTTCAAAGCTGAACCAAGCAGAGCGTACAGAGATTCACAAAGACACGGGAAGCTGCTGGAACACATGCAGCTGGTTCATTCCATTCTCTGACCGCACCATACTTGCGCACATGCTGTGTAGGCAGAAACACACCAACACACATGCACGAGTCGGCCATTTGGCCCTTCCAACCTGTTCCATCATCCTTCATCTTAAAGCCACATTCCCACCCACTCCTCAATGACTTTTATATGTTTGAATACATTTACCTTCTGAAATGCATTCAGCGATTTGGCCTCCACAGTGCTCTGTGGTGAAGATTCCACAATTTCACCAAATTTTTCTCTCCATCTCAAACTGAAACGCCTCACCCCATATTCTGAGACTGCAGCCCTACAAATCCTAAAAAATGTTTATATTGCAATGAAATGTATTTTCTATCTGCACTCTGGTTAATATAAACCTGTCAACCTAATCTCATAGTGTGGTCATTGTGCATCCTCTATATAGCTATTAGATTAGTTTATTGTCATCACATGTACTGAGGTACATTGAACACATTTTTGTTGCCCGCTATCCAGTCAGTGAAAAGAATATGCAAGATTACAATCAATTCGTCCACAGTGTACAGATGCAGGGTAAAGGGTATAACGTTTAATGCGTGATAAAGTCCAGTAGAGTCCAATTAACGATAGTTTGAAGGTCTCCAATAAGGTGGATGGGAGGTCTAGACCGCTGTTGCCTGATAATGGATGGTAGACAAAAATGCTGGTGAAACTCAGTTGGTGAGGCAGCATCTATGGAGTGAAGGAATAGGTGACGTTTCGGGTCGAGACCCTTCTTCTATAACCTTTCTTAAGTACGGAGGCACAAGGTGCACGCAACATGGTCACACTCTGGGCCATTTAATACCCATAAAATAACGTAATGCCTGTGCTCAAAACCTCTTGTTATAATGTTAACACACTCTTTGTCTCCTTGACTGCCGGAGGGGAGTTTACTTCAGCAGCCTGGTTCAAAAGTTGCAGCATTATTTCAATCCTAAATTGTCAAAGCCAACCCCATTAATATTCATTGTGAACAATGTCAGTTCCAGGTCTGATCTTTTTGGGACTTGGCTTTTCCAACTTCTTTCCTCTTTCTTGGGCAGCATGGTGGCGCAGCGGTAGAGTTGCTGCCTCACAGCGCCAAGAGACCCAGGTTCCATCTGACCACGGGTGCTGGCTGTATGGAGTATGTACGTTCTCCCTGCGACTGCGTGGCTTTTCTCCGGGTGCTCCGGTTTCCTCCAGACATCCAACGAAGTTCGGGTTTGTAGGTTAATTGGCTTCTGTAGATTGCCCCTGGTGTGTACGCTAGAACATGTGCACGGTGTAGATCAGTGCATGTTCCCTTAACCATAGTGACCTCCCCACTACTAACCACTCCCCATTGTCTCCAGTATAATTGTAGTGTCCCCACCTCCAGCTCGCTCTCTAGCTCCAGTGATGACCACGGACAGCTACAGCTTAGTGTTAACTCTCAGTTAATAAACAGTTACAGTAAAAAGACTTGTGTGTGCAGTAAGTCATTTTACATGGTGTCACAGCGGTAGACCTGCGTCTCCTGTTTATCGGTTTTTATTTTCTTATTTCTTTCTCCCAGTCCTTCCCTCCGTTCGTTTTTGGCGAGCATATCGACGCTTATATTGCCGCCTTGCATCACCTGGCTCGGCGCTGCCGCCTTGAGACAATCACCACGGAAGAATTAATTAGGGACGTCCTCGTTCATGGTCTCCGCAACGATAGACTGCGTGAGCAGCTCCTAGTGAAACCCGATCTGGTGTACGGGAGGGACGTCGCTGAGCACGACATGAACCTCCGCAAAGTCCTGGACAGGGCGCGGGTGATAAACCTCAAGCTGAACCCGAAGAAATGTCGATTCCGGGTCCCGGAAGTCACTTACGTTGGCCATGTCTTCACGGCAGGGGGTCTCAAGCCCGACCCCCAGAAAACGTCGGTGGTCACAGAGATGCCCGCTCCTACCGACGTCCCTGGCCTGCAGCGCTTCCTGGGCATGGTCAATTACCTGGGTAAGTTCATACCCGACCTCAGTGAACTGAGTGCCCCCCTGCGGGAACTAATCAAAAAGGACTCCGCGTGGGTCTGGCTCCCGCATCACCAGTCGGCTTTCGTGACTCTGAAGTTGAAGCTTGCCGCTACCCCGACTTTGAAATTTTTCGATCTGCACATACCCATTGTCCTCACTTGCGATGCCTCCAAGTTCGGTCTCGGTGCCGCTTGCCTGCAGCTCTACGACGGCCTTCAGCTGCCCGTCTCCTACGCTTCTCGCACCATGACCCCTGCCGAGCAGCGCTATGCCCAGATTGAAAAAGAACTGCTTGCCGTGGTCTTCGCCTGCTCCAAGTCTTTAGACTACATCCTCGGCAACTCTTTCATCATCGAGACTGACCACCAGCCGTTGGTGACAATCCTGAATAAACCTATCCATGTTGCTTCTTCCCGGTTGCAGCGCATGATGCTGCAACTCCAGCGTTTCACGTTCCAGATCGTCTACCGTAAGGGCAAAGACATGTTTGTAGCTGACACCCTGTCTCGTGCTCTGCTGCCTTCCGTTGTCCGCCACCCGTACGAATCCTCCGACCTTCTGGTACTAAACGTCAACATTGTTCCTTCACAGCAGATGCAGTCCCTGGTGCAACACACTGCTGATGATCCTGCCCTGCAACAACTTGTGGACGTTATCCGCCGTGGTTGGCCTGACCGACGCTCCGAACTGCCTGCTGGCGCTGTACCTTATTTCCTCGTTCGCGATGAACTGGTGCTGCACGCCGGCGTGGTGGTAAAGGGTCACAAAGTCGTGGTGCCTGCCGCCCTGCGGGATCATTACTTCCAGTCTGCTCACAGCGGCCACCCCGGGGTGGAAGCTACTTTATCCCAGGCCCAGAGCCAATTCTACTGGCCAGGTATGGCTCAAGACATCCGTGACAGGGTCTCCGCCTGCGCTGCCTGCAACACCCTGCACCCCCATCAGCAGCGCCAGCCTCTCCTGCAGCAGCCGGCCCCAGAGCTCCCATGGATGGCCGTTGCTACCGACCTCTTTGAGTGGCGCGGAAAGCACTTCCTGGTCCTGGTGGACTCCTATTCCAGCTGGTTCGAGGTCGATCAGCTGACCTCCGTCACCTCTGCCGCTGTCATCGGGAAGCTTCGCCGCCACTTCTCCACCTTCGGCTCCCCGGTGACCCTCCAGTCCGACAACGGCAGCCAATTCTCCAGCGACGAGTTCAAGACCTTTGCTGCCCGTTGGAACTTTCACCACATTACCAGCAGCCCCGAGTATCCTCAGAGCAACGGACTTGCTGAGCGGGCCGTACGTAGCGCCAAGGAGCTGCTTGAACACTGCCGCCTGTTCCGTGCTGATTTCCACCTTGCCCTGCTTAACCTCCGCAACATTTCCCGCGACCCCGCGCTCAGTTCCCCTGCCCAGCGCCTTATGTCACGCACCACCAGACCTCCCCTGCCGGTCTCCCAGCAGTCCCTCAAGCCCTCGGTTCAGAATCCTGCCACTGTCACTGAGCGCATTGTCAAGAAACAGGTCATCCAGAAGCGCTCCTTCGACAAATCCGCCCAGCCCCTTCCACGTCTGTTCCCGGGGCAGGTTGTCCGGATGCAGTCCCCCTCTGGCCATTACCGCCTGGCCGTCGTGGTCGGCGACGCCAGTTCTCCGCGCTCCTACTTCGTCGACTACGAGGGGGCTATCTACCGTCGCTCCCGCCAGCACCTGCTGCTCGTGAATGAGCCCACTCCACCTCCCGCGGATCCTTCTCACCCCCCCATTTCTTCTCGAACTCCCGTTGCCCCTCACGCCCCGACAACATCTCGCATGCCACGCACCCTACCCTCACAACTGTCAGCCCCCCGGTCGCCGCAGCCCCGCTCCCCTGCCTCCCCTGCCAAGCCTGTTTCTCCTCCCGGAGCCCCGCGATCTCCACCGCCCACCTCTCCTGCCGATCCCCCGGCTGCTGTCCCTTCTGTTCCCGACGATGAGGAGGAGGGCGGCTTACGCACCCGCTCTGGCCGGCTGGTCAAGCCGCCTGTCCGCTACGGGGAGCTCGCATAGTTTTATACTGTTGCCGGTGCGATTGGTGTTCGTAGCGTATGAGCCGTGGTCACTCTGTATAGTACCTGCCATGCTTTTGTTTCTAAGAGGAAGGATGTAGATCAGTGCATGTTCCCTTAACCATAGTGACCTCCCCATTACTAACCACTCCCCATTGTCTCCAGTATAATTGTAGTGTCCCCACCTCCAGCTCGCTCTCTAGCTCCAGTGATGACCACGGACAGCTACAGCTTAGTGTTAACTCTCAGTTAATAAACAGTTACAGTAAAAAGACTTGTGTGTGCAGTAAGTCATTTTACACACGGGCGATTGTTGGCCGGCGCAGACTCGGTGGGGTGAAGGGGCCTGTTTCCACGCCATACCTCGAAACTAACCCAAATTTTATTCTGCTCTCTTTTATCTGCCTTTCAGGTCTTGTCCGCTCCGTGTTCCCGACCTCAACAGACTTGGTACTGGAGTTGGGCATTTCAATGCCAGCGTGTGGAGATGGGGGCTCCCTCCGCCAGAGCCCAGCTGTGAATGTGGAGCAGAACAACAGACAGCCAACCATGTCATCTCTGGGTGCCCGCTCTACCACCCACCAAATGGAACTCAGGGCCTGGCAGACATTGACGCTAACAGAGACAATAATGCTGCTCAACACCCGGCTTGAGATCGATATGGCCTGTCCCACTTTCATGACCTAACTCACGACCTCTGCCAAGTTTGCCCTTGACTCATACTTGCAGCATGATCGTCACGAGGTCGTAGGAGGTCCTAGGTAGGTCGTGATGCTAGTCGTAGGTACTCGTGGCATCAAGTAGGTCGGGGCGTTTTTTCAACATGATGAAAAATGTCCACGAGTAAAAAAGGTCGTGAATTAGATCGTGATAGTCGGACAGGCCCTTAACTATTCCTTTGGTTTATGCTTCATTCGTAAGAAATAGAAGTCCTGACCTTATTGATCAAACTGAAAAGTGACACTGTATCGTGGTGCTTTTTGGAAATCTAAATAGACTGAGATGAACAGCGATAAGAAGCCTGTGTGCGGTGTAAATACCGCGAAGGCTCGGGGCGACCTCATGACCTGTTTCCACACTGTACACTTTATATAAAGTAACTGTTCTTTCACATACTTCACACATCAAGTTGAAGCGTTTATTAAAACAAAAACAGCACAATTCTGTTTCCAATTTGAGAACTCACTTGTTTGAGAAGAAAGCCATTGTGTACTTTTAAACCTAACATGCTGGTCTAATACTGGTAACTCCAATTAATATCTTACAAACTTTGTCAAGAGAGTCAAGAGTGTTTTATTGTCATATGTGCCGGACGGGACAATGAAATTCTTACTTGTTGCAGCACAACAGAATATGTGAATATGTAAACATTGTATATAATGGGGGAAAAAAAGAAAAAGTTCAATAAAGTGCAAATAACAAATAATAATAATATAGTCTTTTGCAGTTCAGAGCTTATTCATTGTTGTGTTTAATAACCTGATGGCTGTAGGGAAGAAGCTGTTTCTGAACCTGGACGTTACAGTTTTCAGGCTCCTGTACCTTCTTCCTGATGGCAGTGGTGAGATGAGTGTGGGTCCTTGATGATTTTGGCTGCCTTTTTGAGCAGCGACTACGAAAGAGCAAGGTTATCTGTACCAGGCCAGGAATGGCCCATTTTAGAGATATTTTCTTGACCCTTACAGTACATTTTAATCTAAAGGGCCTGTCCCACTGTACGAGGTAATTCAAGAGTTCTCCCGAGTTTCCCCCGATTCGAACTCAGAGAAACACGGTAATAGCCGTTCGTAGGTACTGGGGGCTCTCGTGGACATTTTTCGCAGTGCTGAAAAAACTTAATGAGTAACGCGTTTCCCGAGTACCTGCCGTCGGCATTACGAGCCGCTATGAGACATCCACGAGCTCCGGCGTAGCCGCTACATACATTCTACGTACTTACCACGAGTTTGATTTTTTTAAATCTCGGGAGAGCTCTTGATTACAGTGGGACAGGCCCTTAACCACACTGTGTATAGAGTCCAGCGACTAGATTCTTTCTAATAAATGTCCCATCTTGTGGGTACAATAAACGCATTTAAAAGGTGCTTAGATGGATAATGCATGGATAGGAAAGGTTAAGATGGATATGAGATGGATATGAGATGAGGTGGAATGGGATAGTGTGGAAACAGGCCCTTCGGCCCACTGAGTCCATGCTGACCTGCAATCACCCATTCACCTGTTCTATCCTAACACCTGGGCAATTTACAGAAGGAGATTAACCTACAAACCTGTGTGGGAAGGAACTGCAGGTGCTGGTTTAAACAGAAGACAGACACAAAATGCTGGGGTAACTCAACGGGACATGCGGCATCACTGGAGAGAAGGAATGGGTGACGTTTCAGGTCGAGACCCTTCTTCAAACCTACAAACCTGCACGTCTTTGGATCTTTGAAGCGTGGGAGTAACCCGAAAAACCCGGGGGAAAAAAACCCACATGGTCATGGGGATAACGTACAAACTCCGTACAGACAGCACCTGCAGCTAGGATCAAACCCGGGTCTCTCTGGCGCTGTAAGGCAGCAACTCTACCACTGCGTCACCGTGCCATCCCATATCTTGGTCGGCACGGATGAGTCGGGCCGAAGGGCCTGTTTCTGTGCTGGACAACTCCATGACTGAAAAGAAAGGAAAGGGAGTGAGATGACATTGTTGGTCTGGGATGAGATCAGAGCAATGGTGAGATGGGAAAATCAAAGCGTAAAATCAGACCAGACGGTGCAATGAAACATGAGGGGTGTAGAAACACTAGGTTCAAGTTCAAGTTGAGTTTATCGTCATGTGGCCCTGTATAGGACAATGAAATTCTTGCTTTGCTTCAGCACACAGAACATAGTAGGCATTTACTACAAAACAGATAAGTGTGTCCATATACCATAATATAAATATATACACACATGAATAAATAAACTGATAAAGTGCAAATAACAGAAAATGGGTTATTAATAATCAGAGTTTTGTCCGAGCCAGGTTTAATAGCCTGATGGCTGTGGGGAAGTAGCTATTCCTGAACCTGGTTGTTGCAGACTTCAGGCTCCTGTACCTTCTACCTGAAGGTAGCAGGGAGATGAGTGTGTGGCCAGGATGGTGTGGGTCTTTGATGATGCTGCCAGCCTTTTTGAGGCAGCGACTGCGATAAATCCCCTCGATGGAAGGAAGGTCAGAGCCGATGATGGACTGGGCAGTGTTTACTACATTTTGTAGTCTTTTCCTCTCCAGGGCGCTCAAATTGCCGAACCAAGCCACGATGCAACCGGTCAGCATGCTCTCTACTGTGCACCTGTAGAAGTTAGAGAGAGTCTTCCTTGACAAACCGACTCTCCGTAATCTTCTCAGGAAGTAGAGGCGCTGATGATCTTTCTTGATAATTGCGTTAGTGTTCTCGGAATTTGTATGAAGGCCTCTGAGCAGTATTGAGAATATGGGTGAGCTGTGGGTGTGGAGCAGTATAAAGAAATCAGTCTGAAGAAGGATCTCGACCGGCTAAGTGTCATTTTCTTTTAATCAAATAGTGCGACTTCTGTAGCTAGTTAATCCGCTTAAATACTGAGGAAATGCACAAATTGAAGAATCTCGACCCGAAACATCACCCATTCCTTCTCTCCAGAGATGTTGCTTGTCCCGCTGAGTAACTCCAGCATTTTGTGTTTGTCTTCGATTTAAACCAGCATCTGCAGTTCCTTCTTGCACATAAAGAAAATTTAAATTGTATTTATTTGGTGTGAATTAAATGTTGATTCTGTCAGATCCCCTGTGGAATGTACTTGTACAGGCCGATTTATTGGTGTACAAAAAGCTGGTGTACTGTGGAGTGCAGGTATCTGAGAGTTAATCTGCAAAGATAGTCTCTGGTGTACGTACCGCGGGATAAGGATAAAGCCTTGCCAACTGCATGACATCAAACACTGTTGATGTCACCTTGTTACAATCTGTGTTGCCGTGCAACATCAATGCCTGTTTGTGATTCCGGGCCGTAACCCAGAGCTTATGAAGGCAAGCTGACATTAAACTCACCTCTTTGGAGCAGATTGTACAGTAAGCCAAGACAAGCATTGTTAATGCCCCAAAACATGACTTGACCTTCAAATCCGTATCAGCAGCATAACTTTAGTAATACAGAGAGACACAGAGGGCTCTGCGTCTTTAGGTATCGTGTTTCTCTTGCTGCTTAGCCTCAAGAGAAGCAGATAACAGCAGCGTGTGCATGTACAGAGCTATAACAGTCAAACTCAGCGAGCAATAACACTGCATGCTCTGTTCTTTCAACGAACAAAGGCAGTGAGAGGTGACGGAGGGATATGGGATGGCGATGATCAAATGCTTGACTCGGTTCCAAGACAAGGCCGGAGAGCTGAAGAGTGTCGGTTCACAGCTGTGCAAAGCCCCGCACTCACACCATTGGATTGTAAAACAAAACGCAAAATGCTGGAGTAACTCAGCGGGCCAGGCAGCATCAGTGGAGGACGTGCACAGGCAACGTTTCAGGTCGGGATCCGGGGAGGGGAGTCCCGACTTGAAACATCACCTATCCACGTCCTCCAGGCTGAGTTACTCCAGCACTTTGTGTCTTCTTCTGTAAACCACCACCTGCAGTTCCTTGCTTCTGCTGCTGAAGTCTGACAGGCCAACGTCAACTGTAGAGGGTCTCAACCCAAAACGTGGCCTAACCACGTCCTTCAGAGATGATGCCTGATCCGCTGAAATACTCCAGCACTTTGTGTCTTCTTTTGTAAAGCAGCATCGGCAATTCCTTGTGTCTCCCAAATCAAACTGTTGGTTAGTGACCAAAAAGCAACGCTCTGGGGAAACTCAGCAGGTCGGTCAGCATCTGTGGAGGGAATGGGTAGGCAACTTTGCAGATTGGGGCCATTCTTGTTGGATAGCAGGTTTATCTCTCAGTGTAACAGTGTTTGCAACAGTGCCCTGCAACGCATGCATTGCAGTTGGCATGAGTTGGCACAGGTGCTTCAGGAACGATGGGGGGGGCACAATGACATCTAGGACAGGGATCAGCAATCTACAGCCCACGTGCTGGATCCGGCCCGTCACCCAAAATCATTCGGCCCGCAGGCGTATTTAAAAAAAATTACATTTAAAATGTTCACCACCTGCCACTCCCGGGGCACGGAGGCGACTTGGGCGCTACAGCCAGTCCCGGGGCGGGCGAGCTGACCTGGGAACTGCAGCTAGATTCTACGAGCTGGCGGTCTCCAACTGGAATCGACCTTGAGGGCTGCGGTCGCAGAGGCTGTGGACTTACCATCACGGAGCTGGCTGACTTCGGAGGCTGTGGTGACACTGCAGCTGAGACTCGACTTCAGAGGCTTCGTTTTTGCTGTTTCACAAAACCTGGATAGTCCCCCACCTCTCAAAACACCCAGGATTTCAGCCCATGCAAAAGGACATAGTGATGCGCTATTTCGCTACATCATGGGGTGATGTGCTGTTGCAGGAGGCGCATGCATGAACAATAGTGGGTGTGAGCACTGATCTTTTCAACCGGTTCTTAGTTTAGATTAAGTTTCATTTAGAGATACAGCATGGAAACAGGCCCTTCGGCCCACCGAGTCCGTACCGACCAGCAAAGATCACCCGTTCACGCTAGTTCTATGTTAACTTATTTTCTCATCCACTCCCTAGACTCTATTAACACAATTAACCTACAAACCCGCACGTCTTTGGGACGTGGGAGGAAACCGGAGCGCCCGGAGGAAACCCACGCGGTGCAGGGAGAACGTGCAAACTTCTCATGGACAGCACCTCGGGTCAGGATCGAACCTTCGTCTCTGGCGCCGTGAGGCAGCGGCTCTACCAGCTGCGCCAGTGCGCCACCCCATTCATGCACCTTCTGTATGCATGCCCCAGCATGCTCATACCCTGCACCCGTGCATGCAGCAAGACATTTATCCTCTGCATGAATGTCTTGCTGCACCAATACATTTGTTTGTTAAAAAACTGCATTTGTGTTTAGCAATAAAAGCAGCCCAAAAAATGTTCACAGAATTGTGCATTTATTGCAATAAATGTCCACTGGGCCATCATCTACATTCCTTCCTTGTCAAAGATCAGAGGTTGAGAGAGGCTGGAATGTCAATGTGAAAGGGAAAGCCATTGAAGGCAGATTGAAGTTACAGATGCAGGTGCAGGGTGGTTGATGGTGAGTAGCACAGTGGCCAGATGTGGACTCAGTGACTGGCTACACACACACACACACACAGGTGCATCCTCCACTCTCTCCTGGGGAACCCCTCCATCACAATATTCAAAGCTGCTTCTCCAGCTCATTGCGGCTTCCTCATGCTGCTTCAAGGCACGGGTTGCTAACTTGTGAAGTTCCACAACAGACCAGACCAGCTCAGCACCGATACTGGAGAAGAGTCTCGACCCGAAACTGAAAGCATCTCGACCCGAAGGGCCAGCTTCTCTACGCTGTATCTCAAAAGTCTAAAGTAAAGTCTAAAGTCTACAGCAGTGAATAGCAGCCTCTGCCCACAAACCCAGTCACAGGCCTCCATCGGCTCCATAGGATCTGCCAATAGACGATCTGATGGAACCCCTTCATTATTATCTCTTCGCCAGCCATGGATAGTCACAAAATGCTGGAGTCACTCAGTGGGACAGGCAGCATCTCTGGGGAGAAGGAATGGGTGACGTTTCAGGTCGAGACCCTTCTTCAGACTAGTTGGGGATAAGGGAAACGAGAGATATAGACAATGATGTAGAGAGATAAAGAACAATGAAAGAAAGATATGCAAAAAAGTTACCATGCTAAAGGAAACAGGCCGTTGTCAGCTGTTTGTTGGGTGAGAACAAGAAGCTGGTGTGACTGGCGGGCCATTATGGGCTCCACCCTTCCTTTGGTCATATGTTGTCAGCTCTGTTTTTGTCCTGGCGAGTGAGTTAGATTTAGCTCTCAGGGCTGAGGGGATCAAGGGATATGGGGGAAAAGCCGGAACGGGGTACTGATTTTGGACGATCAGCCATGATCATATAGAATGGCGGGTAGACAAAAATACTGGAGCAAATCAGCGGGTGAGGCAGCATCTATGGAGCGAAGGAATAGGTGACGTTTCGGGTCGAAACCCTGAAGGCAGACTAGTTAGAGCCATAGATGCTGCCTCACCTGCTGCGTTTCTCCAGCATTTTTGTCTACATTTGATTTTTCCAGCATCTGCAGTTCTTTCTTAAACACATTGAATGGTGATGCTGGCTGGCTGAAAGGGCCGAATTGCCTACTCCTGCACCCTTTATGGGCGACTATTTGCATACGTTGGGTGTGCAAGCAAAGAATTTCAATGTGCCTTGTCACATCTGACAATAAAGTATTCCATTCCATTTCAGCTGAAGAAGGGTCCCGACCCAAAAAGTCACCTATTCCTTTTCTCCAGTGCCTGACCCGCTGAGTTAGGAGGGAGAGATAGATCAGTCATATTTTGTATCTGTCTTCACCATAGCGACTCAGCAGGTCGTAAGTCCTAGGAGCAGAATTGGACCATTCGGCCCATTGAGCCGACTCAACCATTCAATCACGGCTGATCTATCTTTCCCTCTCAACCCCATTCTCCTGCCTCCTCCCCATAACCCCTGACACCCGAACTAATCAAGAATCTGTCAATCTCCGCCTTAAAAATATCCATTGACTTGGCCCCCACAGCTGCCCGTGGCGGTGAATTCCACAGATTCACCACCCTCTGACTAAACGCTGACTTGCAGTTCCGTTCAATGGCCTGACCGGGATGTTTGCAGACCAATGTCGAATCGAGGAGCTGCAGATGCTGGTTTACACAAAACGACACAGAAGTCCCTTGCAAAGTAATGTGTCAGGGCAAAGAATCTTAATCGAAACACTAACTGCATTCAATTCCCTTTCTAAACATGCTTGGTTCTTTGACCATTTCCCTTCCTTCTATCACTTCTGCTTCTTGACTTGCAAACAGGACAGCTTCCTCCCTTCCACCGTGCGTGGGACCTCCGTCAGATTCCTCGCCCCCATCTGTCCTAAGAGGAATGATTCCCCCCTTTGAAGCGTGTGTGTACAGTTAAAGTTCCTCTCCCTCGTATCGTTCCCGTAACTCTCCTCTGCATCCTCCCAAAGGCTGCCGACCGCAAAGCTCGCAAGTGGCCTGAGCTGCCATGGTGGCGCGGCTGGTGGAGCTGTTACCTCACGGCGCCCGAGACCCAGGTTCAATCCGATCCTCGGGCGCTGTCTGTGTGGAGTTTGCATGTTCTCCCCCTGATGGCGTGGGTTTCCTCCGGCTGCTAGGGTTTCCTCTTGCATGCCAAAGACGTGCAGGTTTGTGAGGCTAATCGACCCTCTGTAAATTGTCCCTTGTGTGTGCAGGGCGTGGATGAGAAAGTGGGACAACATAGAACTAGTGTGAGCAGGTGATCGATGGTCGGTGTGGGCTCCATGGGCCGAAGGGCCTGTTTCCAAAAATGCTGTATCTCGAAAATGAACTAAACCAAATTAAACGACCCTCCCCACCTTCCATTACACGTCCAATCTCTGTGTGATTGTAGCTTCAGAAATTGTACCTGCAGAGTCACACACAATTACGACAAACAGCAGCCAACATGAGTTACGTCCTGTCTCGAAGGCAGCGTCCTGGTGGAAAAATGAGATCACACTTCTAGCCAACATATCGACACTGGCCAGCAAGCACGCACCCACACTAATCACACGGTGAACAGCCATCTACTGTACGTCCTGGCAATTGTCCTTCATTCAAATACTTCTTCCATGTTGGGCCTTCATCACTTCCTCAGGAATGTATGAAAATCCTGGGGGCAACAAACAGGATAACTGCACAGAGTCTTTTACCCAGAGTAAGGGGAATCACGAACCAGAGGACATCGAGTTAAGGTGGGAGGGGAAAGATTGAATAGGAAGCTGAGAAACATCTTATTCTCACAAAGGGTGGTGGGCATGTAGAACGAGCTGCCAGAAGAGGTACTTGAGTACTATCATAATGTTTTAAAAACATTTGGACGGGTACATGGACAGGACAGGTTTAGAAGGATATGGGCCATGCACGGGGCTGGTGGGATTAGTGTAGATGGGGCCTGTTGGTCGATGTGGGTAGTTGAGCCGAAGGGCCTGTTTCCACCATCTGTGACTCTCGGACTATCTTTGATCGGACTTTACTGGACTTTATCTTGCACCAAACGTTATTCAGGTTATTGCCTTTATCTTGTACAGTATCTGTGGTGGGCTCGAGTGTAATCATGTTTTGTCTTTCCGCTGACTGGTTAGCACGCAACAAAAGCTTTTCACTGTAACTCGGCACACGTGACAATAAACTGAACTCAAACCATGAATGTGTTACAGGTTCCAACCACTCTCTGGCTTAAAAAAAAATCCCCTCTGAACTTCCTACTTCTTATCTTGTGCCTTTGGCCTCTGGACTTAGACAGTGTGAAGGGAAAAGTTTCTCGTTGCCCATTCTCACTATGCCTCTCTGTATTTCTTACAGCGTGGAAACAGGCCCTTCGGCCCACCGAGTCCGCACCGACCAGCGATCCCCGCACACTAACTCTATCCTACACACACTAGGGACATTTTTACATTTATAACCAAGACAATTAACCTACAAACCTATACGTTTTTGGAGTGCGGGAGGAAACCGAAGATCTCGGAGAAAACCCACGCAGGTCACTGGGAGAAGGTACAAACTCCGTACAGACAGCACCCGTAGTCAGGATCGAACCCGGGTCTCTGATGCTGTAAGGCAGTAGCTCTATCGCTGCGCCACCGAACCACCATCTATATTTGTAAACTGCCCCTGTAATTTTAATATCTCTGTCGTACTCCCTCAACCTTCTCTGCACCGGTGATCGACTCCAGCCTGCCCAGTGTCTCCTCGACACTGAACACTCCATCCCAGGCAAGTTGCTGGTGAATCTGATCCACAGAGCAACCTCTGCAGGCTGCCAGAGGCTTGAGGGATGCAGAAGAGGAGGATTTACAGCACCAATGTGGCCGTTCATGTCATAAGTGATAGGAGCAGCATTAGACCACGCGGCCCAGCGAGTCTACTCCGCCATTCAATCATGGCTGATCTATCTCTCTCTCCTAACCCCATTCTCCTGCCTTCTCTCCATACACAGTGCATTGACTGCCCCTCTCCCACCCCCCCCCCCCTCCCCCCCACTTTAATCACCACCATGTACTTCCTTGCCTTGCAAAGCTGCAATCAACCACACACATCTCATGAGACTGCCAGCACATCACACTGCGGTGGTAGACCACAGAATAGTACGGGCTGCAGAGGTGACTGAAAGTTCACAGTCGAACATCTAGCGGATGGTGAAACTATGGCTTTGAGTTTGAGTTTTATTGTCACATGTACCGAGGTACAGTTTAAAGCTGTTGTCACGTGCTAGCCAGTCAGCGGAATGACAATACATGAGTACAATCGAGCCATCCACAGTGTACAGTTACAGGATAAAGGGAATAACATGATTAACGTTTAGTGCAAGATAAAGCTTCTTCTTTGCATCCTTGCCAAGATAACGAGCTGCCAGGCGAGGGAGTTGAGGCTGGGACTATCCCAACGTTTAATGTACAGTTGGACAGGTACATGGATAGGACAGGTTTGGAGGGATATGGACCAAACGCAGGCAGGTGGGACAAGTGTAGTTGGGACACGTTGGCCAGTATGGGGACGTTGGGTCGAGGGGCCTGTTTCCGCACTGTATCACTCTATGACTCTATGACAACTAAGAATGGAATGGGAGTGAGTAAGGATGACCCAGGATTCAGCACAGAATTTTAACTTAGTTTAGTTTTAAAGATACAGCGCAGTAACAGGCCTTTCGGCCCACCGTGTCCGCGCCGACCAGCGATCCCCGCACGCTTAACACTATCCTACACACAGTAGGGACAGTTTACAATTTTACCAAAGCCAATTAACCTACAAACCTGTGCGTATTTGGAGTGGGGGAGGAAACCGGAGCATCCGGAGAAAACCCACACAGGTCATGGGGAGAACGTACAAACTCTGTACAGTCAGGATCTATGCAATCAGCGGAAAGACTATTCATGATTACAATCGAGCTGTCCACAGTGTACATGTACATGATGAAGGGAATAATGTTTATTGTGAGATAACGTCCAGTAAAGTCTGATCCATGATAGTCCGAAGATCTCCAATGAGGTAGACAGTAGCACAGGACTGCGCTCTAGTTGAAGGTAGGACAGTTCGGTTGCCGGATAACAGCATGTCGTTTTGCTGCGGTGCGGTGGTGATACACTGGGCTGCGGGTGGGACTGAGTGGTGGATAAGGTGGCCAGTAGTTCAACCCCACATGCACGCGGAGTGCTGCCGAATGCTACCTGGAATTGCATGACAGCCCAGTGATCGCCAACACTGGCCGACCGCAACTGTCACCATCTTTCTTGTCGTGCAAACTTGCATTTCACAGCACTTTTATAAACAAGACCGACATTTTAAATAGAATCTCCAGTGCTGCTTTCTGATTCCAAATCTGAAAGTATTCTGCTTAAGGGCCTGTCCCACTTTCACAACCTAATTCACGACCTGTTATACTCGTGGACATGCTAGGAAAACGCCACGACCTATTTACGCCCAACCTACAAAAATATACTTGATGCCACGAGTACCTACGACTAGCTTCACCACCTCCTACGACCTACCTACGACCTCGTGACGACCATGCTGCGAGTATGAGTCAAGGGCAAACTCAGCAGAGGTCGTGAATTAGGTCGTGATAGTTGGACAGGTCCTTTAGTGTTCCAAATGTACGTGGAAGGCAGCACTTGGACATGGTGTGGATTCGGCTTGTGCTAACTGACAGGGTGCTTTGACATCTCTGGCTTGTTCTGAAGATATGCTCGATCGGTTTGCCTGCTGGAAGCACACATTTGCAATGTACAGTTGCTTTGAAGCTGCAGGTGTAGTCTTGTGTTGCTACCACCAATGATATCACAGTGCAGAAAGAGCTTGCATTTCTGCAAAGCTCTTCACACACACGGCCAGATAGACCTCACAGGATGTTTCATTAAGAGGTAAACTTGCACACTGGCGTAGGAGCAGAGGACTGTAAAAGTGTGAATTTCCAAAAAATATAGCTAAGTGGAAAAATAAAGCAGAGTTTCCAGAACATAGATGTGACACCCTAATGAGCAAAGACATCACAGGTTGAACAGCGGGGGAGACTAGAATCTTGATACATGTATGTAATGTATAGGAACTGCAGTTGCTGGGTTGCAAAAACACCACAAAATGCTGGAGTAACTGCAGGGACGGCACAATGGCAAAGCAGTAGAGCTGCTGCCTCACAGCACCAGAGACCTGGGTTCAAGCCTGACTACTGGTGCTGTATGTGTGGACTTTGTATGTTCTTCCTGTGACCACCTAGGTTTTCTCCGGGTACTCCAGTTTCCTCCCACATTCCAAAGATGTACAGGTTACCGGTTAATTGGATTCGGTAAAATTGTAAATTGCCCCTAGTGTATGTAGGATAGTACTTAAGTGTACGGGGTGATTGCTGGTTGGTGCAGTCTCGGTCTGTTTCCGTGCTGTATCTCTAAAGCCTAAAGTAAACTCTAAAGTCTAACTCAGCCGCTCAAGCTGTCTCCAGTAAAAAAATCCAAATGCTAAAGCCTATAAAAAAGTTACATTTCCATTCATCATTTTATGGTGATGTCACCTTTATGTTCTGTCATTCCATGGGCATTGATTGGTCTCAGCAAAATTACCCATGAAATAGGACAAGATGGCGCCCAAACCAGGGGACTCTGTGTGTGCACGGAGTATCACAGACATGGATCTGCAAACACGCATTACAATCACCCCACTCTTACATCTCTACTCTTACAGAAACATTTCTTCCCTTTAACTGTGGTCTTCTTAATCTCCTCTACCTCATGGGAGACCCTCGCAGTATCTTTGACCGGACCTTACTGCCTTCATCTTGCACTAAACGTTATTCACTTTATTCCCTTCATCAGCCATGAATACACTTGATGGGCCGAATGTCCTAATTCTGCTCCTATCACTTATGAACCTGGTGGTCATGATTTTCAATCTCTGATACCTTCTCCCCAATGGTGGGGTTGAAATGAGAGCATGGCCATGGTGGCGTGGGTCCATGATGATACTGGCTGTCGTATTGAGGCAGCGCCTTCTAGAGGTCCCTTCGATGGTGGGGAGGTCAGTGCCCGTGATCGAGCGGGGGGGGGGGTCATCACTCTTTATTCCCGGTCCGTCAAGTTACTGAATCAAGTCCCGTGATGCGACCAGTCAGTACGGTCTCGACCTCCACCTGTAGACGTTCAAGGGAGTGCTCCACAACGGGCCAAATCACCTCAATCTTCCAAGGAAGTAGAGGCAATGATTGGCTTTCTGTACGATTGCATCAACGTGTTGGGTCCAGGACACATCTTCAGAGACATGAGGCACGAGACAAGTGAATTTGTGGAATTCTCTGCCACAGAGGGCAGTGGAGGCCAATTCATTGGATACATTTAAACAAGAGTTAGATAGAGCTCACGGGGCTAGTGGAATCAAGGGATATGGGGAGAAGGCAGGCAAGGGTTATTGATTAGGGATGATCAGCCATGATCACAATGAATGGCGGTGCTGGCTCGAAGGGCCAAATGGCCTCCTCCTGTACCTATTTTCCATGTTTCTATATGTACGCCTACAAACTCGAAGTCAACTCTTCTGACTGCCAACCCATCGATAAGACAGCTTCATGGGTCCGTGGCATTCTCCTGCTAAAGTCAACTATCAGCTCCTTGGCCTTGCTGATGTTGAGAACAAGATCATTGTTCTGGCACAATTCAATCTCCCTCCTGTACTCTGATCATCACCAGTAATTCATCCATCAACGGTGGATCGTCGATGAATATGAAGACGGCGTTGGAACTGTGTCTGTCTCTGTGGTCATGGGTGTGGAGAGAGTAAAGGTGATGCTGGACGGGGATTTCCACATTGTAGACACAAAATGCTGGAGTATCTCGGGCGAGGGTGAGGCAGCATCTCTGGAGAGAAGGAATGGGCGACCTTTCAGGTCGAGACCCTTCTTTAGACCAAGATGGTAGACCAAGTTTAGAATGGATTGATTGCAAGTCATGGGTTCAACATCAGTAACAAGGAGATGGCTAAAGGGAAGTGAATGCTATTAAAATGTCTTGTCTCTAGGGCATAGCCATTCTACAACAATAAGTCACATTGATATTCAGTCTTTAACATTGAAATGCAAGCCGAGACAGTCACAGAGATGGAAAATGGATCTCAGGTCAAAAAGTGAGATGTTGCAATTTAGGAGAGTGCATTGATGTAGGAACATTGGAAATAAAATCCCCAACATCCCAATTTAAATAATATTATGCCTTTATTTTCGACCTACCAAAGTGGGCAATGTCACACTTCTCCATATTATGGTCCATTCCCCCAGAACTTTTCCCACTCACTTTTCCTGTTGGCATTCCTATGTTTGTGTGATGCAAGGAACAGCAGATGGTGGTTTACAAAAAAGTCACAGTCCTGGAGTAACTCAGCAGGTCGGGCAGCATCTGTGGAGAACATGGATAGGTGACGTTTCGGGTCGGGACTCTTCTTCCAGCCAGGATTTATCGCGTCCCAATGATGACCCCTTATCCCATCTCCAACTTTCCTCAGAAGTCTGAAGAATGGTCCCGACCCAAAACATCATGCCTTTCCTGATAAGATCATAAGTGATAGAAGTAGAATTAGGCCATTCGGCCCATCAAGTCTACTCTGCCGTTCGATCATGGCTGATCTATCTCTCCCTCCCTCTTAACCCCATTCTTCTGCCTTCTCCCCATAACCCCTGACACCCGTACCAATCAAGAATCTATCTCTGCCTTAAAAATATCCACCAACTTGGCCTCCACAGCCTTCTGTGGCAAAGAATTCCAACAGGTTCACCACCCTCCTTCCTAAAAGATGTACAGATGAAAGTTTTAGCTGAGAGGGAGGTGAAATCGGGAGGTTATGCGTGATGAAAATAAGGTTTTAGTGAAGGAAAGCATATGTGGAAAAACTGCTCTCTGCTCTGCCCATCACCATGGGTTCAGCTTCAAACAAGCTCCTAGGATGGAAGTGGGAATTAAGGATCAGTATTTAATTTCGTTTAGTGATACAGCGCGGAAACAGGCCCTTCGGCTCACCGAGTCTGCGGCGACCTGTGATCGCCCCCCGCACTAACACGAGCCTACACGCACGAGGGACACTTATACCAAGTATACAAACCCAAGCTAATTAACCGACAAACCTGTACGTCTTTGGAGTGTGGGAGGAAACCGAAGATCTCGCACATAACCAACGCAGGTCACGGGGAGAACGTACAAACTCCGTACAGACAGCACCGGTGGTCGGGATCCGTAAGGCACCGATTCTACCACTGCGCCACCGTGCCAACCCTGTGTGAGGGTGTATTTGTGGTAGGGTAAGTCATCTGTATTTAGTCATAGGAATTTTTTAGTTCACCCAACTAATTATGTAAAACAAATGGAATCGGCACAAATAAGAGAGGGTGGGTAGTGCAGAGGACTGTGTGAGTGATAAAGCTAAGTGTTATCTCTCGACAACTGGAACCTCATGTAGTTAATGGTACATTGGACAGAACATGCTGGGTCAACCATTACGAACAAAGAGTTGGCAGGGAAAACAAACTGAGTTCACAGCACCCTGTAGCTGCAACATATTGAGAAGAGGTTCAGCAAAAAGAAATGTTCGTAGCAATGACTGTATAATATTTTCCAGTTTTATTAAAACAGTAACATTTAAACACGAAGCCAGTTTCTGATGCAATAATGTCGCCACGTTGCTGGCCCCAACGCTACTTCCTCCACTCGGTGTAAACAAGACTTCACTTGGCAGTCCCATAACAACTTCATAGCAAAATGATTTGAGTATAGGAGCATTCATAGCAAAAGGATTTGAGTATAGGAGCAGGGAGGTTCTACTGCAGTTGTACAGGGTCTTGGTGAGACCACACCTGGAGTATTGCGTACAGTTTTGGTCTCCTAATCTGAGGAAAGACATTCTTGCCATAGCACCCTGTCAGAGATACACCCTGTTCCCTTTGCATTTTGCTTCCACTCATCTGTTGAACTACTTTTCTTCAGAAAGTGGATTGAATTATAAGGTCATAAAGTCATAAGTGATAGGAGCAGAATTAGACCATTCGGTCCATCAAGTCTGCTCCACCATTCAATCATGGCTGATCTATCCTAACCCCATTCTCCTGCCTACTCCCCATAGCTCCTGACACCCGTACTAATCAAGAATCTATCTATCTCTGCCTTAAAATATCCACTGGCCTCCACAGCCGCCTGTGGCAATGAATTCCACAGATTCACCACCCTCTGACTAAAGAGGATTTGTTGCAGAGATTTTTTTAGAACATTTCTTTGATCTGTTGACAGGGTCTGGTTTCAAATGTGGTGAGAAAACTGAGCTCATTTTACTAAATACATTTGTTTCATTGCCATTTTTAATCTCAAAGTGACAATAAATGAATATTAATTTGAGACAATCATATTTTTAATGTTTCATTTGTTCTGTTTATGAAAGTCGAGCTAAATCAATTAATTAAAAAATGTCAATAGGAAACATAGGAAGGAACTGCAGATGCTAGTTTATACTGAAGATAGTCACAAAGTACTGGAGTAACTCAGCGAGTCAGGCAGCATCTGTGGATAGGAGGGGTTGGTGACATTTTGGAAAAAGGATGGGTGACGTTTTATTTCGGAACCTCAGTCAGTTGAATGCGAAGAAGGGTCCTGACCTGATATGTTGCCCATCCTGCTGCCCGACCCCCTGAATTACTCCGGCACTTTGTGTCTGTCCGGAGATATTGAGGAATTCTAAGTAACGGTATCCGTATGTTTTTAGATAATGCGGTATTTTAAGGCCACAGCGTTGCCTAATTAACGATAGCACAAAAATAATGTCTGATGTGAAACCTGATCGTTTTCGATCTTGCCTCCTTGAGTCAAAATCCATCAAGGTTACACTAACATACTTCAGCTTGTGAATACAACATTCACTTGGCCAGATAAATAGGTAGCGAGCTGCAACTCTGACTACATGAAAGATGCAATAGCTGAGCCCTGACATGCAGGGGAGGGGATTTACATTTTGGCAGGTTTTTGAGAGTGGAAACAAAGGCCAGAGACAATTTCAGACTCCAATTGATTGGACCCGATCTCCTTGGGAACGCAAGTGCCGCCAAATTGGATATCAACTTGAAACAGTCATTATGTACCTTGTGAATGCAAATAAAAGCCAATTGTCATTTGTAGGAGGTGATTGAGATTTGCCTATGCATTGAGCCAGGGCCCTTGTAAGGAAGGATTCGGAAAGACAGCCAGAAGTCATTTTAGCAGATTCAGGGATAATAATATTTTTTACGGAAGTACTGTTTTGTGAATGTAGATGAGGACGGAAGCTGACTTTTGATCAGGCCGCAATGCCTCGCTTGTTCATGGCATTCCCACTGCTCTCTGGTGCAAAGCTAACCAACCCCCTGGTTTTATAAAGGTTACAAATTGACGAGATTGACAAGAGGTGGCAAAATGTTGGATTAGTTCCCACGGATCTTGAAATGATAGAATCACAGAGACGTCCAGAGCAGGAAAAGGCAATTTCAAATCTGCGACTTTTGCCAAGTCTCTGCTAAAAAAAGTCCCGCCTGCCTGCATTTGGCCCATATCCCTCTAAACCTGCCCTATCCAGTTACCTGTCTAAATGCTTCTTAAACATTGCGATAGTACCTGCCTCAACTATCTCCTCTGGCAACTCGTTTCATACAGCTACAATCCTTTGTATGAAAAAGTTACCCCTCAGGTTACAATTAAATCTATCCCCCCCCACCTTAACCCTATGTCCTCTGGTTCTCGATTATCCATCTCTGGGCAAGAGACTCAGTGCGTCCACCTGATCTATTCCTCGCATGATTTTGTACATCTCCGTAAGATCACCCCTCATCCTCCTGCGCTCCAAAGACTAGAGAAACTAAACTTCTCTGCTCTTCAACAACATCGGGGTTGACTTTCTAGCTCAACACCTTTTCTCTGCCTCACTTTTATTTTCCTTGCTCCAGAAACCTATGGGTCCCAGTTTTGAATGGAATCAACAATGGCTAAGTCCCGACAACCCTCTGGAGTCGAGAATTCCAAAGATTCACCACCTTTCAAGTTAAAACATTTCTCCTAATTTCCGTTCTAAATGGTCTCCTTCTTATTTTGAGACCGTGACCCAGAGTTCTAAACATCTCATTCATGGAAAATATCAGTCCTGCAATTACTATATTACATTTTTCTTAAATCTTTCCTTGTCTGAAAAGATACCCTTATTTCCTTGCGCTTTCCTCTTTGGTCTCCTGGTCACCTCCAGCCTTTGTCACTTTCTCCACCCATCTGCCAATCACTCCCACCCCCACCTGTATCTACCTATCACTCCCCAGACTTTGTCCCACCCTCACCTCTCTTTTCCAGCTTCCTCTCCCTGACTCCAAGCACTCTGAAGAAGAGTCCCGACCTGAAACATCGTCTGTCCATTTACCTTCACAGATGCCGCATGACCCATTGAGTTCCTCCAACAATGCTTTTACTTGTGATTCCCAGCTTGTGTCTTCATGTTAATTATTTGGCATGTTTCAATGAGCTCACCTCTCATTCGTTTGAACTAAAGGCTTCACCTACTTAATTTCCCCTCCTAAGATGGACACGCTATCCTGATAGCCTGCTCAATCTTCACAGCGTTCCCTGTCAGGGAAAATAAATCCTTTGGGACACTGCAATCCTCCAGTCTCACCAATGCACTTCATAATTGTAGTAAGACACCTTTTATTCAGGTATTAGGGTGGCACAGTGGGGAAGTGGTAGAGTTGCTGCCTCACAGCGGCAGTGACCCGGGTTTGATCCCGACTACGGGTGCTGTCTGATGGAGTTTGTACGTCCTCCCCGTGACCTCGTGGGTTTTCTCCAGGATCTCCGGTTTCTGCCCACACTCCAAAGATGTACAGGTTTGCAAGCTAATTGGTTTTGGTAAGATTGTAAATTGTAACCTAGTGTGTGTGGGATAGTGTTAGTGTACGGGCTAGCATGGACTCCGTGGGCCGTAGGGCCTGTTTCCGCACTGTATCTCTAAAGTCTAAAACATTCAAGAGACGAGAGTGTTTAGTTGTCATATACAGTGACATCAGAACAATTAAATTCCTACCTGCAACAGCCGCACATGATATAATAAACAAAAATATCAATAAATTCAGATCCTTTTCCAATAAAGGGCACCATACCAATTCAGTGTAATCAATACACTCATACCAAGTCCGTGTGATCTACTATCTTACACTCTGGTACTTAAGTATAATTGTGCCTGATGTTCAGTAAGATTATTACTGAACTGTATGTAAACAAAGAATTTCATTATACCTCGGTACATGTGAAAATAGAGTCCTTGAACCATTGAATTGGTTTCCAAGAACAACTAGGTCCTTTTAAATATCCACATTTTCCAATCCCTCGTTATTTTATGGATAGATTTTTCTTTGCTTCAGAAGTTGTTAATTGCACAGTTTTTACATTGTACTCCGACTGTCATCTTATTGTCATCCACACACTTTAGCTCATCTGCGAACATTCTCTTGAAGCATCCACTCATCCCGCCTCACTCACAGTCCCACTTAGCTCCCACAATCCCACTTGGTTTTGCACCATCTGCAAATTGAAATGCTCCCATCGTACAAATTTGGCAAATATGACAAGATCGACACAAAATGCTGGAGTAACTCAGCGGGTCAGGCGGCATCCCTGGAGGAAAGTCATAGGTCACGTTTCGCGTCAAACCCCTTCTTCTGACTGAATCAGGGGAGAGGGAAACTAGAGGTATGAAAAGGTTCGGAACAAATCAGAGCCGGCACCGTTGACCACCGATTGGTGGAGCCCACAATGGTCCATTGTTGGCTCTGGAAGAGGTGATAACAAAGGGATATATGAATGCGAACAGTAGAACTGGCAGGGCGACTAGGGTGGGGGAGGGACAGTGAGAGGGAATGCAAGGATTACTTGAAATTAGAGAAATCAATACCACTGGGTTGTAAGATGCCCAAGCGAAATATTAGGTGCTGTTCCAATTTACGCTGGGCCTCACTCTGGCAATGGAGGAGGCCCAGGGCAGAAAGGTCAGTGTGGCAATGGGAAGGAGTGTTAAGGTGTTTGGCAACCGAGAGATACTGGTCTCGACTGAGAATGTTAGCACACTTGAATAGCTGCAAGGTGTTGCTCCATCTCATAAATCCAAGGTGACGCCACAGTGCATTATTAAACTGTGCAATCATTTATTAGACAATAACTACCTATCATTGCAGACGGATGTTTCAGGTCGGGACCCTTCATCAGAGGACAGTTCCTTGTGTCCTCACTGAAATCAGAAACTGTCTAGAAAACACGTCGAGTGTAGGAAGGAACTGCAGATGCTGGTTTACACCGAAGATAGACACAAAAATGCTGGATTAACTCAGCGGGACAGGCAGCATCTCTGGAGAGAAGGAATGGGTGACGTTTCGGGTCGAGACCTTTCTTCAGACTTCTTTTTAACTGAAGTCTGTAGAAGGATTCCTTGTAGACAAAGGATGCGTGGCGTTTCTTGTCGGAACTTGACTCGGTTGAGTCTGAAGAAGGGTTCCGACCCGAAATGTCACCCATCCCTTTTCTCCAGAGATGATGCCTGACCCGCTGAGTTACTCCAGCACTTCGTGTCGAGGTTGAGTTCTTCACCTCTGTGAAAGCTTACCAGTCGCTCAGTTTCCCCTCAAAAGCAAGAGTGGCTGCAGTTTAAGTGTACTTCAGGTGCCCTAAGATGCTTTAAAATATAACTGGGAATCACGAAATGAAACAATATAACCGCAAAGTCTATTCTTCCAAATGTTGAGGAGAACCGTTGATCCCAACGCCAATTGGGTTGGATTAACCGAGATGGAAACATAAAGCTGGAGGAACTCAGTGGGACGGGCAGCATCTCTGGAGAGAGGAAATGGGTGATGTTTCGGGTCGAGACCCTTCTTCACACTGAGAGTCAGGGGAAAGGGAAACGAGGGGTATAGACGGTGATATATGGAATAAAATGAATGAAAGATAGCATCTGCCTTGCAGTTGTTTTTTTTAATACAGGTTAATGAAATGTTTTATTACTATTGACAAATTTAAACTAATTTGAAACTATTCCCACTTACAGGCTGGGAGTTAAGATATCACCACTGACGCATTATCCCAACTACTCCTCACGTCTCTGTTTCGGTCGCCGCCGGCCACTGATCAGCTCAACGGTATTTGGCATGTTACAAGATACAAGATTTATTTGTCACATGTGCCAGTTGGCACAGTGAAATGTGATTACCATACAGCCATACAATAAAAATGAAGAACACAACACACGATAGAGTTCAACATAAAAACATCCCCACACAGCAGAATCAAAGTTTCCCACTGTGAGGGAAGGCACCAAAGTCAGTCTCTTCCTCTGTTGTTCCCCCAATGTTCACCCGTGGTCGGGGCCTCAGTTGCCGCTACGGGTGGCCAGATGTTCAGGCTCGCTCGCCGGGGTGATGCAAGTCCGACGTCAGGGCTGGGGGACATCCTCAGCGGCCTGGACATCAGAGTCGGCCACCTCCTACCGGAGTCCGTGGCTCCCAAAGTCCGCAGGCCACGCTGGGCGGAGATGCAATGCTGGCGGCCCTCGGCAAAGGGCCCCAGGACTCCTTCTCAAAGCCCAGGCCAGCGTCAATATTCCTTCTATTGCTTCTATAACACATGTCACAGGGACAAACGCGTTATATGAGATAAAACAGGTTATCTTCTTTACGAATGGCTCCCATCTACGAATGGTGGTGGAGAGGTTGTGCAAGTTATCAAAGGAGGAGGTAAGACACCAAAAAAAAACTGGAGTAACTCAGCGGGATAGGCGTTTCGGGTCGAGACCCATCTTCGGGAGTATCCTGACTACATAAAAATATATGACTCACCAAAGTACCGAGGCAGATGAGCAAACACATCCCACTTCCGATACTTACACACCCCTCCACTATGCATGAAGTCATCTTCCATTAGCAGTTGCAACATACAGTGCCATCCATAATGTTTGGGACAAAGACCCATCATTTATTTATTTGCCTCTGTACACAATTTGAGATTTTTAATAGAAAAAAATCACATGTGGTTAAAGTGCACATGGTCAGATTTTATTAAAGACCATTTTTATACATTTTGGTTTCACCATGTAGAAATTACAGCTGTGTTTATACATAGTCCCCCCATTTCGTGGCACCATAATGTTTGGGACACATGGCTTCACAGGCGGTTGTAATTGCTCAGGTGTGTTTAATTGTGCCCTTAATGCAGGTATAAGAGATCTCTCAGCACCTAGTCTTTCCTCCAATCTTTCCATCACCTTTGGAAACTTTTATTGCTGTTTATCAAGGTGAGGACCAAAGTTGCACCAATGAAAGTCAACTATTGCTATTATGACTGAGAAACAAAAATAAAACTGTTAGAGACATCAGCCAAACCTTCGGCTTACCAAAATCAACTGTTTGGAACACATTAAGAAGAACAAAAGCACTGGTGAGCTTACTAATCGCAAAGGGACTGGCAGGCCAAGGAAGACCTCCACAGCTGATGACAGAAGAAATCTTTCCATAATAAATAAAAATCCCCAAGCACCTGTCCAACAGATCAGAAACACTCTTCAAGAGTCAGGTGTGGATTTGTCAATGACCACTGTCCGTTGAAGACTTCATGAACAGAAATACAGAGGCTACACTGCAAGATGCAAACCACTGGTTAGCTGCAAAAATACGATGGCCAGGTTACAGTTTGCCAAGAAGTACTTAAACGAGCAACCACCGTTCTGGAAAAGGGTCTTGTGGACAGCTGAGACGAAGATTAACTTATATCAGAGTGATGGCAAGAGCAAAGTATGGAGGAGAGAAGGAATTGCCCAAGATCCAAAGTATACCACCTCATCTGTGAAATACAGTGGTGGGGGTGTTATGGCCTGGGTATGTATGGCTGCTGAAGGTACTGGCTCGCATATATTATACAGCAAGACAATGATCCCAAACATACTGCTAAAGCACAAAGGAGTTTTTCAAAGCTAAAAAATTATCAATTCTTGTGGCCAAGTCAATCATCCGATCTGAACCCAATTGAGCATGCCTTTCATAAGCTGAAGAGAAAACTGAAGGGGACTAGTCCCCAAAACAAGCATAAGTTAAAGATGGCTGCAATACAGGCCTGGCAGAGCATCGCCAGAGAAGACACCCAGCAACTGGTGATGTCCATGAATCACAGACTTCAAACAGTCATTGCATGTAAAGGATATGCAACAAAATACAAAACATGACTACTTTCATTTACATAACATTGCTATGACCCAAACATTATGGTGCCCTGAAATAGGGGGAGGGACTACGTATAAACACTGCTGTAATTTCTATATGGTGAAACCAAAATGTATAAACATGGCCTTTATTAAAATCTGCCAATGTGCACTTTAACCACATGTGCTTTTTCTCTATTACAGATCTCAAATTGTGGAGTACAGAGGCAAATAAATAAACGATGGGTCTTTGTCCCAAATATCATGGAGGGCACTGTATAATGTCTGGCATAATATATGTCATTGAAGATAGACGCAAAATGCTGGAGTAACTCAGCGGGGCAGGCCGCGTCTCTGGAGAGAAGGAATGGGTGTTGTTTTCGGGTGGAGACACTTCTTCAGACCTATTTTATTGAGCCTGGTCTTATTGTTCACCCCGGTGGGGGAGGGGGGTGAATTTCTTGAAAGAAGAATCGTTTGGCCACCAGGCTTTTATTTTTGCATTAGCGACAGTCCTGTTAGGGGACGAGCCTGCTTGGCGCAAAGTGGCCGGGACGCCGAGAAGCGCCGCTCTCCAGCAGAGCAGAGGTGTGGGCTGGAGCTGGGCGAGTAGGAGTAGGAGCAGGAGCTGGGCTGGAGCAACGAGTCTCCGCATCGCCGGCCAAGGCTCCGCCCAGATCTTGGTGCAACCTGCCGGTGAGGAGGCTGGGCTGGGCTGGGGTGGCTCCTCCGTTTAAATACAGCCGGTGAGGCGACACAGGAGACGAGCGCCGATCCCCGCAGCCCCTGGACTGCGCTTCCCCCCCTCAGCTCCACCCGGCCCTTCTTCACACCCACCCACCTCCTCTCCCAGATGAGAGTGTGGACCCTCACTCCCCGGCACCCTACCCTTCCCAGGGCCGAAGCCATCGGCACTCACTGACTGCGGCTCCCACACGAAGGTAGGAGCTCTCTGTAACAACCTCGGCTCCCGTCCTCCTCTCTCCCCACCCCCACCCCTTCCTCCTCCTCCTCCTCTCCCCCCCCATTAGAGGGGGGAACCCCACAGACGTCCCCCCCCCCCCCCCACCCCCCAAGACGCTGCCTGACCCGCGGAGTTCCTCCAGCACTTTTTGTGTGTTTCGATCTTCTCTTGATCTGCCGTTCTCCTTGTGTCTCTCTAACCCTTATCCGCGAATGGAAGCCGTGGGGGAGGGGATGTGTGATCTAAACTGCCCCCCCCCCCCCCCCCCACCCCAGCCCATAGAGGGGGAGAGGACACACAGCCCTCATTATCAGCCCTCTCCTACATTTTAAATTTGAAACACTACAAACTGCAGACGCTGGAACCTTGATCAAAGCACAAAGTGTTGTTTGTCTTTTAATTATCTGTCTCCTTCTCCCCTCTATCCCTCTCCCCCTAATCTCTCTCTCCCTCTATCTATCTCCCTCTCCCTCTCTCCCTCTCCCCTTCCTCTCCCTCTCCCTCCCCCCCCCATCTCTCCCTCTCCCCCCATCTCCTCCCTCTCCCCCATCTCTCCCCCTCCCCCCATCTCCCTCTCCCCCCCCCCCATCTCTCCCTCTCCCCCCATCTCTCCCTCTCCTCCATCTCTCCCTCTCCCCCCCTCTCTCCCTCTCCCCCCCTATCTCTCCTCTCTCCCCCCTTATCTCTTGCTCCCCCCCCTCTCTCCCTCTCCCCCCCTCTCTCTCTCTCTCTCTCTCTCAGTTCGGACGCACAGCTCTCTCTCTCCTCCTCCACCTCTCTCTGTCTCCCCGGCCTTCTCCCTCTCCCTCTCCCCCCGGGGTGGCGATGTCTGTGGGTTCACCGTGTGTATGGTCACCCAGCCGGGGGTTTCTCTCTCTCACTGTGTGTGTATGTGTGTGCCCAGAGCTGGCGGCTCCGCTCCTGCGCCGGTGGCCGCAGTAAAGTTAGCGCCGGGGCGGGGAAGGAGCCGGAGCTGCCTTGGGTCACGACCTGCCCGCCCTCCCTCACGTAGCCGCCGCCGCCGCTGCTGCTGCAAACATCCATTCTGCACGTAGGAGGTTTGGGATTAATTATCTGGAGCATTGCTGGGAGCTGGGGGTTGTGGGTGGAGACTGGGAACACGCTGCAACTTTGACAGAGAGAGGGAGCAAGTTCTCTGGCGCTGACACTGCCCGCTCGCTCTGTGCTGTCTTGCAGGTCGCTGGGTCACGATGGAGAAGAGTTTGTCTTGCGGCCGCGCCGGGACCGCGGCGATGCTGGATTGCTCGGGCAGCCCAGCCTTCGCCGCCGAGCCGGCAGCCAGCGGAGGCGGCGGCAGCAGCAGCAAAGTGCCGCTGCTCAACCCTTTCGTCAAGAAGAAACACGCCCAGCGGCAGCTGGAGGCGAGGAACCTGCGAGCATTGGGTCTGCTCCTCACCAGCCTGCTGCGCTCCGACAAGCTGGCCGACGGCGTGTTCGTGGCCCGGGGATTGTTTGAACCTTTGAAGAACGACTCCGACGAGAGCTCCAAGCCGGGCAGCGACGTGTCCGCTCTCATCCCATCTGCGGGCAACCTGGAGCAGATGAGGAAACCTTCTCCAGCCCCCCAGCCCGGAGCCCCCGCCGACCACTCCTTCCCCACTGACGCTTCCTCGGTCATCTCCAGCGCCGCCGCCAACTTCCACAGCCCCGCACATTCCACCCCTATCCCTAACAACGCTGTCTCCGCCGACTGCTTGGACAACGCCGGCCACCCTCACGCCGTCACCTTGTATCAAAGGCCACTGTGCCCCGACCTGCTGCAGCAGCAGGGCGACAAAGATGTAAACACTGGCATCTTCCAGGACAAGAGCGAGGAGGCATCCATCGACTTGGTCTTTGATCTCTTGACCCAGTTACAGTATCACACACATCAGGATGACGGGATAGAAACATGTGAAGAATTTCTGCAGGGAACTTGTGCTTATGGAAATGACTGTCCAAGACACCACACAGTGCTGCCTTATCAGTGGCAGCTGCGAAACATTATAACTCGGGCCTGGCAAGCCGTGCCAGATGAGGCACAGGAACATTTGGAAAGACTCTATTGCAATCCGGACAACGACCAAGTCAAACTCCAATATCAGTGAGTAACAGGCAGGATTGATCCGAATTTTTGTTTTCAATTTTGGCAAGTTTTCTTAATGCTTCTGTGCTACCTTAAGCTGCCTGCCTTCAAATAAAAGTTCCTCTGGTTGAGTTTGCCTGATGATAACGCTGGAAAGAGGGCAGAGAATATTTATGAGGTTGTTGCCAGGACTTTAACCAGAAGGTGGTGAACCTGTGGAATTCATTGCCACAGAAGGCTGTGGAGGCCAAGTCATTGGGTGTTTTTGGCTCTTAAAGATAGTGGAGTCGGGGGATATGGGGAGAGGGCGGGAATAGGGTACTGATTGGGGATGATCAGCCATAATCACATTGAATGACAGTGCTGTCTCGAAGGGAAGGAAGGGCCTACTCCTGCACCTATTGTCTATTGTTTTTAAAAGTAGAGATTGATAGATTCTCGATTAATAAGGGTGTCAAAAGTTATGGGGAGAAGGCAGGAGAATGGGGTTGAGAGGGAAAAGTAGATCAGCCATGAAACAGAAACATAGGCAATAGGTGCAGCAGTAGTCCATTCGGCCCTTTGAGTCTGCACCGCAATTTTTTATATTTTATGAATGAATAGCTGAATGGCCTAATTCTGCTCCGATGTCATATGCCTGGATTAGAGGGTAATAGCTACAAGGAGAGGTTGCACTGGCACGGATTGTTTTCTCCAGAAGCTCGAGTTGTGGAGATACAAATATATAAAATTATGAGAGGCATAGATAGGGTAGACAGTCAGAACCTTTTCACAGGGACAGAAACACAAGTACTAGTGGGCATAGCGTTAAGGTAAGAGGGGCAAAGTTTCAAGGAGATGCTTGTGGCACATTTTTTAGGGTGGTCTTGTTGCGTATGGTGTGCACAGCCTAAAGTGTAGGTCAACTTGTTCTATTTGATCTTAGTTGTGCACGTCGGGTTGATTGCATTAGTCAAAAAGAGTGTGGATTCCCTCTCCCACACCATCAGGGTGGTGACTGCCCAGAAGGCGCTGGTGAGGGTGATGGTGGAGGCAGATATGATAGTAGCATTTAAGAGACTTTTGGATAGGCACTTGGATATGGAGGGGAGAATGGACAATGTGCAGGCAGATAAGAGTTAGTCTTGGCATCATATTCAGCACAAACATAATGGGCCTAAGAGGCTGTTCCTGTGCTGTACTGTTCTATGTTCTGATCATTTAGCGACTGTGCAAATAGCAACATCTTTGAGCACAGGCGGATCATAATCCCTTGATACTTTGATGCAGGTGAGATGCTGGTTTGAATGTTGGATTTTCAGTTCTCAGAAGCTTGGTTCCATTGTGATGTTGTGTTCCCATAGTGACAAGATGCAGATAACAGCATGTAACGCCCAACCAAAATAGTTGTAAACAAGTTGATGCTGCACATCACTTGCATGGTTGCCATGCTCTTTGGTTAATGCTATTAATCACTTGCGGTCAGCTTGGCTTTAGTGAAAGTCTGTTTGGATGCAAGGAAATCGCTCGATCAGCAGCTTGCTCGCAGAACGATCGAGACAAAAGTATAGTAGTCAACTGATTCTCACTGATCAGACTTGTCTGCTTAACCGGGAGGAGTATTGGTCGTGTTTATCTGACTGAAATACATAGTTCTGACATTCGCGATCAATATGAAAACAAAACGCACACATCACTCTTGTAGAAAATTGGCTTAAAAGTGATGGCATGTAAAAAAAAACAGTGGTACATTCCACATATGAAACTCGAGAATGTAATGTGCTGGCTAATATAGCTGCCAATACAGCACCAGCACATACCATTCCTCTTTGAACCTTGTTTATAAATCATACCTTGTTTGTAACTGGGTGGTTGCAATGACGTTGGAGGGCACACGAGAATGCACATCATTGAGTCTTCCTTGAAAGAGGTCAAAGTTGGGTTTCGATTTACATAAACACATCATTGACTTTGTGTTACTCTGACCATTAGAGGCACAGAGATAATCTGGATTTGATATCCACGCCCCTCTCCCCTTTCTTCTGAAATGTCACAATTATTTGTAATGCATAGCATGTGCCAGTGCACATGCTCATCCGTTTTCTATACCTTTGTGAAATAGGCTATTGATAAATCAATGTTGTGGTACACAAGCCTATACATTCTATAACACAGTGTTCAGGGATGTTCACTGATAACCAAGCCCCTTTGGATTAAGATGTTGAATTGGCATTTTTATGCTGGTGATCATTTTGTGATTGCAATGCCAACACTTTAATTAACTTTAAATTTTAATGGACCATTATATTTCATTTGCGAGTTGTAAATTAGGAACTAAAAGTTGCAAAAGTTTTCGATTACTTGAACTTTTCTCATGCCCTGACAAAGAGAGGAAGCGACCCAAACTGGACACATGTGTTTATGTAGAAAATAACACGCACACACTATGTATTTTTTCATATCAATAGTAGATATAAGATCATTTCAGAATGGGTATTTTCCAAGTAGAATAATCGGAAATGCATTTGTAATCATTCTTCAGAGAGCTTCAGGTGACATACAAATTATCAATTGGTTTCAATTAAAAATGAGTATTGCCACTTCTCTGTTTATATGGTGATTTTAAAATGCTGGTTAGTCAAGTCCTGCTGTGATCTGCACGCAGGGAGCGCAGTCCTTCTAATGCAGTAGGAACAATGTCAAGATTATTTTGTTCCAATAATGTTTTCAACTGACATTAGATGAATTGGTGTGTAAGAGCTTGTGGTGGTGGGGGGGCTTAAGATTCATTTTCATGGGATGCTTGGCGTTGGAGAATTCAGTGAGTGAATATTCAGTGAGTAAAATATGAAGGATTATAAATTGCCTTTCTAAACGTAGAATTTGTCAGACCCTAATCTCCATCCAATGCTTAAGAAAGTTATGTTGGAAGGAACTGCAGATGCTGGTTTAAACTGAAGATAGACACAAAGTGCTGGTGCACTCCAGCACTTTGTGCCTATCTAAAGAAAGTTGAGATCAGCCACTGGAAAAAAACAGTATTTGTGATGCTGATGTTGGATGCTTTGCTTATACACAAGGGCATGTCTTTGTTTGCAGTCTTTCTCGAAAGTAGAAGCATTATTAATAACATTTCTATGTCCCGTAAACACCTGATTGATTTGGACGAAGGTTGCTTTCTTCCATTCAATGTGTTTGCTGGAAAATTGTATTGCTTTCATATAAGGGAAATTGTGTGCAAATAAATATTCCACCCGTATTTCTGACTGAGAATGGGATAAACATCTCTGCCGTTTGTGTACTAATCCCACTTGTTTGTGTCTTCAGAGTCATTGTGGAACGAGTCTCCAACCATTCCAATTGCACCATCTACCTAACCACCTCATTAGGATAGTGCAGGTTACTTAATACGTCAGGGGCATTGTAAGGAACATGGGAGTGGTTCTGATCGACTTCATGGAAATCTGATATAAATCTGCATTTGTTTCACAGTTTCACAGAAAACTGCATAGGTAAATATGAAGTGAATAAATTAATACATTGCAATAAATAATGGTTGCAGAAATCTTGCACCATGGCTGAAGTACAAATATAGATCTATCGTAAATAATACTTGCATTGAGTTCTGCTCTCAGATGTTGAGTTCTGCTCTCAGACACTTTGCATAATACATTTTTAAGGACATTGAAAAATTAGGCAGGAAGAGAGCACTTAGTTGATCAACAGTTCACTGTAAAATCACGTCACAATTCACCAATGCCAAGTCAGTGACAACTAGGTAACTCTATAGAGAGAATTGTAACAAACATTTCACAACTATTGGGGTGGGGAGGTAGACTATGAAGAAATACCTTGCCAGTGCTTTCTCAGTTAAATCTAATTTCAGGAGACTACACTGACCATACTAATATTGCCTGACACTTTTTTTTGTAGGATGTTTTCTTGGTCAGTCCATGAACTAATTTGGCTCTTTTGGGTGTATGCAAAGATTTAGCATTCTCTACTTTAGTCAACAGCGAGCTCGTTCCATGGGTTTAATGCTCTTTTAAAAAATAAAATGGAAACCCAGTTCCTGAACTGACGTGGCATGATTTGAATGTAAGCATCCTTGTCTCCCCGAGTCAATGAATTGAGCCCTTTAACTTCAGAAGCGAAATACTTCCGATGGCAATCGAAATAAAGCATCAGGTTCCGGCAGTGCTCAGCAGTCTGGACAGTATCAGTGGGTGGAGAAACGCGGCGTGTGTGTCTGTTTAACAGAGATGTGAAGAATATTGGCACAGCTCCTAAACAGCATTGAGGTACAGAGGGACCTTGGGGTCAAAGTCTATAGCTCCCTGAAAGTAGCAAGAGAAGTAGAAAGATGGTAAAGGAGGCGCGTGTTAAACTTGTCTTCATTGTTTGGAGCATTGAGTGTAAGAATCAGGAAGTCATGATGCAGCTTTACAGAACCTCGGTTGAGCCGCTTTTGGAGAATTGTGTGCAGTTCCGGTCACCCCAGAACAGGAAGGATATGGAGGCTCTGGAGAGGGTGCAGAAGATGATGCCTGGATTGGAGGCTATCAGCTAGGTTGCACAGACTTGGAATGTTTTCTCTGGAGCATCAGAGGCTGTGGGATGTATATACACTTATGAGAGTCATAGACGAGGGTGATAGGTCAGAACCTTTTTTCCAAGGGTAGTCATTGGTCATGTCAAATACTAAAGGGTACAGATAAAAAGTCACAGGAGATGTGCTGGGCAGGGAGTGATGAGTCCCTGTAACGCACTGCCTGGGGTGGTGGTGGAAGCAGATAGCAATAGTGGTGTTTTAAGAAACCTTTAGACAGACACATGAATATGGAGGGAAATGAAGCACGTGCCGGCAGAAGGGATTAGTTTAAGTGGGCATCATGTTTAACACAGGTATCGTGATCCAGCTCCTGCCCTATGCTGTTTACATTCTAAAATGAGAAATGAAGTACCTGATAGGGTGGAAAAACAGAATGAGATGACTGTATGGGGTAGCTCATAACACAAGATGGATCTAGAGCAGGTTTAGATGACAAACACCATAGTCGACTATTTTCTATATGATCTATCTTTCCCCTCTCAAGCCCATTCTCCGGACCCCCCCCCCCCCCCCATAACCTTTGACAGCCTTACTAATCTTAATCTTTGTATCTTCTTAGAATAAAGGGGAGGTCATTTAAGACTGAGGTGAGAAAAAACGTTTTCACCCAGAGAGGTGTGAATTTATGCAATCCCCTGCCACAGAGGGCAGTGGAGGCCAAGTCACTGGATGGATTTAAGAGCGAGTTAGATAGAGCTCTAGGGGCTAGTGGAATCAAGGGATATGGGGAAAAGGCAGGCACGGGTTATTGATAGGGGACGATTAGCCATGATCACAATGAATGGCCTCCTCCTGCACCTATTTTCTCTGTATCTATGTAATCACTCCACCTTAAAATACCCAATGACTCAGCCTCCACAGCCGTCTGATTCACATCAACTCTTTCCTTCCTTGAATTCTCTATCCCCTATTTCTTGGTCTGGGCTGCTGATTAATATTCTTTACCAGCCCATTAGTTCCCACAATGACCTTGATTACGTTTGCTCCCACTCCACTTCCTGTAAACGTCCTAACTGGTTCTGACGCTTCTTAATTCCCCATCTCATTAGCTCTGCCACCGTACACACCAGTGCTTCGAACATGTCAATGTTTATTCAAACAAGAGTTCCTTTCCACTGGGTGCCTGGGCCCTGAATTGTACCAATCCCAGTTCCTGTGCTTCTCCACAACCCAGTCTCCCTATAATCCCTTATTCTCACTTTTCACTCCCCAGACTCAATGGGTTGTTAATGCCGCCAGCAAATATAATCATGCCCCTTATTTCTTCAGCAATCCATGGGGATCAATCCCTCCAGGCCGCCCTGACTCACTCGTCAGTCAATCTGGAGAGGCTGGTCGATGGTCGGTCAGTGGGGACTTGGCAGCCCCAAGGGCCTGTTTACCTGCTGTATCTTTCAGTTCATTTCAATTCTCCATTGCTTTCCCATTAATGATTTGTGAGAAGCACAGAATAGTCAGAGGGTGGTGAATCTGTGGAATTCATTATGACATTATAGCTAGAGAGGACAAGTCAATGGATAATTTTAAGGTGGAGATGGAAAGATTCTTGATTAATATGGGTGTCGGGGGTTATGGGGAGAAGGCAGGAGAATGGGGTTGAGAGGGAAATATAGATCAGCCATCATTGAATGGTGAAGATGATGATGGCCTAATTCTGCTCCTATCACATGAACTATGAGCAACTGGCAACAACTGTTCTTGTGCCACCTCTTACACTTTGTCTCACACTGTGTTATTTTATCTCTCCTGCTTTCCATCCTAACACAGATCTTTCTTTTCACCCATCCTAAAACTACCTCCGCACCTCATGCACTGCCCACTACTTTCCAATGCTTTTTACTTGCTTAAAATGGCCCAACCCTAACTAATATTTCCCACTTCTGATTTAAGGATAAATCAAAGTTGAACTTTGCTTTATAAAAAATACTTGTTTGAGCCCCTTTACCTTTTTGTAGTGTGCCAAGAAATCCATCTTAAGTTGCACTTCTCCAAAATACTGAAGAAGGGTCCCGGCCCTTGGACTATCTTTGATCAGACTTTGCTGGCTTTACCTTTCATTAAATGTTATTCCCTTGTGTATCTGTACAATGTGAATGGCTCGATTGTAATCGTATATTGTCTTTCTTTGTACTGGATAGCATGCAACAAAAGCTTTTCGCTGTACCTTGGTACACGTGACGATAAACTAAACTGAACTCAAATGACCCGAAACATCACCCATCTTTCTTCTCCAGAGATGCTGCCTGTCCCGCTGGGTTACTCCAGCACTTTGTGTCTATCAAGATGACATGGGTTCTGTTTGTTATTACTAGCAGGGTATCTAATGTTCTTAAAGCTGGAAATCACTCTTACTGTTTTAGTATTGGAATTGCAAAGGCAACATGTCAGCCTTTGGAGGACAAATAATCTTGAACTGAGTGACCGGTTAGTTATTGAAGTACAGTGGATGAAACGTTAGGATTATGTACCTGTTGCAAAACCAACAGAGCCATTTTATTCAAAGTAAAACACAGAGTGCTGGAGGAACTCGGCAGGTCAGGCAGCATCTGTGGAAGGATGTTTCGAGGTGCGGAGGTAGTTTTAGGATGGTTGAAAGGAAAGATCTGTGTTAGGATCGAAAGCAGGAGAGATAAAATAACCCACCACCCTCTGTGTGAAAAAGCTACCCCTCGGATTCCTAGTAAATTTTTTCCCCTTCACCTTCAACCTATGTCCTCTGGTCCTTGTTCAGGAATCTTTTATAGGAAGGGGATGGAGTATTGAACTGACTTGAAAGATATAGTACCGAAACAGGTCCTTCGGCCCGCCGGGTCCATGCTAACCACCTTTCCAGGAGAAATATTTTCACCCAGAGGGTGGTTGGAATGTGGAACACATTGCCTGAGTGGATGTTTAGTTGAGATACAGCATGGAAACAGGGCCATCAGACCACCAATCGATCACCCATACTCATTATTTCTATGTTATCCCACTTTCTCACTCATTCCCTCAACCCTAGGGACAATTTGCGGAGGCCAAATAACCTACAAACCCAGTCCTCTTTGGGATGTGGGAGGAAACTGGAGCACCCGGAGGAAACCCATGCGTTCATAGGAAGCGCGTGTAAACTCCACACAGACAGGATTGAACCCGGTCTCTGGTGCTGTGAGGCAGCAGCTCTACCCGCTGCACCACCGTGCTGCCAAATACTGACAGATGCTCTCACAGCATTTAAGTAGTACCTAAAAGAGCACTTTAATCACCAAAGCATAGAAGAGCACAAACCAAGTGCTGGCAAGTGGCATTAGCGCAGATGGTTGGCATGGATATATGGTGGTCCCAAGGGCCTGTTTATGTGCTGTATGAATGCTGTCAATTCAAATCTTGGTTTGGGGCTAGAGCCTGCAACCCTCTAACTAAAGCACAAAATCGCGTCATGCAAAATTGTCTTGTCGTTTGTGGAGGTGAAGTTCCACACATTTGGGACCAGGTTGAGTTGTTACCATAACAATGTTGTGTGTTTAACATCCTCCTTTGAAGGCATGGGTTTCCTCCGTGAGCAAGACATGCCTGTTGAACAGTTCAATTCAGTTTTAGTTCACTTTTAATTTATTGTCACGTGTATCGAGGTACAGTGAAAAGCTCTTTTTGCCTGCTATCCAGTCAGCAGAAAGACAACACTTGATTACAATCCAGCCATCCACTGTGTACAGATACATATGGGAATAATGTGAATAACGTTTAGTACAAGATAAAGCCAGTAAAGTCCAATCAAAGATAATCCGAGGGTCACCAATGAGGTAGATAGTAGTTCAGGACTGCTCTCTGGTTGTGGTTGGATGGTTCAGTTGCCTGATAACAGCTGAGAAGAAACTGTCCCTGAAACTCGAGGTGTGCGTTTTCACACTTCCGTACCTCTTGCCCGATGGGAACAGTAGGTTTTGCAATCCCAGTCTTTCAGACTGTTTTGGTATGAGATTATATTTGACACTTTCTACTTTTGAAATTGTCCACAAGCATTTTTGTGAACTGTGTGTGTGTGTGCAGCTTTAAATCATTGAAGTGGCAACTGTGTGAGGGTGTATGTGATGGTGATGTAACCAGGTTGACAATGTCACAACGGCCAAATGGTTGTGTAAACAGGATTTGTTTGGTTAGAAACAGCTGAGAACCCGGGCTCATTAAAGTTCCAATTGTTTCGCATAGGAACAAAAGTAACCTTGAGACGAAATCAGAAAGAAGCAATAAACTGCTGAATTTAGAGTTCCATTGATCTGTGAGAATTTTGAAAAAAGCCATTTTAAGTGTATGATCTCAGAAGAGCCAATTTTAGATTTGGTGATAGAGACACAATGCTGGAGTAACTCAGCAGGTCAGGCACCATCTCTGCTCTGGAGAAAATGGATAGGCGACGTTTCAGGTCGGAAGCCTTCTTCAGACCCTCGGATCCAGGCAGCATCCTGGCAAAGCTCCTCTGCATTCCAACGTTTGACGATACTGTGCCTATGCTGGAGTTTAGAAGGACGGGGGGGGGGGGGGGGGGGACCTTTTTAAAACTTACCAAATAATGAAAGACTTACGAGTGGATGTGGGGAAGATGTTTCCACTAGTGGGAGAGTCTAGGACTAGAGGTCATAGCCTCAGAATTAAAGGACGTTCCTTTAGGAAGGAGATGAGGAGGAATTTATTTAGTCAGAGGGTAGTGAATCTGTGGAATTCTTTGCCACAGAAGGCTGTGGAGGCCAAGTCAATGGATATTTTTAAGGCAGAGATAGATAGATTCTTGATTAGTACAGGTGACGGGGGTTATGGGGAGAAGGCAGGAGAATGGGGTTAGGAGGGAGAGATAGATCAGCCATAATTGAATGGTGGAGTAGACTTGATGGGCCAAATGGCCTAATTCTGCTCCTATCACATATGAACCTATGAAAGTGGGGGGTGGGGGGGGGCACTTTCTCATCCACTCCCTTACATATTAAGGGCAATTTTAAATTAACGTACAAATCCGCACATCTTTGTAAACCAGAGCGCCTGGAGGAAACCCACGCGGTCACAAGGAGAATGTGCAAACTCCTCACAGAAAGCACCCAAGGTCAGAATTGAAGCTGGGACTGGCACTGTGAGGCAGTAGTTCTATCAACTGCGTTACTGTGAACTGTCTACCTGTACAGACTGTTTCTTGAGACTCACTGGATAATATTTAGACAATAGGTGCAGGAGTAGGCCATTCGGATCTTCGAGCCAGCAACGCCATTCACTGTGATTGTGGCTGATCATCCACAATCAGTACCCCGTTCCTGCCTTCTCCCCATATCCCTATCTTTAAGAGCTCAATCTAACTCTCTCTTGAAAACATCCAGAGAATCAGACTCCACTGCCTTCTGAGGCAGATAATTCCACAGATTCACAACTCTGGGTTTTCCTCATCTCGGATCTAAATGGCATACCCCTTATTTTTAAACTGTAGCCTCTGGTTCTGGACTTCCCCAACATTGGGAACATGTTTCCTGCCTCTAGCGTGTCCAATCCCTTAATAATCTTATATGTTTCAATAAGATCCAACATTAATAACTTTTCCCAATCCCTTTGTTCGATTCCCTCTGACAACACAAGCATTGCCCAGACTGAGGTCAAATATTTTATGATAGCTAATGAATAGAACATTGTGACTCACTGCATCGTATGTCTTTATTAACATATGCCGGGAACATTGTACCTTGGACAACTATGCACTATCTTCCTTCTGTGGATTGCTAAATTTCAGGATATGCCTGAAGCCAGATTTAAGTACTTAAGTACTCAGCTTTTTTGATGTGTCATAAAGTGAGACCTAATTCCATGCACATTTTCTTTATCGTCAACAAGCCTGGCTTTTCGTACAAGGATTTAAACTAAAAGTGACTAGGACAAGTTGCAGTAAAAGTCAAAATGTTGTGTTTTTCTGCAACAGTTAGTCGGGCCTGCTATCAGTTGATAGTGGACCATATTTGCTCTTGTGTTTCTCAGCATATCATTGTACGATAGGGCTGAACATTATAACTCACATAATGATTGTCGAAGAAAAGGGAACAAAGTTTAGTGGAGATAGACACTAAAAGCTGGATTAACTCAGCAGGTCAGGCCATTGGAGAAAAGGAATAGGAGATGTTTGGGGTGGAGACACTTCTTAATTATTTTGATGGAAAAAAACTTCTTGAGACATCTCGGCCCGAAACATCATCTATTCCTTTACCCCAGAGATGCTGCCTGACCTGATGAGTTACTCCAGCATTTTGTGTCCATCTTCGGGTGTAAACCAGCATCTGCAGTTCCTTCCTGCAAAGTTTAGAGTGGGTTTCTTGGATCTGATCATCTGCACCCATTTTAAAGCTACAGCTTTGTTGTGTTTTTCAGAGAAGCAGACAAGATTGATTAATTTTTTTGACCACAAACAATTCGGCAGCAAATGTGCACTCTGATCTAACGATCATTGGTGCATTTTGCAGGATTGTTTGGAAACAACTCTTAGCACTCACTTGCCTTTAGGAAGAATGCAAAATCAAATGTTAAAATCTATAGTCTTGTGACGATGTGGATGACTGTGGTATGAAAAATATCACAAACCTTCAAGTCTTTACATGCACAAGTGAACTTTCACCTATTTTCATAATTGCAGTTCGAGGCGTTGTCTCTTTTAAGGAGTGTTTGTTGGTTAGGTAAAGTTCATTGAACAGGCATGAATAACCTTGTCTGAGAATTCTGCTCAACCAGTACTGTGTCAGTCTTGAAAGTGAGCCTGCAGTTCTTGCAATTTTCATGATCTTTTTCTTCAAACTTATCAAAACTTTTTTTTAAACAATGCTTGCATTTACTCTGGCACGAACAGACTTCACATTTAACATCTCCTTGTTTATCTCCTATTTTACTTTTTCATTTTGCATAATTATTTTTTTGACAGGGCCAGGGTCCCAGCCTGAAGCATCATCCTGTCCATTCCCTCCACAGATGCTGCCTGACCCACTGAGTTCTTCCAGCACTTGATGTTGATTATTTTAGCTTTGAAGCTGATGGAACTGCAATAGTTCTGCTTGGCATCTTGATTCACAAAGGGGAAAAAATAGCTAGGTTTCTTGCTTCTAATCACTTTGCCCAGTGATAGATGTGATTTTTGTGAAATATTTAACCTGAAAAAAGCACTGCATCTCCTCAGCAATTTGTCACTATTATCAAATAAGAGAAGATATATACTTGTGTATTGCTGAAGCACCATAGCATTTTATTCCAGGGAAGGAGAAAAAAACCACATTTGAAAATGATTCAAGTCCAAGAAGGCTTGTTACAGGGGAATTTATGCAGCTAAAGACAGCCACAACATGTTGGAGTAGCTCAGCGGGACAGGCAGCATCTAAGAAGAGAAGGAACGGGTGACGTTTTGGGTCGAGACCCTTCTTCAGTCTGACGACTTCTCTCCAGAAATGCTGCCTATCCGGCTGAGTTACTCCAGTCTATCTTCGGTGTAAAGGAACATGTGCCCACACAATATATGCAGCTGATCATGTGCTGATTATATTGGAACAGCATGCCAGAAGCAGGTCACATTTCAGGTAACATTTGGCGGACACCTGCCCGGAAGTACAGAAGTGATCAACAAGGAAATGAAGTAGTAAAGGGGATTTTGTTTTAAACTAAAAAAAAAACATTTTTTACTTCAGCATGTCTTCTGTTCAACAGTAAAGTTTGTGCCTATTTTTTGACCAATGACAATTTCCTTGCCATAGCTGAACAAGCCCTTGACACGATTAGTACAAGATCAATTTGCTGCCTCTACAGTCCTGGATGGAGCAACCTGCAACCATCTTAGATGTTTACATTTGTTCACCGGGTCCTTGGCAAGTGCAGCATTCATTGCGCATCCATAATTGCTTTTAAACAAATGGCTCTTGGCAAAGAGACGCTGAGCAGTTTCCCCAAGGAGCCATTTACCAAGGGCGGCACGGTGGTGCAGCGGTAGAGTTGCTGCCATACAGTGCCAGAGACCCAAGTTCAACCTCGGGTGCTGTCTAAGTGGAGTTTGCACGTTCTCCCTGTGTCCGGGTGCCCCGGTTTCCTCCCACATCCCAAAGATGAGTGAGTTTTGTAGGTTAATTGGCCCTCTGTAAAAATTGCCCTTATTGTGCAGGAAGTGGATGAGAAAGTGGAATAGTACAAATGGGTGATCGATGGTCGGTGTAGACTTGGTGGGACGAAGGGCCTGTGTCCATGTTGTATCTCTAAACTAAACTAAACTAACTGAACAGACAGCCAATTGCTAAAAAGCTTTGTTACTGCAATGAAGAATTCTTTTACGGGCCTGTGTAAGGAACAGTTTAGATCAGTTTAGAGATTCAGCGTGGAAACGGGCGCTTTGGCCCGCCATGTGCATGCTGGCCAAGCGATCCCCGTTCACTAGCACGATCCTACTCACTAAGAACAATTTACAATTTTTACCATAGCCAATTAACCTACACACCTATAAGTCTTTGGATTGTGGGAGGAAACCGGAGCACCCAGAGAAAACCAAGGGTGAACAATGGGAGAACGTATAAAACTGTACAGACATCGCCCATTGTTGGGATCGAACCCGGGCCTCTGGCACTGTGACGCGGCAACTCTATCGCTGCGCCACCCCCAATAGTGAGGGGATCAAGGGGAATCGCTGGGGACAGACTAGGGGGGAGGTGGGGTGAAGGTAGGCCTAGGTAGCTCACTCCTACTACTTCTGATAGATACAGGTTTCTATAAAAAGCGCACTTTTAGTTTGTACACAAGCATCATGCTGCAAAGACGTGGAAGGAGACATATAATCAAAGAAGAAAGGGTGTAAGACACACAATAATTGGAGTAGCTAAACGGGTTCCACTGAGTTATTCCAGCACTTTGTGACTTTTTTTGTTGGCCAGAAGCTACAATTCCTTGTGTCCAGAAAATACAATATGGCTCATGTTGAACAATTTTCCAAAGTAAATTCCATCCCAAGATATGTTCAGAGCAGCACGAGTAGTAAAATAACTTCAAGCAACGGCGGGTGCTGGTTTACGCAAAAGGACACAAAGTGCTGGAGTAACTCAGCGGGTCAAGCAGCATCTCCGAAGAACATGGTCTCATTACAGGGTCCCGACCTGTCAGCTATCCATGTAAAATAACTTGAATTGGCCTGTGGTTAATACTTACATTTAGTTGTCAATTAAATATTCTTATTTCATCACATTCTATTTCAGCCTGCCTGTTCAGTTTTAGATAAGAGAGTTCAAGTAAATTCATCATCAAGTGGTCAGTCAGTTGCCGTATTTATATTCTCACACAGGGTGATCATAGATTGTCGGTATGAGCAGATGATATCATCTGTTGAACAATTGCACTGCAGATGGCTGTGGGTTGTGCAAGTTGCAGCTCACAAGTACAAAAAAAAAGTTTTGCATGTGCAACTATTTATAATTGCAATGATGATGTCAAAGGCAACATTTAACTGTTCTATTCTGCATATCTGGTAGTCAAAGCATTTTAATTCTGAAAGTCAGCATCTGCAGGTTCCTGTCGTAAGGAAGTTCCATTTCTGTAATTCAATCCACTTGTGAGATGCTTTCATTTGGCCTGTTGGGTTTTTAATAAGATGCTCTTAATCTTCATTTTCTGCAAGAATGCATTTGTTACTACAAATGTATTCTAATTTTAGAAAATAAAATTACCGTTTCGTTTTTAGGTTTCTCTAATGCAAACCAGTTATCGCCAGTTATCAAATGGTCATATCCCAACCATTGTAAGAGAATCATTACAAAGAGAAGTATTGGAGTCATACATCATGGAAGCAGGCCCTTCGGCCCAACTCATCCACGTTATTCGAGATGCCCCGTCCAAGCGAGATACATTTTACTGCTTTTGGCCCATATCCCTCTAAACCTTTCCCATCCATTATTGATCCAATGGGTGAGGCAGCATCTCTGGAGAGATGCAATGGGCGACGTTTTGGGTCTTGAACCGAAACGTCGCCCATTCCTTCTCTCCAGAGATGCTGCCTCACCTGCTGAGTGATTCCAGCATTTTGTGTCTACCTTCGAACCAGCATCTGCAGTTCTTTCTTACACATTACTGTTTCAAATGTCTTTAAAACGCTATTATAGTACATGTGCCAACTACCTCCTTGGGCAGCACATTCCATATACCCTCCCTAGGCCTCTGTGGAAAAAGTTGTCCCTCAAGTTTCTATTAAATCTTGCCCCTCTCACTGTAAATCTATGTCCTGTAGTGTTGATACCCCTTCCCTGGGTAAAAGACTCTACCCGATCTGTTCCCTTCTTGATTTAATATGCCGCTGTAAGTTTTATCCCTCATCCTCCTGCACTCCAAGGAATAAAGTCCTTGCCTGCCCAACCTCTCCCTGTAGCTCAGGCCCTTGAATCCTGGTGACATCCTCGTAAATCTTCTCTGCACTCGTTCCAGCTTAATGATAAACCTTTTTGCACAGTTGTGTCAAGATTTACGACGTAATCATTTTGTTAATTGTTGAATGCTGTCTAAACAATTCCGGGATGGTAATTTGGACTTTTATGTTTCCTCAGGGGACGTGTCTTCTCGCTGGATTTTAATTTAATGACCGTTTATGATGTAGAATTCAACCAAGTGAGGAGATTGTCCACTCCTTCCACAGCGAGTTCTGGTTCACAATTCCACACCGTCTGGAAGTACTATTGCAGGGAACACTTTGGCTGGAGAGAATATTCTGAGGTAATATAAAATATTTATCATGTCAGCCAACAAATGAAATGTGGGTTCTGTTAAATGTGCAAATCCCTGAAAATTACTGGTGTTGCATTATGTAAATAATGTTAATATTTTAGCAAATTCTTCCTTGTGTTGTGTTCCCATGCATGAAAATAAATTGTTTCAAAAGATCAGATTTTTATTTTGTATTTACCATTATTAAGATGTGAAGGCCTATCTGCAACGGTGATAACACCTGCAGATATATTTTCAATAACTGTTTCGACACAATCCATTAATCATTAAATCTTTTGAATCAATGACAAACTATAAATCAAAGTCTATTTCAATGTACCTGGCAGCAGTGATAGACGAGGAGCCAAACTTTAGAGTCATTCAGTCATACAACATGGAAACGGGCCCTTTGGTCCATTTTAGTTTGGTTTAGATATACAGCATGGAAACAGGCCCTACGACCCACTGGGTCCGCGCTGACCAGTGATCCCCGCACTTTAACACCATCCTATAGCCAATAGGGACAATTTTTACATTTACCAAGCCAATTAACCTACAAACCTGTATGTCTTCGGGGTGTGGGAGGAAACCGAAGATCTCTGAGAAAACCCACGCAGGTCACGGGGAGGACGTACAAACTCCGCACTGACAGCACCCGTAGTCAGGATCGAACCCAGGTCTCCGGCGCTGCATTCGCTGTAAGGCAGCAACTCTACCGCTGCACCACCGTGACCGCCCATTTAGACAGGTACATGAATAGGATAGGTTTGATGGGATATTGGCCAAATGCAGGCAGGTGGGACTAGTGTATCTAGTGGGCAAGTTGGACTGAAGGACCTGTTTCCACGCTGTATGACTATGACTTAATTAAATTGTGAAACGGGAGTCGACGATCAGGACTTCTCAATATAAGTTTGTGGCAATAAAACAACATAATTGCGAAAAAAATAAGATGCTGTGCAGCAGGCAGGTGATTTGTATCTAGATGTTAACAGCAATGTTTTGTGAATGTTAAAAGCATATTGTTCTGTTGTTTCCAGGCAGTTGTCCGTTGCATCGAGGAAGCCTCATCTCGAGGGATGAGTGAGATTTGTTTTGTAATGCAGCAAAATAGGTACATCCTGAATTTAATGGAGGGGTTTCAACAGAACGCCGTCATTGGCACTCGCCGAAGAATCACTCGAAGACCCTTATTCCGCTCCCTTGTTCTACTGATTCCCTGCTTACAGTAAGTTGAACGTGAATCACGAATTACATATGTGCAAAGCTTCCGTGGAAATATTTGCAATTAAATCTACCTCGTACAACGCGGAATTAAAAAAATGTTGGGGAATATTTTACAGCCTAAAATTTTTGAGCTATAGCAACAGGTTTTGCCATCACCGTCACAATGAATTGGCAGCCAAATAGCAAAGTTTCATTGCACCCATCGCCTATTCTTTCTCTGCATGTCCATTATTAAGTGTAAAATGTACTCGTTAGTATTTACACAGAAATTGGACCATTAATGGTTGGTTATATCTTTATCGTTTAGTTTAGTTTTGAGATCCAGCAGGGAAACAGATTATTCGGCCCACCAAGTTCATGCTGACCATCAATCACCCATTCACACGAGTTCCATGTTATCACACTTTCACATCCACTCCCTGCACACTTGGGACCAATTATTGGGGCCAATTAACTTACAAACCAGCACATCTCTGGGATGTGGGAGGAAACCAGAGCACCTGGAAGAAATCCACAGGGAGAATGTGCAAATTCAACACACGCAGCACCCGAGGTCAGGATCGAACCTGGGTCTCTGTTGCTGTTGGGCAGTGGCTCTACCAGCAGTGCCACAGTGAGATGGACCACCCTTGATCCTCAGACCAAGTTTGAATGGCCTATTCTATCTAGCTCCTGTTTCTTGCGTTGCGTATTTAGGGCGTAAAGATATTTCCTGCCTTAGAGGTGCCATCAGATGACGATTTATTTCCTCCTCTCTTATATAAGGAACAACCTGCGGACTCGACAGCCCCACAGTGGATTTTTTCCTTTGCTTTCTCCCCTTGTACGCCTCAGCCGTCAGTCCTTCATGACAGGTGTTAGTCAACAAAAAAACACACCATTCTGATGTTTTTTATGTTTGTATGTGAGACGCCTCACCTTTTGGTTGCCCTTCAAAGGTTTGAATATTGCTAAAATATGAATGACCTCAGTGGTTTGATTGGCATGCAGACCTGTCACCACACAAAAGATGTAAACATACAAGTTATACTGGTCGAAATACCATGCTGAAAATGGCCACTAACAGAATTCCACTAATTGTCGAACAGTAGTTAGTTGGTAATCTGATCTACCGAAACTGTGTTGTCTAGCACGATGAATCAGGTTTTAACTATGTGTTTGTCGGGGATGGGTGGAGGAGAGTTCAGATAGGCTGTTGGTTGTGTGCTGCTCGATCTGGGTCAGTGAGGAGTCAGAGAGTAACTTTCGTACCTCTGAGCCAGAGGTTGTGGTAACATTCTTTGGATATCTGAGCACACTTCTCGTTTGAGCAGTACTACAAGGGACCTGCATTTTCAAGTGGGTTCTGTGTCTGCCTCCTACTCTCAGTCTAAAGAAGGGTCTTGACCCAAAATGCCATCTATTCCTTTTCCCCAGAGATGCTGCCTGACCTGCTGAGTTCCTGCAACATTTTGGGTCAGAGTCTGAAGAAGGGTCTCAACCCGAAACGCCACCTATTCTTTTTCATCGGAGATGCTGCCTGACCCGCTCAATTACTCCAGCATTTTGTGTCTGTCTTCGGTTTAAACCGGCATCTGCTGTTCCCACCTACACATTCTGTATCCGGCAAGATGGTTGAACTGAGGTTCTGACTGCCTTCTCAGTACACATTGATATCTTTACTCTCGGCTGTGAAATCTCCTCAAGAGTGTTTCCGCTTTTAAAAAAAAAGTTCTCCTCTCAGAAGGGTCCCGACCCAAAACATCGTCCGTCTAATTCCCACCACAGATGCTGCCTGACCTGCCGAGGTCCTCCAGCAGCATGTTATCTACTCAAGATTCCAGCATCTGCTGTCTCTTTTGTCTCATACATAAGACACCCATGGTGAAGAGACATCTCCTGGCTGTCTGTCCAAAATGTATCTTCTAGCCAACACCACTCAGTAGCAAAAAGTTTACAAAAAAAAAACAGTGCTGGAGTAACTCAGTGGGTCAGGCAGCATCTCTGGGGAGCATGATAGGTGACTTTGGATTGATTGTGGCGGGGGAAGAAAGCTGGAAGACAGGAGGGGTAGGACAAACCCTGGCGAGTAATAGGTCAATACAGGTGAGGGAACGTCACCAATCCATGTTCTCCAGAGTTGTTGGCTGACCCGCTGAGTACCCTGCCACTAAATAGCATGTAATTTGGCCACTGTCACATTGCTATTTATGGGGTCATGCTGTGTGGAAATTTGCTAGATTACAATGGTGACTCCATCAGAAGTATATCTTCAGCTGTAAAGCACTTTGGGACTTGCTGAGATTGTGAAAAGAACGGCTGTCAAGCCAGTTCTTTCTTTCTGATCTAAGATAAAAGATTTATTTTCAATCAGCCAATTTCAGCACAGCCTGTTCTAGTGTACACGCTGACCAGTAAAGAGTTCTTTCTGCTCACTGATACTCGCCTTGGGTGGGCCCATCATCCACATGGTGGAGGAATTATCCTTTCTTGATTTGTTTAAGTGTGAGCAAATTTGGGCCGCATATCTGTGGAAGGATGTGCTGGTTCTGGAGAGGGTCCAGAGGAGGTTTACAAGAATGATTCCAGGAATGAGTGGGTTAGCATTGATGAGCATTTGACAGCACTGGGCCTGTACTCGCTGGAGTTTAGAAAGTTGAGAGAGGACCTCATTGACACTTACAGAATAATGAAAGGCATAGATAGAGTGGATGTAGAAAGGATGTTTCTACTGGTGGGAGGTGGGAGCCTCAGTATTTCATTGGTCTACTTGGGACATATGACAATAAAACACTCTTGACTAGTTAGTCTGTAAAACTCATTGCAACAGAGGGCTGTGGAGGCCAAGTCAGTGGGTATTTTTAAGGCAGAGATAGACAAATTCTTGATTAGATTGGGTGCCAAGGGTTATGGGGAGTAGGCAGTAAAATGGGATTAGGAGGCAGAGATCAGTTATGATTGAATGGCAGAGTGGACTCGATCATCTGAATGGGCTAATTCTACTCCAAAAAATTGTGTACTTTGGTTTGCAGCTGTAATGAATAGTTTGCAGTAGGGAAGGAATTTTAACATGGGCAGCACGGTGGCGCAGTGGTGGTGTTGCTGCCTTACAGCGCCAGAGACCCGGGTTCGATCCTGACTGCTGGTGCTGTCTGTACAGAGGTTGTACGTTCTCCAGAGATTCATGGGTTTCCTCCCACACTCCAAAGACATGTAAAGTTAAATTGGCTTGGTATAAATGTAAATTGTCCCAAGTGTGTGTAGGATAGCGTTAGTGTGTGGGGATCGCTGGTCGGCACAAACTCGGTGGGCCAAATTGCACACTAGAGACAATTTACCAAGGCCAATTAACCTACAAACTTGGTCTCCTTGGGGATGTGGAAGGCAACCCGTGGGAGAAATCACGGGGAGAACTTGCAAACTCCACACACACAGACAGACACATACACACACACACAGACATACGCACACACAGAATCACACACAGACACACGTGCACGTCAGGATTGAACCCGGGTTTCTGACGCTGTGAGTCAGCAGCTTTACCAGCTGTGCCACGCTGATGCTATTAAGTGATAGTGAGGCGGCTCACATTTAATGAGTCCAACGAGTTACGGTGCTTGTAATGTGTAAGAAAGAACTGCAGATTCTGGTTTAAATCAAAGGTAAACACAAAATGCCGGAGTAACGCAGCGGGTCAAGCTGCATCTCTGGAAACAAGGAATGGGTGACGTTTCGGGTCGAGACCCTTCTTCCGACTGATGTCAGGGGAGGGGGCGGGACAAAGATAGAATAGAGTTACTTTTAAGGCAAGGTTGGCACCAAAGTAGTATAGTTCAAACATTACTTGCATCGACATAGCCACTTCATGTGGTTTATAGAACTTAAATGTTGAGACAGCATGGACTATGAATCCGATGACATACACACAGACATTTTTTTTTTCCTGGTTTGAAGCAACACCACGTCAACTGGGAGAAAAGTCTGACACTATTGAGGGCAGTCAGTTTTACCAGCTGTGCCACGCTGAGAAAGCTAAGTGATAATGTTGGCCTCACATTTAAGAGCATTTCAAGGAAATAGCAAGGTTCTTCGAAACCATAGTATAGTTAAAATTAGGTGCATCGAGTAGGCCATTCGGCCCTTCGAGCCCCTGCATCGAGAATTCAATATGATCATCCGATGATCATCCTTTCTCAGTTTTTTTACCTGCCTTCTCTCCAACCACGTCTGACCCCTTAGCCAAAAGGGTCACATCTAAGGGCAGTCAGTTAGGTACAGCAGCATGAAGAAAGCTAATGGAATGTTGGCCTTCATAACAAGAGGATTTCAGTATAGTAGAGAGGTTCTTCTGCAGTTGTATATGGCTCTGGTAAGACTACATCTGGAGTATAGTGTACAGTTTTGATCTCCTAATTTGAGGAAGGACATCCATGTGATTGAGGCAGTGCAGCGTAGGTTCACAAGATTGATCCCTGGGATGGCGGGACTGTCATATGAGGAAAGATTGAAAAGACTATGCTTGTATTCACTGGAATTTAGAAGGATGAGGGGGATCTTATAGAAACTTATAAAAGGACTGGACAAGCTAGATGCAGGAAAAATGTTCCCAATGTTGGGCGAGTCCATAACCAGGGGCCACAGTCTTAGAATGAAGGAGGGGCCATTTAAGACTGAGGTGAGAAAAAACATTTTCACCCAGATTTATGAATTTGTGGAATTCCCTGCCACAGAGGGCAGTGGAGGCCAAGTCACTGGATTGAGTTAGATAGAGCTCTAGGGGCTAGTGGAATCGAGGGATATGGGGAGAAGGCAGGCACGGGTTATTGATTGGGGACGATCAGCCATGGTCACAATGAATGGCAGTGCTGGCTTGAAGGGCCAAATGGCCTCCTCCTACCCCTATTTTCTATGTTTCTAGTCTTTGGCCAGGACTAAATGCTGATTCACGGCACAAAAAGAAGTAAACTAATATTTATGTAGTGCTTCATTGTAAGAACAGAAGGCTGGAAATATTTAGCAGATCAGGGAGCATTTGCAAAGAAAGATATTGAATATTTCAGGAATTCCCTCCATTGATTGATGTTTTCACCTTTTTCTCTCAAAATTTCCAACATCAGATGGACGTGGGACTAGCGTAGATGGGACATCTGGGTCAGCATGGACAAGGTGGGCCGAAGGGCCTGTTTCCGTGCTGTATGACTGAGTCTATCTGGAGTATTCAGGTGTTCCTCACTGTAACATCCCACAATATATCTGTGTCTCACAGGAATCTTTTTTTTAAGTGGTGACTGTTATCAGACACACACCATTCATTCTGCATTATCAATGTTCCAGAAACAGCAAAGAAATGATTGACTATCTGGCCCAAGCTTCATTATTTCATAGAACGTAGAACAGTACTGCACAGGACCAGGCCCTTTGGTCCACAATGTCCATTCTTTACATGATGCCAAATTAAACTATTCTCCTCTGTCCAGGTGTGGACAGTATCCCTATCCCCCACATATCCATCTGCTGACCCAAAAGCATCTCAAATGCCACTGTCGCATCTGTCTTCACCACCACCCCTGTAAACACGTTTCAAGCACCTACCACTCTCTGCGTTTAAAAAAAAAAAACCCTGCACATCTCCTCTAAACATTGCCTCCCTCATCTTAAAGCTATGTCCTCTAGTCTTTGACACTTCCACCCTGGGGGGAAAAAAGGTTCTGACTGTCTACCTTATCTATACCCCTGTTCATTTTATATACTTCTATCAGGTCTCCTCTCAGCCTCCAATATTCCAAAGAAAACAAGTCAAGTTTGTCCAACCTCGTCTTTATAGCTAATACCTTCTAATCCAGGCAGCATTTTGGTTAAAAGGAACCGCAGATGCTGATTTACAACAAAAAAAAAAAAGATACAAAGTGCCGGAGTAACTCAGCACGTCAGGCAGCATCTCATGAGACCATGTATAGATGATGTTTAGAGTCTGAATCCTATTTTATATCTGGTAAACCTCCTCTGCACCCTCTCCAAAGGCTCCACATCCTTCTTGAAATGGGATGACCAGAACTGCATGCAGTACTCCAAACCGTTCCCACAATGGTTCCACTCGAATTGTTTCAAGGATCATAAAAGCCATCAAAACCTGTGGATGAAGGACATATGTAGGAAGGAACTGCAGATGCTGGTTTACACCGAAGATAGACACAAAATGCTGGAGTAACTCAGCGGGACAGGCAGCATCTCTGGAGAGAAGGAATGGGTGACGTTTCGGGTCGAGACCCTTCTTCAGATTGAAAATCAGGGGAGAGCGAGTCTAGAGATATGGAAGGGTAAGGTGTGAAAACGAAGATCAAAGCAGACGACGATAAGGACATGTAGAATAGTTCATTGTTAGCTGAGGGGAAGGTGACAAGGAGGCATACAATCAGTAAAATGAATCAATGGATGGAGGTCTCCATTTTCTGTCACTAAACAGGAGGAGAAGGCAGGAGAATGGGGTTGAGAGGAAAAGATAGATCAGCCATGATTGAATGGGCATTGTATACTCAATGGGGGGGAAATGGCTTAATTCTGCTCCTGTGTCTTATGAACTACAACAACACAGTACTCTTATGTGATGGTATGGCATATTCAAAAATATTGTCAGATTTACAGTTTCTTTTGTGCTTTTTTTTTGTCTTAGAACTTTGGGTGGCACGCCGGGCACTTTTGCGAAGTTACCAGAGGGATCAATTTCTCCAGCTATCGATATTCCTGCTGTTACTCCCCTTTCAAAAGTCTATCCTGAAACATGGATTTCAATGGAACTATTAGAAGATTTCATTCAAGTGCCGGTCTCCATAGAAGACAAAAGCTACAGGACTGTGTATAATCTTTTCCATAAAACAATACCAGAAACCAAATTCAGGATATTGAATATTCTACGAGTTCAAAACCCGTACCTTTGGGAGAAATATAAAAGGTAAGAGTTGACCGTAGTAGTTTTGAAATTTTGGAGCGTTACCTTGTACTGCAGATACTTACAAATTGCATCTGAATTGTAAATATCAATGTGTAGAGATCATAGCTTTACATGCATACTGCCCAGTTATTTTGGTATTCGATGTTGTGATATCCAAGATGCATAATGGAAGCAGGGGGATAGAGAACTGTGATGATGCAAACATTTTTAAGCCAAGGAAGATGAAAGACAACTAAGCTGTGAATAGGATTGCTTGGTCTAAAAATAAATTTTGTCTGTGGGGGGGGGACTTTAGTCAGAATCTGTGGAATTCATTGCCACAGAAGGTTCGGAGGCCAAGTCCATGGAATTTTTAAAAGCAGAGATAGATAGATTCTTGATTAGTTCGGGTGTCAGGGGTTATGGAGAGAAGGCAGGAGAATGGGGTTAAGATGGAAGGATATATCAGCCATGATTGAATAGCAGAGTAGACTCGAATTCTGCTCCTATCACTTCAGAACATGAAATTATCAATAAAATTAAATGGCCAGAAACGTTAGGTGAAGGAAGGAACTGCAGATGGTGGTTTATACTGAAGATGGACTCAAACTGGAGTAACTCAGTCAGTCAGGCACCATTTCTGGACAACATGGATAGTTTACCTTTTGGGGTGGGAACCCTTCCTTGGACTCTGCTCTGCCTCTGTCTGGTTCCTCTGCCTCTGCCTATTCCTTTTTGTCAGAGATGCTGCCTGTCTTGCTGAGTTACTCCAGCATTTTTTTGTCTATCTTCAATACGTGGGTGAATCTGTCTTCCTAACCATGCAATGGTAATTTTGATTTATCTTTGCATGCTTTATCATGCATTAATCAATTGATTTACCACATCCATTCTTTTAAAAGGCAGTTCTGCAGGCTTCCAGTTAACAATGCCACATCCTAAAGTTAGATCTACTGAATAGAATATAAAAGAAAGAGTAATGCTGAAGAAGTGGAGACCATTTTGTCACTGAGGCAATGCAGATCTCAAATCAGCATATAGTTAAATGGCGGTGGTTTGGTACATTTGGGTAGAATATCAACCAAGAGTAAAGTTACCATCGTGTATTAGATATCCGTTATAATAAGTGGAAATTAATTGTGAGTGAATTATCTTCAATGTCAATTTAAGCCCTGAAAATTAGTTGAGGTGGCGCATCGGTAGAGTTGCTGCCTTGCAGTACCAGAGACCTGGGTTCGATCCCGACTACGGGTGCTTATCTGTACGGAGTTTGTACCTTCTCCCCAGGACCTGCGTGGGTTTTCTCCAAGATCTTCGGTTTCCTTCCACACTCCAAAGACGTACTGGTTTTGTAGGTTAATTGGCTTGGTATTTTTTTTTTAAAAGTACATTTGTCCCGAGTGTGTGCAGGGTAGTATTAATGTGCAGGGATCACTGGTTAGCACAGACTCGGTGGGCCGAAGGGCCTGTTTCCGAGCTGTATCTGTAAACTAAACTGAACTAAATCTACCCTGATGAATCAAGCCAGGTGTCAGGTTACAATTATACACACAATGGGCTGGAACACCTTTTCAGTGAGCCAGCAGCTCTATTGAGAACCGCTGGCTACGTGGATGTGTGTGACAGACTTCCTCACCTGTTCACTGCAGCACAGAAGGTTAGATGCACAACATCACTCTACCCTTGGATTTACCACTTCACATCTGGCCCCTCGGTTTTATGCCATCCATGGTTGTCAAATCCTATACCAACCTGCATTTAAATAATTTTTTTGTTACTTTGTATGTCACTGCATGTTTCCATTGAATTAATCCTGGTTAAATGTAATTGTATTGTCCCTTTTACTGTCCATGACAATCAGGGACATGTGGAAGCAGTGTAAAAGGCTCGGATAACATGGTGGTACATGGCAGCAGATGGTTAGTGCAGCCTCCTTGCGACAAGCCTGAGTCAACTATATGGCATGGCCTTCTGTTTGGAAGCAGTAGGAGATTTTGTGTAGGAAGGAACTGCAGATGCTGGTTTAAACCGAAGATAGACACAAAAAGTTGGAGTAACTCAGCGGGATAGGCTGCATTTCTGGAGAAATGCTGGCCAGCTGATTACAGTTCCCTCATATTTGTTCAAGGCACGGATTGCTGACTTGTGAATTTCACAATAGGCCACACCAGCTCACCACAGAAACTGACGAAGGATCTCGACCTGAAGCTCGCCCATTCCTTCTCTCCATAGATGCTGCCTGTCCGGCTGAGTTACTCCAGCATTTTGTGTCTATCTTCATAATAAATTATGTGTGTTGCCTTGATGAAAGTACTTTTTAAACGGTTAAGGGCAAGAAATCATGGTAATCCAAAGTCATTAAAAGACAAGAATCCAGTGCCAATTACATAAAAATATTAAAGAGAGGTGCAGAGAATATTTTTAAAAAGGTTAATGGCATTTTGGCTTTTATGTCTAGAGGACATGAATATAAAGGATTAGAAATTATGCTGCAATTGTACAATGGTCCAGATATATGTAGAAACACCAATAGTTCCAGGTGCAGCAATGCAGGAAGGCTAAAACAACTTTGGGGCTAATATTAGATAGATGTATTAGAATAAAATGTGGACTCTAGCACTTAAAGTACACATGATGATTGTATTCCCTGAAACTGAAGAGGTAATGGTGATTTGATTCAAAATATTTGGGCGGAACTGATGGGATAATTAGATGGATTGTTGTATGTGTGAGAGGATGGTGTGTTTCTCCATCGAGATCAACCAACTGCTCTTGACATTCAGTGGCACTAGCACTGCTGAGTTCCCCAACACCAGTAGACTGGGAGTCCACGATTCCTATTTGGACTAGCCACAAACATACTGTGGCTATAAGAGCAAGTCAGAGGCTGAGCTTCCTGAGGCAATTGACTCTACTGCTAATACCCCAATGCTTTTCCACAAGGGACGAGTCAAATGTGTGAGGAAATGCTGTCTACATGCCTGGATCAACGCAGTGCCAGTATCATTCAAGTAGCTGGAGAACTGCAGGGACAAAGCAGTCCACTCCCTTCTACCCTAAACATTCATTCCCACCACCACTGGTGCATGGTGGCTGCAGGGTGTGGCAGTGCCCAAATACACCTCAGTTCCTCACCTTTGATACTCTGGCAGCGCTTGTCAAACCTGTAACTTCAGTCTCCGGGAGGGATAAGGGCAGCAGGGATACAAAAACACTCCCGTGTAGAATCCTCTCCTATTCCTACTCGTAGAACAGTTCAGCTCAAGAAAAGCCCCGTCAGCCTACAATGAGCAACCTGCACATAACCCATACCCCTCCATTCCCTGCATATCCATGTGCACGTTAAAGTCTCCTAAACACCACTCTTGTATCTGCCTCCACCACCCACTCCTGGCAGCATGGTCCAGGCACTCGCCACGCTCGATGTAGATAAAAAACTTGCCGCGCACATCTCCTTTAATCTTTGTCCCTCTCGCCCTAAAGCTATGCCCACTAGTATTTGATATTTCCATCCTTGGATCCTGACTTGGCAATATATTGCTGTTCTCAGGAATTTTAGGTCACTTCGGGGGTCCTGCTGTGGACCCCCAGCAGGACCAAAAACAAGACCTGTCAAAGGGTGGATGAGCTCCTAGCGAGCCAACGGCCATCCACACTTCAGTAGAAGTTGCGATCACTGTCGTTCACGGCATTTGTAAGGCACCGTGCCCGTTGATGTTTTAAACGATGATGATGATGATTTATTCTCATGGGGTGTGGATTCTGGAAATCCCTCCCCAATAACGTTTGTAGGAGTGCCTTCACCAGATAGATTTCAAGAAAGTGGCTCACTATTGCTTTCTCAAGAGCCGCTGGGATTAAGTGCTAACCTTGCTGGCAATATCTAAAGTCAGATGAAAGTTTTTGACCCTGTTCATTTTCTCCAGAGATGCTGCCTGTCCTGCTGAGTTACTCCAGCATTTTGTGTCTATCTTCGGTGTAAACCAGCATCTGCAGTTCCTTCTTCCACCTAGAGTTTATAATATGAATACGGAAATAAATACTTAATTGCTTAAATAAAATTTGCTGCATGGTCTAATAAGCCTTTTCGTATTTATATTGTCCACCAGGAAAAAGGACTACATGTCACGGAAGATGTCTGAAATGGATAAGATCCTGAACGAGAGGCATCTATTCCATGGGACCTCACAGGACGCAGTCGATGCCATCTGCAAACACAATTTTGATCCCAGGGTGTGTGGGAAACATGCCACCATGTTTGGACAAGGCAGTTACTTTGCGAGAAAGGCGAGCTATTCTCACAACTTTTCCAAGAAGTCGCAAGAAGGCGTTCATTACATGTTCCTGGCCAAAGTGCTGATTGGGAAGTACACCTTGGGCAAGCCGACCATGCGGAGACCGCCGCCACAATCTCCTGCTGACCCTTCCAGTGATTTGTACGACTCGTGTGTGGATAACTGGCTAGAACCTCAGATTTTTGTCATCTTTAATGATGACCAGAGTTTCCCCTACTTCATTATTCAATATGAAGAAGTTGGAAGTACCGTAACTGTTTGATGAATGGTCACAGACTGGAGATGCTGCCATGAACTTATCTATACACTATAGACAGAGATATGTGCAGACAGAACTTACTGATAAACTCAATGACATGGCCAACAGCCAGTGTAAGAATACTGCACTGGCAGTACCCTGACAAGTGTAAATAACTAAGTACATTGCCTTGAACATTGTTCAAATGTTTATGTGCCTCTTTGTTTGTGAATGAGTGTATTTATATAGAAAAAATGTTGCCCATTTTTAATTAATTCTGAAGTATTTGAGAAATGTATACTTGACTTGAGTACAGTAGTTTATTTTTTAATTATCAGAAGCTGAAGTGTGGAAATTAAATGTTGAGCACTTTTTAAACCAACGTTTTTTTGCCGAGATGTTGATGGTGATTTCAGTCAAATGTAGCGACTGCCAGAGATGCAGAGGACAAGGCGGGTGCATTGCTTACCTTACTTGCAGGAGATAAGATCTACCACAGCAGTCTTTTCATCTGCCACAGGAAAGGAAGCCCTTACCGTGAGAAAGGCCCATTTGATGCTTTCCCAGAGCTGTAAATTGTGGCCATTTGGTTCTTGATCTGTGTGAGTTTTTTTTTTTGTTTTTTTTTGGGTCGTCAATTTACTGTGATGACTTTCTTGGTCCACTTTCTCCTCCGCCAAAGAACTGAAACCAGCACAGAGCAGATGCTCCACTAAAAACTAGAAAGGAAAGTGTCGACATCAATCCTGTTCTGCATTATTTAGCAATCGAACAGTTAAACAATCCCTTCCTGAAACACAAAGGGCACGGTAGAGTTACTGCCTCACAGCGCCGGAGACCCAGGTTCGAATCTGACCACGGGTGCTGTCTGCACGGAGTTTGTACGTTCTCCCCCTGACCTGTGGGCTTTCTCCGATATCATCTGTTTCCTTCCACATTCAAAAGACGTACAGGTTTGCAGGTTAATTGGCTTGGTATAAATGTAAATTGTCCCCAATGTGTGTAGGATAGTGTTAATGGGGCCTGCTTTCCGCACTGTATCTCTAAACTAAACAAAGTGCTGGGGGAACTCAGCGGGTCAGGCAGCATCTGAGTTCCTCCAGCACTTGGTGTTCTGCTGAAGATTTTGGGTCAGGCAGCATCTGAGTTCCTCCAGCACTCGGTGTTCTGCTGAAGATTCCAGCATCTGCAGTTCTTTAGAAACATAGAAATTAGGTGCAGGAGTAGGCCATTCGGCCCTTCGAGCCTGCACCGCCATTCAATATGATCATGGCTGATCATCCAACTCAGTATCCCGTACCTGCCTTCTCTCCATACCCCCTGATCCCCACAAGGGCCACATCTAACTCCCTCTTAAATATAGCCAATGAACTGGCCTCAACTACCCTCTGTGGCAGAGAGTTCCAGAGATTCACCACTCTCTGTGTGAAAAAAGTTCTTATCTCGGTTTTAAAGGATTTCCCCCTTATCCTTAAGCTGTGACCCCTTGTCCTGGACTTCCCTAACATCGGGAACAATTTTCCTGCATCTAGCCTGTCAAACCCCTTAAGAATTTTGTAAGTTTCTATAAGATCCCCTCTCAATCTTCTAAATTCTAGAGAGTATAAACCAAGTCTATCCAGTCTTTCTTCATAAGACAGTCCTGACATCCCAGGAATCAGTCTGGTGAACCGTCTCTGCACTCCCTCTATGGCAATAATGTTGGGTGATATTCACAAAGGGAATCACAATCACTCTATATTGGTAGTCTTCCAAATTCTTCTTTGCCTGTGCGTGGTAAAAGAATGATGAGAAAATGGTGCAATGCTTCAGATCACAATGACTCTTCTGCAGTGGTGTTGTGGGTTTCTCAGGCTTCACTGTAAAATGAAGGGCAAGAAATTGAGCACAAGAATCATTTGGCCTGACACTTAACTTGACAGTCCTTTCATTCAAATAAAATCCGTGTTACTTGATAACCAGAACCAAAGGAAAGTATGTTACAGTAACTGAAATACAGCCTTAGAAAATATAATTGGATTGCAGATTGGAAGCCTCAGTAAAGAGAGAAGCAATTGGGATCACTCCAGTTAACCTATTCACGTCACTGACATCTGGAAATAATGTGCTTCCAAATCTTCAAGCAAAAAAAGCTAAACTATCAGCAGTCAAGTTTTGATAGAATCTGCCTGTTTCTAATTTTATTCTGTCTCACATTAATTATTTCACTTCATAAATAGCTTATGTTTGGAAGTCACAGTGCCATTAAGTAGCTGTTATTTTAAAAATAATAAAACAAATAGTGTTGCTAGCCTGCCTGCGCTCTCTACACGCATATCCTAGAATCATTGAATGTGAACTTTGGAAAATGGATAAAATCCAGGGGCCAATTGAAGCAGACCACAGATAACCTGTTCAGACACCAAGACCCAAAAGAAAGAGCAGAGAAATGTGCAGCACAGGAACAGGCCATTCGGCCCACAATGTCCATGCCAAACATGATGCCCAGTTAAACTAATCTGCCTGCACATGATCACCATCCCCTCCATTCCCTGTGTTATCTAAATGCTTACAGAAAGAGTTAGAGGGACCTTCAACAAGAGGTTATACCCAGACACAGTATTCAGGGGCAGGTCTTATAAAAACCTCAGACCATAGAAATGTATGAAGTTTCCATGCAATACGGATACTCTCAGAGAAATCTGCACCTACTTGCAGTCATGGCTGTAAACTCAGAGCTGCATGGGTTGTATAATCCAAACGCATTGATCGGATTGGATTGATAACTAAGTTTATGACAACATGTACTGAGGTACAGTGAAAGCTTTTGTTCAGTGGAAAGACAATATATGATTACAATCGAGCCGTCTACAGTGTACAGATACATGATAAGGGAATACATTTAGTGCAAGGTAAAGCCAGTGAAGTCTGATCCAAGATAGACTGAGGGTCTCCAATGAGGTAGATGGTAGTGCAGGACTGCTCTCAGGTTGTGGTAAGATGGTTCAGTTGCCTGATAATAGCTGGGAATGAACTGTTCCTGAATCTGGGGGTGTATGTGTAGATTTACCAGATAATATCTGTACCACTAACCATTGTGAAGATGACCATTCTAACAAACTTCTCTGGGTTTAGTTCCTTCGATATTACATTCAAAGGTATTTGCACAGTAGCACTGTGACATTTATTTGGTCACAGAGGCTCTGTACTCCTTTGTTAGAGATCAGCTGCTGGACACTCAGTTGCGCATAGTGTTGATAACAGCCTAAATCCATGGGGTGGGGTGGGGTGGGTGCGCAGTGGTAAAGTTCCTGCCATGCAGCACCAGCGATCTGGGTTCAATCCCGACTACGGGTGCTGTCTGTACATATTTCTGTAAATTGTCCCTAGCATGTAGGATAGAACTAGTGCATGGGGCGATCACTGGCGGCATGGCCGAAGGGCCTGTTTCCACTCAATATCTCTAAACTAAACTAAAATCCGTTGGGTTCTTGATCATACTTATGCAGGTTCAATGCCCACCAGGATAGCATTCTGCGCTGTCCATTGTCACAGCTGCATCTGAGCGACCATGGCAAATGAAAGGAGAGCAATGGGGAAAGGTGTGGAGTGAGAGCCACGCTGGGCACTAAGTCTGGCCGAGTAAACCATTAGCACTGAAACTACACTTTCATTATCAGGATTCACGGTGATCTTTCATTGGAAAAAAACATATAGTGCACCATCACTAGGTCACTGCAAAGGTAATGTGTACATTCTCCATGTAACCACGTGGGTTTTCTCTGGGTGCTCTGGTTACCTCCCACACTACAAAGACATACAGGTTTGTAGGATAATTGGATCCTGTAAAATTGGAAGTTGTCCCTAGTGTAGGATAGTGTGAGTGTATGGGATGATTGTTGGTCAGCATGGACTTGGTGGGCTGAAGGGCTTGTTTCCACGCTGTATCTCTGAAGCCTAGAGTAAAGTTTAGAGTGATGCATTGGGCAATCAGTTGATGTCGCTAAGCAGTACGACATGATCTAACTCATAACTATGGCGCATGGCCTCGTCATCTTGAGGGGTCACCTCTTGTTATCAACTATAAAACAAGGAGCTAAGAACTAGGAACATGTGGAGAAAGGTGAAAGAAGAAGCTGCCCAATTTGTCTGACAATACATGTGACTGCAATGGCTACTCCCTATTCAACAGCTCCCAGTTTGCCTTCTCTCCACCATTGACCATCAGTGCATCCATTTGATCACATTGTCAAGATAAATCCCATTAATAAAAGAAGTTCTAAACCAAATTTAAATGTCAAATTGTGTTACACTGCACGCACACTTCGCTGTGTAGGAAGGAACTCCACCGAAGATACACACAAAATGCTGGAGTAAATCAGTGGGTCAGGCAGCATCTCTGGAGAAAAGGAATAGATGACGTCAGGTCTCGACCTGAAACGTCACCTATTTTCTTCATGGATGCTACCTGACCCACCGAGTTACTCCAGCATTTTGTGTCTATCATTGGTGCAGACTTTACTGATCACGATGCTTTGCCGTTATCCTGCAGTCCCAATGCAGGCATTACCAAGTGGATTCAACATGACTAGTGACTGACTTGCAGTGGAACAATGATGGACCAACTAAAATGTGATTGCAGGAATGCAACCCAAATGGAGCACTTACTTACCTGCCCCCTCCTCCCAGAGCCCTGCAAACCAGAAGATCTCAAGGTCTTCAACCCATGTGCCAGAGCCTGCGATACGCAGTGGCTTGGAAAAGTGTAGCGAGATGACAAGAAGAAGAAGAAGAAGAAGTGGAGAAGAGTGACATTGACAATGGAGGATGATATCCATGTCAGGCCCTTGAAAGGGTGTAGATGCGAGTGGCAGCTGCCTGGGCTGGCTTACAGGCAACAGTGAAATGGGTGAGAGGGCAACTGGTTTGTATTCCACAAAAACCCTACCAAACCCCGGCAACCACCGCTCAACAACCCCTGCAATCATTGGAAATATAGCTCTCTGGAGTATGCCAGATCCTGCAGGACAAACCATCATCCACAGCCAGTATAAACTACAATAGCAGCCCTCAGACCTTGATGCTGGAATAGCTCAGTGGGTCAGGCAGCATCTCAGGTGAACGTGGATAAGTGACCTCACCTACCTATAGTCTCCAGGGATGCTGCTTGACCCGCCGAGCCACTCCAGCACTCTGCATCTTCTTTTGTAAACCAGCATCTGCAGTTCATAGAAACATAGAAATTAGGTGCAGGAGTAGGTCATTCGGCCCTTCGAGCCTGCACCGCCATTCAATATGATCATGGCTGATCATCCAACTCAGTATCCCGTACCTGCCTTCACTCCATACCCTCTGATCCCCTTAGACACAAGGGCCACATCTAACTCCCTCTTAAATATAGCCAATGAACTGGCCTCGACTACCTTCTGTGGCAGAGAGTTCCAGAGATTCACCACTCTCTGTGTGAAAAAAGTTCTTCTCATCTTGTTTCTAGCTCTCAGACTGTAGCTAGCTTCTGCTTTTATAGGCAATGGAAGTTGTGACTAGGGGTGGAGCACTCCATCTTGGTGGGACCACAAGTGCACGAAATGCGTTGGTGACCATTTGCATGTGTAAAGGTCGGACACCCGTGGTCGCCTGCTAAGTCCTACACCAAACCACCACGCTCCTTCACATGGACCTCGGGCTTCCCAATTCACCAAGCACTTTGTTGTTCTGCTGCAGTCTCCCACTAAAAGTCTCACACAAGACCTCTCAAGGAGATTGTGTGTAATCTCACTGCCATGCAAATTGACCTTCGCACCAACCTTACTACCAACCCTGGCTGCCGATCATCTATGCCAAATGATCACGAATTTCTGTTCCATCCTCGAAAACAGGTGGTTCATTAGTGGCTGGTGGCTGTGAGGATCATAGTGAGTGAATGTGTTTCATCAGTGAATTGCTCCTTCACTGATCATGCTGGGGTATTTTGAACAAGCAAGGTACAAGAATCGAGTTATGGTGTAGAAGTGCAGAGACTGGAAAGAATATTCATTGAGTTATGCTGCATGGAAAAAGACCCTCCTGTCCAATTCATCCATGTCAACCAAGATGCCTATCTATATTAATCCCATTTGTGCTTGGTCAATATCTCTCTAAACCTTCAACCCGTGTACCTGTCCAAATGTCATGTAAATGCTGCATATATACCCACCTCTACAACCTCCTCTGACAGCTTGTTCCATATCTCCCACCATCCTCTGTGTGATAAACTTGCCCCTCTGATCCCCTTTAGATCTTTCACCTCCCACCGTAAACTTACGCTCTCTAGTTTTAGACTTCCTCCTCTGGGAAAAAAAGACTGTGGTTATCTACCATATCAATGCATCTCATCATTTTATAAGCCTCTATATGGACACCTCTCAGTCTTCATCGCCACTGTTAAAATAGCCCAGCTTATTTAATTCATAGATTCCGAGAGACTCATGGAGTTCTACAGTACAGAAGCAGGCCCTTTGGCTTCGATGAAGAGAATACTCACACAATTACCAGCTTGTAACTTGCAGTAAGTTTAGTTTAGTTTAGAGATACAGCACGGAAACAGGCCCTTAAGCCCGCAGAGCCCATGCCGAACAGTGATCCCCGCACATTAACACACACACACACTGGGGACAATTTTTTACATCTGTACCAAATCAATTAACCTACAAACCTGTACGTCTTTGGAGTTTTGGAGGAAACCTAAGATCTCGGAGAAAACCCATGCAGGTCACGGGGAGAACGTGCACTCTCTGTACAGACAAACACCCTTAGTCAGGATCGAACCCGGGTCTCTGATGCTGTAAGGCAGTAGTTCTACCACTGCGCCACCATGCTGCTCAGCTATGCTGTCGTGCCATAATGAAGGCAAGGAAGAGTGTGGTAATGAGGATTAACTATAATGGTTTCAGCCAAGCTGCTGGCCACAGGTGTCAATAGGTATCCCAATGGTGGCCAATCCTGCTTTTTCCATGAGGGTTGAGACATATTGGCACTGCTCTTCCCCACCATGTTGCCTCCATGGTGAGATACATGTGTGTGCATACGGTGCGGTCTGTGTGCATGATACGACTGTCACAGTTGAATAACCGGTATTGTTTGCACACTGAGTAATGTGGCTTGTTGTTAAGTTACATGCATGAAGATGTGGTGCATCATTTGAATCTAGGGAGCAAAACTGTTTGATAGAAATTGTTGGTAGATTAGCCACTTAAAAGACACTTGGCCAGGCACATTGGTATGAAATGAAGGCAAATGGAACTAGTTTAGATGTCCTTGGTTGGCATGGACATTGTGCTGAAGGGCCTGTTTCTGTGCCCTTATGACACTAACTATAATAGTGTGGTGCAATGAATTGGATCTGAAGAGAACAGTGCACTTAATAAGATAGAGTCATAGAGTTATACAGTGTGGAAACAGGCCCTTCGACCCAACTTGCCCACACCGGCCAACAATGTCTCAGCAACACTAGTCCCACTTGCCTGTGCTTGGTCCATACCCCTCCAAACCTGTCCTATCCATGTACCTGTCTAACTGTCTCTTAAACGATGGGATAGTCCCTGCCTCAACTACCTCCTCTGGAAACTTGTTCCATACACTCACCACCCTTTTATAGATATAGCATTTAAAGATACTTTTAAGTGACTTGACCACGTGTGAAAGATCACTACATGTAAAAGTATTTTCCATCTGCATCTAGTTTTCAGAGGCTGACTGCTAGCATTGACAAATGAATCTGTGGAACCCACTTTCTACCTCATGGAACCATTCTTCACAAGACAGATTCGCCTGTAGGATTAGGTGCATGGATAGAAAAGGTTTAGAGGGGTATGGGCCACACACAGACTAATGGGACTAGCTCAGGTGTGGCATCTTGGTGTGCATGGGCAGGTTGGGACCGAGGGCCTGTTTCCGTGCTGTATGATTCTGATTAATTATTTCCAATACCTCCTACTTTAGCAGGACGGGCAATTTGTAGTGGGTGATAGTCACTCATTGAGCTGAAGTCATGTTTACATTCGCTAGTGAAGTAATTGGTCAGGTTGCTGTCTAATCAACCAGTGCAGGTTAATCGTAATACACCCACTCATTCTGGTGGATATTAAGTTTATCCATTTTGATTTCTTTCTTTCTTTGGGGATGCTTACAATTACAGTTAATGACACAAAGTGCTGGAGTAACTCAGCGGGTAAGGCAGCATCTCTTAGGAGAACATGGATCGGGTCAGGATATTCTTCAGACCTCAAAGAGGAACGTTGTAGATGGGAGAAGGGGTCGTCACTGGGAGGTGAGGACCCCTTGCCAGAAAAGAGGGTCCAGACCTGAAACGTCACCTGTCCATGTTCTCCCGAGATGCTGCCTGACCCGCAGAGTTACTCCAGCATTTTGTGTCTTTTTTGTAAACCAGCATCTGCAGTTCCTTATTTCTCCATGCCACTGTAGTTACAGTTGTTGCCTGGTTGGGTCAAAATACCCACGTCATCAATAAAATAATATAAGGATCATTTATCAATGAATATAAATCATTATCAATGGATCACGGCACGGTTTCTACAATGCATGCAATAATGGACACTTACAGAAGTCCATGAATAAGATCAAATGGAAAGTAAATAGAACATAACAATTCAAAATTCATTTATATTTGCATGAACTTCCCTGAGAACCATGACATTTGACTGATTTGAATTCTAAACGCATATCCTGTACTTGGTTGAATGAATTCAATTGTATTCAACATTGAGATGGAAACTTGAGATAAATCTGCATGTTTTATTCTCAAGTGTGTTTCAGTCTGCATCAGTTTTGAAGAATAGTCAGCAGGTAGGATGGTTCAATTGCATGTTGTCATGGCTGTGTGCGCCAAATTCTTCTCTTTGTCTGCTATTTAAGAGTAAACGAAATTTGAGAAAAAACTGCCAATCCCTTTATCCTGTATTATAATTTTCGCTCATATTCCTGTATGAAACTGGAGCAGTTTCCCCATTGTAATAATTCAATATTTTAGGCATTTAACACTGCAGGTCTTTCATAATCTCAAACTTAGATGATACACAGTAGGTTAAAAATGTCATTTGAACATATATAGGCCTTCAGACCGACCATGCGTTTGTACGGCATCATGCAACAAACATTTCTTATTCCCTTATCGTGTATCTGTACATTGTAGATGACTCGATTGTAATCATGTATTGCCTTTCTGCTGACTGGTTATCATGAAACAAAAGCCTTTCACTGTACCTCAGCACACGTGACAATAAACTAAACTGAGCCATTGAAGAGGTAGGAAAATAATTGTAAAAAGCAAAAAACTGCAGATGCTGGAAATCTGAAATAAAACGACAATGTGTTAGAAATACTCAGCTGGTCATGGAGCACAGGTGGAGAAAGATTTTAATGTTGCAGGTCAGTGAACGTATATCGGAAATAGTTTCTCATGTAAATTTACTGCCAAGTGGTGGTGTCATAAGAACTCCAATAATAGAGTGAAGCACAAAAATAGATGGGCCAGCCAGCAGTGAAAAGGAAATAAAGAAGTCCTGAAGGGATATAGATAGGTTACATGAATGGGCAAGAAATTGGCAGATGGAGTCTTTTTTGGGAAAACGTCAATTTTGTAAGGAAGAATGAGAAAGCAAATTGTTATTTAAATGGTGAGGCTACAAAAATGCTGAATTACAAAGGGATCAAGGACCCCGAATCCATGAATCACAAAAATGAGTGTGAAAATGCAATAATAAATTAAGAACGTTAAGTTTTGCTGCAACTTTACAGTACACTTAGAACGTTGAGTAAAGGTTTGGACTGAAAATAGGCACAAAATGCTGGAGTAACTCAGCGGGTTATGCAACATCTGTGGAGAAAAGAAATAGGTGACGTTTCGGGTCGAGACCCTTCATCAGACTCGGGTTGACCTGCATACTCAAAGAAAGTTGGGTGTGAAAGTGTACACTGTGCAGAGAAGGTTCACTTAGTTGATTTTGGGGGTAAAGGGGTTCATGTGTGAAGAAATGCCGTGCAGGCGAGGGCTATATACACTGAAGTATGGAAGAATGAGAGGTGATCGTATTGAAACGTACACCCCTCGAGGGGAAATTGACAGGTTGAAGGGTGCAAGAGCGTTTCCCCTTGTATCTAGGACAAGAGGGCATTGGTTTGGAGGTAAGGAGGAATCTCTTTTCTCAGAGAGTCTCTGGAAGTCTCTATGAAAACAGTTATGGGGCAAGGCCATTCGGTATATTCAAAGCAGAGGTTGACAGACATTTAAACTGCAAGGAATATGGGGCAAGAACAGGAAGGTGGGGAATTGAGACCAGGATTGGATCAGACATGATTTTATTGAATGGCAGAGCAGAACTTTGGGCCAATTGACCTATTCCTGTATCAGCATCTATGAATTATATATATTTTTCTCCATTCTAAGGAGACTACAATACTTCAAGAGGTGACTTTCCTGTACTAGGTATTGAAGTAAATATCAAACACGTCATGGTGAGTTTTGTACCTCTTCCAGAAGAAAGTAACACTAATTATTGTACCCCACGCGATGCAGAACTGTACTTTTTGACAACTGTACTTATTGACAATTATAAAAATGTTCAATAAAATCAGCAAACTCATTCCCTCATCAGTAAATTTCATGTCCGTTTCTTAATTCATTCTAAGATTGCCAACTAGAGAGCGGTCCTGAGCTACCATCAACCTCATTAGAGACCGTTGGACTATCCTTAATCAGACTTTTCTGGACTCTATCTTGCACTAAACGTTGTTCCCTTTATCCTGTAGACGGCCCGATTGTAATCATGTATAGTCTTTATGCTAACTGGATAGCACGGAACAACATTGCTTTTCACTGTACCTCGATACACGTGACAACAAACTAAATTAAACTAAACTAAAAATGGAAAGAGTGGCAAGATGTTTATGCATCAAAGTAAATTGCGGAATTGACTTTTTATGTTAATAAAAAGCAATTAAGTGTTGGCTTATCACCTCAAAGACAGCGTACTGCATTAGGTGCTCATAATGAGGAGAGACCAAATGTGGATTTCCAGACTGTCCGTTTCCCATCTGCAGGAGTGACCCAGAGTTCCTTGTTGACTGTCACTAAAATACTTCATTCCATTCCCACTCTGAATTATCTGCTTCCTAGAAACATAGAAACATAGCAATTAGGTGCAGGAGTAGGCCATTCGGCCCTTCGAGCCTGCACCGCCCTTCAATATGATCACGGCTGATCATCCAACTCAGTATCCCGTACCTGCCTTCTCTCCATACCCCCTGATCCCCTTAGCCACAAGGGCCACATCTAACTCCCTCTTAAATATAGCCAATGAACTGGCCTCGACTACCCTCTGCGGCAGAGAGTTCCAGAGATTCACCATTCTCTGTGTGAAAAAAGTTCTTCTCATCTTGGTTTTAAAGGATTTCCCCCTTATCCTTAAGTTGTGACCCCTTGTCCTGGACTTCCCCAACATCGGGAGCAATCTTCCTGCATCTAGCCTGTCCAACCCCTTAAGAATTTTGTAAATTTCTATAAGTTTCTAAATTCCTGCATTATTAAACAAACCCCCTTGCAAGCTAGAGGAACAACACCTCTTACAGTCATAGAGTGATACAGTGTCCATGGAAGCAGGCCCTTCGGCCCAACTTGTCCCAGCTACACTAGTCCCACCTGCCCATGTTTGGTCCATATCCCTCCAAATCTGTCGTATCCCTGTCTAACTGTTTCCTAATGTTGGGATAGTCCCAGCCTCAACTACCTCCTCTGGCAGCTTGTTCCATTCACCCACCACCCTTTGTGTAAAAAGGTTACCTCTCATCTTTTCCCCTTCACCTTAAACCTATGTCCTCGATTCACCTACTCTGAGCAGAGAGACTCTATGCATCTACCCGATCTATTCCTCCCATGATTTTATACACCTCTGTAAGATCACTCCTCATCATCCAGCACTCCAAAGAATAGAGTCCCAGCCTACTCAAGCTCTCCCTATAGCTCAGACTGTCTGGTCCTGGCAACATCCTCATAAATCTTCTCTGTACCTTTTCCAGCTTGACAACATCTTTCCTATAGCATTTGTGCCCAGAACTGAACTCAATACTCTAAATGCAGCTTCACCAACGTCTTATACAACTGCAACATGACCTCCCAACTTTTATACTCAATACTCTGGCTGATGAAGGCCATGTGCTAAAAGCCTTTATGACCACCCGATCTACTTGTGACTCCACCTTCAAGGAACCATGCACTTGCACTCCTAGATCCCTCTGCTCTACAACCCTCCCCAGAGCACTACCATTCACTGTTGTAGGTCCTGCCTCATCTTCTGTCAGCCTTTCCAGAAATAATGTCAACATTTCCAACTTCAGGAAATGATTTCACTGTATCAGAAATTATTTCTGCAGCAAGTTATCCATCTGTGGTAATGGCTCCACTTCCCACTCATCATGAGTACAGCCTGACCTGCTGGATTGTTCCGCAGCCTTGCTACTTGCAACATACTACACTGGTCTATTGTTTTACCTTTAACTGTTCGCATTAAACCATGCGACTGACTGTCCCTTAAACGCAGGACAACCCGGGCCTCGTTCTCTCAGTTACGGCCTCCAGTGCTCCATCCCTTCTGTCATCCTGCCACATCCATTTTAGCTAAAATGCAACTTTCTTATCTCTAGCTCCCAATCCTGATGAAGTGTCTTTGAATTGAAATGTTAACTGTTTCTCTTTCCACTAATATTGCCTGGCCTGCTGACAATGTCTTTGCGTTATTATTTCAGATTTCCAGCATCTGCAGTTGATTTTCCTGTTAACAAGGTAGTTTGTTCTCATCTCACCTCCGAAATTCAGCTCTTGATGAAACAGTTGGAGATCAATGGGACGAAGATACTGCATGTATCTGCCGCTAAGTGGTCTTGGTGAACTGCAAACTGAGTACTGGTGAGTGGGTTAATGGTAGGGAAAATACAACGTGCTGGAGGAACTCAGCAGGTCAGGCAGCTTCTGGGAATGGGAATAGTGAAGCCATGTTTCGGGTCGGGACCCTTCTTCAGCACATTGTGTTTTGCTCCAAAATTCCAGCATCTGCAGTCTCTTGTTAATGATAGGTACTGCTTGATAGCACTACTAATGGCATCACTCTGCTCATTATTGGCAATGATCTGGTAATGCAAAAGTTTGGTGTGTTCTACATTTAATAGACAGGATGTATCAGAGCAACTTTGCGATAGTCAAGCACGTGGTGGAATGCCAACTTTCTGCAATTACACTTGGGGATCTTTCCACTGAATCTGCTCCAGTGTAAATCTGGGACGGGTTCATTGACTCCATTCATTTCAACAGAGAGGATCAACAGTGTGAGGAAAAGATAAGTCCAGGTCATTTACTTTTCTTGAATTAATTAAATTAAATATATTTAAACGTTTTCAACATGTCCAGGTATTTTTAAATATTTTGATTCATACAACTTTGTAATAATTTAAATTGTTTTGCATGGAATTATCTAATAGATTTTCCATGGCTATGAATTTGAGAGGCATTCACTGAAGGTTGGAGCGTTGCGAGGTATTGGGGGAGGGTGTGACTTAACCAGATGCTAAAGTATTTCTGTGGGCAGAACTTGTTATTCTTCATCAATCAAGCTGGAGCCGGCTCTGTGGACCAAGCTGCCACTGGAAGATTGTTTCAACCAAGTATTGATCTGGCAGGGAGGGAAGCAGTTAGACTAGGGCACTGGCTAATCTCAGGACATTCCATGCCTGTTGTATACATGAACAATGCAATCAATAATAAACTGACATTAATAAAGATAAGCAGTGTTAGTACAGTATTTCTTGTGGAATGTTCACTTGAATGAAACACCTGGATTAAATATTACACGAGGAAGCAAATGAATATTTCATAATATCTAACTCCATTACAGTGGAAGTGTCTTGATGACAAACACAATCATTAGTGGTTAATGATTAATATATTTGGTTGATGTGAACAAAATGAGTGAACTTCAACCAATGAGAACTTACATGGAGCAAATTTACTTAATTTGACAACATTTTTTCTTACCATTTTACTCCCTTTATTCAAAAAGACTAGGGCCATTTCTCCATTTGTCAATGTTGATTGTCCAATTAACATCATTAAAATACCATCACCAGACACATCTGTCTTTGAAACTTGTGAACCCCTGTTATTCAACACCACCCTTTATTTTCCATATCTACTTAATCCTAATTGAACTCATGCATCATTAGAGAACTCTTCCTTCACAATGTGGGCTCCTGGAATGTATCGCGATGTCTAGACAATCTTGAGTAAAACACAAAGTACTGAACCCAGCCCACAACGTCACCCATCCATTCCCTCCACAGACGCTGCCTAACCCACTGAATTACTCCAGCACCAAGTGTTTTGCTCAAGATTCCAGCATCCGCAGTTCCTTGTCTCCAGACTATAAATCTTATCAGACCTAGAAACAACTTAAGACTAAAACAATTGATTTATTTACGTAAAACTAAGTAATTAAAAATAATCCTTAAAACACATTGAAATAGAATTTTCTTTACTTGTTACAAGATGTATAAAGTTACCAATCATTTTCTCTTTAAAATTAGACTTCAAATGAAGATTTATTTGCTCTATCTTCTATGTTGCACTCCATAGTTCAGGGTGAAAGGGTGAAAATTTGTATGTCCGTTCTCTGAACATCCTATGATTAAAAAATGGTGGCAGGGGTTATGGGGCGAAGATAGATCAGCCATGATTGAATGATGGAGTAGGCTTTAGTTTAGTTTAGTTTAGTTTAGAGATACAGCGCGGAAACAGGCCCTTTGGCCCACCGAGTCTGCGCTGACCATCGACCCCTGCACACTTACACTATCCTGCACACACTAGGGAAAATTTACATTTATACCGTGCCGATTAACCTACAAACCTGTACGTCTTTGGGGTGTGGGAGGAAACCAAAGATCTCGGAGAAAACCCACGCAGGTCACGGGGAGAACGTTCAAACTTCGTACAGACAGCACCCGTAGTCAGGATCGAACCTGAATCTCTGGCACTGTAAGTCCTGTAAACTCTACCCTTGCACCACCGTGCCGCCTTGATGGGCCAAATAGCCATATTCTGCTCCAGGAACATGAAATTATGACTGATGGCATGGTAGATGTGTGATTATCTGGATTGTTACACCGTAGACAGAGTTACAAAAACACGAGTAGCAGAAGCAGTAGAGTCTCCCTTAAGTAGCAATTAGTCTGCAATATGAATTGCTCAATTTCCACAGCTATGTTCACCCACATTTGTTTGCCAGTGTTAATTTTATTGGGTAGTTTTGGATCTGAAGATTTGTCTTATGTTTACAGATGCACAATCTTTGCAACTGACATATTTTGCAGTAGATGCCAGTATATTTGTACCTTATGTGTTGGACATGGGTGCAGATACAAGTATTAGATCATCATCCTAACCTCCTTTAATACACGGTTGCTGTCGAGTTTTACAAATGTTCATCACTGCCACTCCCTATTGCTTTTCCTAAAGGAATGTTTCACCATTGTACCTCCCAAGTGACTTATTAATGCTGTCCTGTCAAAGTTAGTTTTAAGAAGGGTCCTAACGCAAGAATTAAATCTTATTTTTCCATGAGTAGTCATGGTAATTCAAAAATACCTTGCTGCAGAAACCAAATGAAATTTCTTCAGATATATTTCATTTTACCAAGGATATATTAAACTGGAATCAGTCCAAGTTCAAAATCATTCCTATTTTTGCATTTGCATGATTGATTCCAAGGAAGTGAATAGTACTTGATTATGTCATTGCTGTTATTGTCTAGTTGTATATATATTTTGCTTTAATGAAACCATTCAATCTCTTTGGAACAACTATTAGATGCTTTTGTAAAAAATATGTTTATTAGTATGCATTGGAGGTTTTGAGCGATAATCATAGTATACTGTTGCTTTATTCATGTTAAATGATCTGCATATTTCATGTCTTTTTCTGTCGACTAAAATATTGATGAGTATTACCAGGCTAACATATTAAAACAGGCTATGTTTTCTGTGAAGTTATTACTTGCTCTAGAGTTAATGTAACTTCATCCTAAGGATCCAACAACATGAGTCAAATTTCTTGCAAACTAATAATTTACAAAGAAGCATTGCCGATTTTGTTTCATGTTTTGTGTTACATGTAATGAAATAAAACAGACAGTGAGAGATGATGATTTTTGTCCATTACAATGTGATGCACTGCAGAAAGTTCTTCTGCATTTTTGATACTTTGATATCCTTCTTGTTGGAGCTACTGAGGAATGGAGATAGTGTAAGGAAATTCAATGCTTCTGTGAAAATCAGGGTGAAATGTAGCATTGTGAGTATATCCCGGACCACTGCACGACGGCTGACTCTGTCATTCGAGAATTGCAAACCTTGTAAATTCCCTGTTAACGCCTGCCTGCATTGTGGACTTTCTCCTGGATTATTTGCACGAGGTCAATGCCTAAAGCTAAATTAAAATGATTCTTGCAGCTGTTTAGACAACAAAGCCAGAACATTTCGTGCAGGCTTTTGTATAAGCAAAGGTGCAACAGGAAGATAGTGATGAACAAGCTATTTAAAGGGAGCTCTGTGAATGGCATGCAATTCAAATTCCGTGACAATTTCTATTACTGATGTGACCTCAATTTGCGGACGCAAAAGACTGCAGACTCTGGAATCTTGAGCCAAACACAGAGTGCTGGAGAAACTCAATGAGTCAGACAGCATCTGTGGAGTGAATGGACAGATGACATTGCGACCGGGACCCTCCTGCAGTCTCAGAGTCTAGACACAAAAAGTTGCCCGTTCCATACACAAACGCTGCCTGATGCATTGCGTTACTCCAACCCCATGATTTTCTCAATCTATGTCGATCATTGCTTATTAATCCGTGTGTTTCTAAGTGCTGGAGGAACTCAGCGGGTCAGTCATCATCTTGGCAGGGAATGGGCAGGCAGCATATCAGGTCACATTCTTCTCCATTTGGGTAATTGAAAGAATATGATCCAGATCGATAGAGGAGAATTCCCATGTAGTTCAAAATGTATCTTGAGACTGTCAGACTAAAGAGATAGAATCTTGGGTCAACATTTCATCAAAAAGACAGTCAGAAAGAATATGTTTGCTTTGTTAAGCAAGACGTACAAATGGTGACACTTGAATATGCACCATACTGTAACAACATTCAAAAGACATAATTTTACAAGTACAAGGTTAGAAAAACGTTTAGAGGGACACCTGCCAAATGCAGGTAGGTGGAACTAGTGTATATGGGACATTTTGCTTGGTAAGGGCAAGTTGGACAAGAGGGACTGTTTCCATGCTGTATAACTCCATGCCTCGCTATATTCTGTACAAATGGATGTTACAGTAGAGGAGTAGGCCAGTGAGGATCACAACGTGGTGTTAAAGGATCAGAAATGCATGAAGTTAGGAAGTTTAAAAAGCTGTCCTCATCCATACATTATTATTGTAATAGTCTATGGAGACAGGGCATTCTGGCTCCAAGGAATTCGGAAGCATAGCTACTTCAAAAAACGACAAAACTGTAGGTACTGGAAATCTGAACTGCAATGGAAATGCTGGAAATATCCAGAAGTCAGCACCATCTGTGGAGAGGGAAACCGAGTTAACTTTTAGTTCACTGACCTTCCATAGGAACAAACACCCAAATATAAATGGGTCAATGATCTGGAATGTTATTATCCCTATTTCCCTCTCCAAGGATGCTTCATTCATATCATGGTCACATATGCAATACAGAACAATACAAGGAAAGGCTTTGCTTTGTATGCCATCCAGACAAATCATACCAAACATTAGTACAGTCAAGGCATAGATGAGAACAGGTGGTTCAAAAATACAAAGGAAATGGTGCAGAAATGAAATTGCAACTATTTGGAAAAGTACAGATTGAAAAAAAGTGCAATGGCCACAATGAAGTCGATTGGAAGATCGCAAATTCATCCTTAGCACATGAAAGGTCTATTCAACAGTCTGATAATAACAGGGGTGAAGCTGCTCTTGAATCTGATGATGGTACATACATTTAAGCTTTTGTATCTTCTGTCAGGCAGGAGTGGGGAGAAAAGAGAATGATTGGGGTATGAATGATGTTTGATAATGTCGGCTGCTTTTCCGAGGCAAAGGTGGGGGAGACTGGTTTTCCATGATGCACTGGGCTATGTCCATGTTCACACAGTCTTGGGCAGAGTAGTTGCCAAACCAAGTTATGATGCATCCCAATAGGATCCTTTCTATGGTGCATCTGTAGAAATTGATGAGTCATTGGAGATATGCTGAATTTATTTTAGTCTTCTGAGGAAGTTGAGCTGTTGATGTATTGTATTGTGTTGTGTGCCTTCTTGGCCATAGTATAAATGTGGTTAGACCAGGACAAATTGTTGCTGATATTTCTACCTAGGAAATGAAACTATTGACTATCTCCACTTCAGATCTGTATCTCCAGCATTTTCTACTTTTATTTCAGGATAGCTGCTTGCCCTTTAAGGCTACACACAATTTTGTTTCAGCATGCCAGCAAATATTAAAGAGTATATGAGTAGGAAGGAACTGCAGATGCTGGTTTAAACCGAAGAAGACACAAAATGCTGGAGTAACTCAGCGGGACAGGCAGCATCACTGGAGAGAAGGAATGGGTGATGTTTCAAGTCGAGACCCTTCTGAAAGTCACGGGCAAGGGAAACAAGAGATATAGACGATGATGTAGGGAGATATAGAACAAATGAATTAAAGATATGCAAAAAAGTAACAATGATAAAGGAAACAGGCCATTGTTAGGTGTTTGGCTAGGTGAGAACGGGAACCTGGTGTGACTTGGGTTGGGGAGGGATGGAGAGAGAGGGAATGCAGGGGTTACTTGAAGTTAGAGAAATTAATATTCATATGAATGGGCCATGGGTTGTAAGTTGCCCAGCGAGATAATAGATGCTGTTTCTCCAATTTGCATTTGGCCTCACTCTGACAGTGGAGGAGGCCGAGGACAGAAAGGTCAGTGTGGGAATGGGAAGGGGAATTAAAGTTTGGCAACCGGGAGATCAGTGTATACAGTCAAAACCTGGTCAGCTTTGCCTACAATAATGAGAGTATTATCATTTAAACTCAATGTTTTGAGAAACAAATTGCCTTCCAATCTTGCAAGAAACACCCTTATTTAATTATCAAATCATAAAAGGCAAAACTTAGGCTACACCAGTGATTCATAATCAAGCGCAGGAAGTCAATATACCCAAAGCAATGATTCTATAGGGGTGCGGCAGGATGGCAGTGGGATTATTACCCCTCAGTCATTTGAAATATCCTTCAAGAAATAGTTTTGTGGAATGTCAGCCCACAGTTACATGGGTATGAACATGCTTATCCACAAAGTAAACTGGACTGGGTCCAGAGAAAAACACTTTTTAAGTCTTTCAAACTTGAAGCTGTTTTTCACTCAAAGTTTTCCCTTTTTTAAAGAGATAATTCCCTGTAAATTTCTCCTAAAATATTTGGCAACCATTTTATTCCTAGCTGGGCAGGTGAAAAGATGGGCTAGGTTTCTGATCCAGCTGCCTTTTGAAGTTGCTTCATTGCTGAAGGTGGAAACAGTATGCATCTGACAGTTCAAAGCTTGTTTTCTATTTCTATTTTCTAATCATGGATATATGTTTCAATTAGTAATGTTTGTAAAATTATGCCAATATAACATTAGAATTATGTAATAAAAACCTACATATGAATAAAAACTTTCTTTTGAATAAAAATGTAGTTGTGAAAACATTTGGGACAAAAGACACACAAATGGAGGATATTGGTTTTAGAATCAACTAAATATTATTACATGTTTTCTAAGGGTGAACAATACAAGTCCTCTGCTGAACTTCCTACAGATGGCTTCAATTGGGAGAATGGGTAGTGAAGGACAAAATTAGGTCTAAACAAGTCATGCTGAGAATTTTGCCTCAGGATCTAATGAATAGAGTAACTGACATATTCACAACTGGAGCCATGAAAAGTAGCAGATTATACTTTTGGAACAGCAGTTGAAGTGGTTCTGAATTAAATCAATTTAGAGTTTACGCCAGCACTTCCCCCCCCCCCCCCCCCCCCCCCCCCCCCCTGTAATCCAGCATCCAGCATTGCAGTTCCCTTTATCAACATAGTATTCCAGTTGCAGACTTTGCATAATCAGAGCAAGATTTCTCCACCCTTGTACTCAAATCTCCTTTCAATAAAACTCATCATTTACTGTTTTAGCTTGCTGAACCTTCACGTTATATTTAATGATCTGGGGGAAAGTATAAAACATGGCTTAGACTATTGGAGAAAAAAATGAAGCTTAAAAGGAAGTTATTTAACCCTGGAGTCAGTGGCAGAATAACCCTGAACACAAGTGTGTGAGCATCTGTTCTCAGTACCATAGATAGACACAAACAAATTGGAGTAACTCAGCGCGTCAGACAGCATCGCTGGAGAAAAGAAATAGGTGACCAGACCATTCTTCAGGCTGAGTGTCAGGGAAAACTACTGCTTTAGTGATCTGTGCCGGGTGCACCAACATCATCAGCGTTGTGTAACCGGCTGTCTGACCCTATTTTACTTCTCATTGTTTTTTGTTGACGCTCAAAAACATGGCGTGACACAATCCAATTTCTTGGCGACACAAGCAACTGCAGGTGCTGGAATCTAGAGCAAAACACAAACTGCTGGAGAAACTCGTTCGCTCCATAGATACTGCCGCACCCGCTGAGTTTCTCCAGCACTTTCTCCAGCACCTTCGATTTTCCAGCATCTGCAGTTCCTTCTTAAACACTGCTGGAGAAACGCAGCGGGTCAGTCAGCATCTGTGGTGGTGCGGGGGTGGGAATGAATGGGCAGGCGACATTTCAAGTCAGATTGTTTCCGGACGTGTTATTTTAAGTTTTAGAAAAAGGGTTCCCAAACTGGGGTAAATTTCGCCGACCCAGGGGGTAAATTTGTTGATTCTGGAGTTGTGCATATTTCTTCTCATTGACTGACTGTGTTTGGTTCTGGTATATCGGTATCTGTTCATCATTAGTTGTTCATATATAAGTGAAATAACATTGTTATGTGCTATTAAAGTTGCCAGGGGGGGAAAGGTTGGGAACCCCTGTTTTAGTTCCCTGAATGGTTTTGGGTTTCTTATTTAACTCTGCAATAAGTTGTTTTAAATCTAAGTGCTTAAAAAGCTTTTAAGTTTCCACTTGGGAGGCCTGAGTAAGTTGTGTTAAATCTGAGTGTACAAAGTCTGCAAGTTTCCACCTGGGAGGCTGCAGTCGATGTTAAGGCGCACGGAACAACTCCCTAGTCGCACATTCATGTGTGCAAGCGCTGTCCTTGCACGCAGTTGAGCACCTGCACTGTCTCAGTCAGAGGCGCTTCCTGCCCCCGCCCGGCTTCCTGCTGCACAGCGCTGCGTGACTGCGTTTGATCACTGGTAGCCTGCGGTTATTTTAAACCCTGCTTCTCAGAGCAGTGTCACGATATTAAATGCAGTAGCGTGCTAATAGTGTTTTTCAGCTGATCCTTGCACTGGGCCGCGGTATGGGTTTCTCAAGGCGAGATACTGGACACACGATCTGGGGAAAGGTGGCGAGGCTACGGCTGAGGCACACGTCCGTGAGGTTCATCCTAGAGTCATGATCTCAGATATCTATGATCTTTGGTCACGATCACCACGCACGTAATGCTCGCTGGAGCTGCCTCATCGACATCTTGAGGTCGCTCGCCAGCCAGTCCCTTTCGTCATTTCGTATATTATGCGCGTAAGAAACTGTTTACGAGCGATCCCATTATTTCAGTGCAATTTACCAAACTCTAACAAATTATGTAGCAGAATGCCCACGTTACTCGACCCAACTCTCACAAGCACGCAGGGAACTACGTTTTGCTGCAGTCGCCTAAGTTTGGCTTTGCATTTAGTCGACGGTGCGTGCAAGCCTTGATCCATTGCACGCCATCCGTGTCCTATCTAAACATTACTCATTCTTCCGTGCAGTTTGCATGAGGCTTAACTTTGCCTTGGTGACCTCTATAATTTCCGGTAGCTGGTGTGCATGTGTGTGTGCAGTCGATATCGTGCCCGGGAGTTTGCGGGGTTAACCAGCCAGGTCTCCATACAAAGCAGTTTCACTTCAGACACGGAGGGTCAGTTAAGTGCAGCTGGTACGATCACACTTCCTTTATCAGCGCGGCACGTCGCCTTGGTGGGGAGCAGGAGAGGAATCGCTTTGCATGCAGATAGGTCAACATTTTGCTTTTCCCACGAAAGAAATGTCACGGCATTTGATTTACAAATACATGCTAATGTTTCTTTTCTAGAAATCAAGGTTATACCAAGCAACGTTTTCACCCCAGGTGGTTAACGAAAACAAGAATTATACACGTGGGGCTTAATACTGCAGATTTCTTTGTTTTGTTTATAACAGAACATACGAGGGCTCACATTTTCTGAAGTAAAGGGAACATCACAGCCCATCATTACTGGGGAAGTTGCCTTTGAAATCTTTTTTTATCTTCAAGAATACATTTTGCCCTATTTGGTATTACTTGGTACCTTATTTGTCACATGTACTGAGGCACAGTGAAATTGATTTTTGTACACAGTTCAGTACTCTTTGCATATAAGTAATCTCTAATGGTTTTGTATATAGCCAGTGATGACAAGATGTAATATAAACAGGAGACATAAGAATCCACAGATGCTCGAATCTTGAGCAGAACGCAGTGCTGTAGGAACATAACAGGTCCAGTAGCATCTGTGGAAGGAAGACAGATGACGTTTGGGTCGGGATCCTTCTTCAGACGTCTTCCACAGATGCTTCCTGACCTGCTGAGTTCCTCCAGCATTTTGTTTTTTATTCTAACCCTGTTTCCTTTGCATTACAGATTTGCATCCTCCACCTCATTCTAGAGATAGGTCCCGACTTGAAGCGTCATCTATCCATGTTCTCCTGAGATACTGCCTGACCTGCCGTGTCACTCAAGCACTCTTTTGTAAACTAGCATCTGCAGTTCCTTGTTTCTATACTTCCACCCACTTGTTTTGCCCCACCTTATCCATGTCCTGGCCAACTGGGTGCTGAAAACCAATATTGTCACATTCGTTAACTTGAGATACAATGATTCCAATGTTTTCTGGCTATTTTCTTAAACTCGAGATCTAAAACTTCATCCTCGTGTGTTCATTGGAATCAAGTTCCATTCATCCTTCATAGATGAAAACGGGAGCAGGAACAGTGGCCACTAGCCCTAAATAGAGCCAAACAACATGGAAACACCCTTCCGCCCAATTTACCCATGCCAAACAAGATGTTCTATCTACACTAGTTCCGTCTGCCTGCATTTGGCCCATAGCCCTTTAAACCTTTCCTATCCATGTACTTGTCCAAACACCTTTTAAATGTTATAGCACCCTCCTCAACTACCTCTTTTAGTTCTTAGGGCTAAAGGAATCAAGGGATATGGGGAAAAAGCTGATTTTAGATGATCAGCCGTGATCATATTGAATGGCAGTGCTGGCTCAAAGGGCCGAATAGCCTACTCCTGCACCTATTTTTCTATGTTTCTACCTCCTCTGGCCGCTCGTTCCATATACCCACGACATAAACAAATCTAATGACAAATCAAAATCTCAGGACATCCCAAAACAGTTTAAAATTAAGTACGCCTTTCTTAGGTGTAATTTTCATTGGGTTAATATAGGAAATATGGAAGCCAATTTGCAATACCCATAAATAGCAGTATAATAATAACCAAATAATCTGCTGTAATGATGCGGATACATGGATCTGGACTTATTAAAGGTTATCCACATGTCAACACAATAAACTGCAATCTTTATTGATAACTCCCCAAACAACTGCTTTGATTTCTTTGAGGAAGTGACAATCAAAGCCAACTGTGGAAATTCCTATGATGTGTACTTTGACTTCGAAAATATATTTGATCAAGGTCCACACATTTGGAAACCACACATTGATTTAACTCCATCGCTTTGCTTATGTTTGTGGACTTGACATCTGATTCAAACCAGACAAGCTCAGTCTGAATAAGGGTCTCAACCTGAAACGTCATCTATTCCTTTTCTCCACAGATAACGTCTGACCCACTCCAGCATTTTGTGTCTATCTTCAGCTCATGTACTACGTCATTTTTAAAGCTACCATGCAGCAAATATTTTGTAGATTTTTTTTCCCCTCACTAAAGATCCCCATATCATGAACTGTATAATTATTTGGGTTTCAATGTAATGAGCGGACAATTATTTTTAGGAGGGAACATAATGGCTTTACTGGAGTAACTCAGCGGGTCAGGCTATATCGCTGGAGAAAAAGAATAGGTGATGTTTCAGGTCGAGACCCTTCTTCAGACTGAGAGTCAGGGGAGAGGAAAACTTTAGTCCAGTCTCCACCAGCGAGTCCAGTCAAGTTAACCCCCGCCTCTCCACCGCCCAGCAGCATGCCCTGGGTTACCAGCTCCAGGCCCACAGCCTTCACACTGCAGGCTCCAACACCCAGTGGTCTGACTCCTACTACCACCAGTAGAGTCACTGGTGGAGGGAAAACATGTACAACTATACAACATGCAATTAGATATAACAAATTAATTTAAAAGATGTTAAAATATGCCGTAATGATAACAAGAAAACTGAGAGGGAATAAGAATCTGATAAAAATTGATGAATGGAATTCAGAATGTAAGCTTATCCATGATGTTTGAAAAAGCAATAATGATGGCACTGGATAGAATTCATCTCCTGATGAGGACAAGTAGAGAGATTTGGGATATGTTTATAGAACATTAAGGGCCGTATTTCTGGATGATAATCATAAAAAGCTGGAATTTGAGGTTATGTCACAAGAAAATAAAGGTCAAGACAAAACAATGAGCCGATTTAAACCATTTAGATGAGTACGTGCTATTTAGGGGTTTAAACAAAGGAATGCGTACTGAGACATTTAGTTGGGTCAATAAAAATGTACTAAAATGTTATAAAGTAATGAAGATAAGAAAGACTTGTCAATTTAGAATAGAGTGATGTAATAATGTTAAGATTGTTTAAAACGTTGAGCTTGATGGGTATATACTGCTTATATGTGTAAGAAGGAACTGCAGATGCTGGTTTACACTGAAGATAGACACAAAATCCTGGAGTAATTTAGTGGGACAGGCAGCATCTCTGGATAGAAGGAATGGGTGACATTTTGTGTTGAGACCCTTCACACTATACGGCTTATGGGTCTGTAAGGTGGGTACAAGTTCTGAGGACGGAAATTACTTTCAGGAAACGATCACAAGAGAGTTCCTTGAAATGTTGAACACTCAAAATAAAGAGCTTAAAATAAATTAAACCAGCAAATTGGGAAATGGAGGAAGGGAATAGGAATCAGTACAATTTCATCAGGGCTTGAGAAATAGCTGCAGACACAGGGATTGAAAGTGGATCATTTTTTCTCTCAGCTGCAGAGTGACAAAAGCCTAAAAATATCAGAAAAGATTCTCAAGTACTGGATCAAAGCCATTGTGCCTAGCAACACTTTCCATCTCAACCTCCAGTAAAACAATTAAACATTTATGGAAAACGTTGCTGGTAGCTTCCTCTGGAGATAATTTCCTCCAAATATTAAAGTTATAGTTTATAACAACCGATCAAATCTACTTAACCTTATCCACTACCTTGAGGATGTAAAATGTTGGATGGCCCAGAACTTCCTCTAACTAAACGAGAGTAAGTCTGAGGTCATCCTTCTCGGCCCCTCGGACTCAATCAAAACGATAGCAGGCAGCCTTGGAAGCCTTACCCCATTACTCAAACCTCACGTCAAAAACCTTGGCGTGATATTTGACTCAGCGTTGAAATTTGACATTGCCGTGGTAAAAGCTAGCTTCTTCCAGATCATCCACACATTTATCTCCTCCCGCCTCGATTACTACAACTCCCTTTACACTGGCGTCAGTCAATCTTCCCTGTCCTGCCTGCAACTGGTCCAAATCACCGCGGCAAGACTCCTGCCAGGCTCCTGAAACAGGGACCACATCACCCTGATCCTGGCCTCTCTACACTCTATCCCTGTGCAGTTCCGAATAAATTTCAAAATCCTTCTTTATGTTTACAAAGCCCTTAACAGGCTTGCCCCCACCTACATCAAAAGCCTGCTTACCCACCACACCACCTCCAGGTCCCTCAGATCGGCTGGCTTGGGGTTACTGACCACCCCGCGGTCTAGGCTTAAGATCAGGGGCGACTGCGCCTTTGTGATTGCAGCTCCTAGACTGTGGAACAGCATCCCTCTTCCCATCAGGAATGCCCCCTCCATCGACTCTTTTAAGTCGAGACTTAAAACTCATCTTTACTCTCAAGCCTTTCTTGACGTCCTCTGAGGGAGGGCTACGTGTATGTATTTATGTATGTACTTAATCTATGAACCACTGTTGTATAACGTTAGTACCTCCACCAATGTAAAGCACTTTGGTCAACGAGAGTTGTTTTTTAAATGTGCTATAGAAATAAAAGTGATTTGACTTGATAATTATGGGGCCAGATGAAGTGCAGAATTCAATTTGTAAAACTGGAAAAACATTAGCCGATATGAAGAATCTCTGCACGGTAAATGGTACATGCATGTCAACCATTTGTGGCTTCTATAGTTGGTTGGTTCAGTTCTCTTTTCTTGCGTATGCACAGGCAAAGTAAGTCGTCCAGAAAAGGGTTTTGCATTCCACTCAGCCACAATGTGGACAAGCAAAGCCACAGTTATATTGTGACACATCGAAACTATGCTGCTGATTTTGTAATAAAAATGTAATCAGCCTGCTCTTTGTAAAATTGGAATAGAGCGATTCAAATAAATTTGGTGACAATTTTACCTTGTCCAGTTAAATTTTAATAGCTCATTATACAAGTCAGGAAAAGTGGCACACCTATTTAGCAATTTGAGGCCTTATTAACCTCTGATAATTAATAATTCTTTCATAATTTAAAAGGCTTTCAAGGTGTGAAGGAATGGAAAAAAATGAATGTGTTGGAATTCCCTCACTGACCTTTCTGTCCTAGGCCTCCTCCATTGTCAGAGTGAGGCAAATCGCAAATTGGAAGAACAGAATCTCATATTTTGCGTGGGCAGCTTACAACTCAGTGGTATGATTTTGATTTCTCTAACTTCAAGTAACCCATGCACTCCCTCTTGCTCCATCTCTCCCCCACCCAAGTCGCACCAGGTTCCCGTTCTAACCTAGCAAATAGCTAACCATGGCCTGTTTCCTTTATCATTGTTACATTTTTGCAGATCTTTAATTCATTTGTTCTATATCTTTCTACATCACTGTCTATATCTCTTGTTTCCCTTTCCCCTAAAAGTCTGAAGAAGGGTCTCGACCCGAAACGCCACACATTTGTTTCTCTCCAGAGATGCTGCCAGTCCCGCTGAGTTACTCCAGCATTTTGTGTCTATCTTTGGTTTAAACCAGCATCTGCAGTTCCTTCCGACACATAATGTGCTGGGAATATTAATTTGGTAAAATTAATTGAGGGATCTAAATTGTGGAATAACAAGACAATCTAACCTACAAGACAAATTAAAATAACAATTGGTAGGGACAAGGAAGGAAAACTTGCACACGTTACAGGTCACAGGAGTCTGGAATCAGCAAACAAAATACCTATTGAGAAATTAAGTCACTTCAATGAAGCATCCAGAATAACTTGCTTTCATTTAAAACACAATGCTCCCGATTAGAAATTTAAATGTAAAATTCTGAAAACACTCAGCAGCTCAGGTTTTGGGTTGATATTTTATAATTTGCAATTTCATAGAATCATGCAGCATGGTAACAGGCCCTTCGGCCCAACTTGTCCATGCTGACCAAGATGCTCTATCTAAGTTAGTCACATTTGACCACATTTGACACATAATTCTCGAAGCCTTTCCTATCCATGCACCTGTCCAAATATCTTTAACATGTTGTTATAGTACCTGTCTCAACTACTTCCTCTGGCAGCTCATTCCATTTGCCCGCCACCCTCTGTATGAAAAGGTTGCCACTCAGGTTCCTATTAAATCTTTCCCCTCTCACCTTAAACCTATGTCCACTGGTTCATGTTTCCCCTACTCTGCGTAAAAGACAGTGCATTTACTCTATCTATTCCTCTCATGATCTACATATATTCATAAGATCATGCCTCAGCCTACTGTGATTCAAGGAACAAAGCCCTAGCCTGCCCAACCTCTCCCTATAGCTCAGGCACCTCGAGAAACTTCCATAACTGAAACACTGCTATTGGAAGATATTCACAATGCTTCTGATTAACATCAAGAAGCTAGAGTATTTTATGGTCATATGTCCCAAAAAACATGATTTTATACAAAATGAATGTATACAAAATATCTTTTTATAGAAGATGGAGCTGTTCTCACTGCTTGGTTTGGGAACAGCTCCATCCAAGACAGCAAGAAATTGCAGCGAATTGTGGACCAATCCCAGACCATCACACAAACTAACCTCCCTTCTATTGACTCCATTTATATCATATGCTGCCTTAGCAAGACCGGCAGCATAATCAAGGACGAGTTGCACTCTGGCCACTCGCTCTTCCCCCCTCTCCCATCAGGCAAAAGGTAAAGGAGTGCAAAAACACACACCTCCAAATTTGGGGACAATTTCTTCCCAGCTGTTATTAAACAACTGAATCATCCTACCACAATGACAATAAACTAAACTGTAAACTGTACACTTCTGTAAGATCACCCTCCGCCTCCTTTGGTCATAAGATCATAAATCATGAGATCACAAGTGATAGGATTAGGCTTTAACTGGACAAGGTAAAATTGTCACCATCAGTCTGAAGAAGGGTTTCAGCCCGAAACATTGATTATTTCCTTCGCTGAGTTTCTCCAGCTTTTTTTTGTGTACCATAGGATGAGGCTATTCGGCCTATCAAGTCTACCTCCTAACCCCATTCTCCTGCCATCTCCCCATAACCTCTGACACCCGTACTAATCAAGAATCTATCCACCTCTGCCTTAAATATATCCTTTGACTTGGCCTCCACAGGCTTCTGTGGCAAATAGTTCTAAAGATTCACCACAGATGGTAAATGTACTAACTTTACAATCGCATTTCCCCTAGGTTTGCAGGATGCCACTGCACCATGAATTGCCATTGCACCATGTATTTAAAAGACACGCTTCTATTAAATGAAAAGCTTGGAGACAGCTATGGTAAGGGAGGAGCATACCTCTCCCTGGCGTCGCCCAGCAACAGCGCGGTGGGTGGCCAGGCCGCTGGCGGGGGGGTAACCATGGAGACGACGCAGCGGGTGGGGGCGGTCGACCGGGGGACGCGATGACGTTCAGAGGGGGCGAACTGCCGATCACGCCATCCGGCCACTCACAGCGCGGCTCAACGTCAGCACGTCGCCCAATGTCCCGCCCCCGCCCGCCGCGTCGTCTCCATGGTTACCGCTCCAGCGGCCTGGCGCGCCGAGGTCGGGTGGAAGCTGCCTGCTCGCTTTATCTCAGCACCGGCGACAAAGTGAGTGCCGCAACGCCAGCTCCAGCACCGGGAACCCACGTCAAAATAGTTATATTATATTAGTGGGTAGCTTACAACCCAACAATTTGTGTCCCTCTTTGGTGTGAATATTGATTTCTCTCATTTCAAGCAACCCCCCTCTCACTCTGTCCCTTCTCCACTAGTTGTTGGACTAGTTTCACTGAAGATAGACACAGAATGCAGGAATAACTCAGCTGGACAGGCAGCATCTCTGTAGAGAAAGAATGGGTGATGTTTCGGGTCGATCCCCTTCTTCAGACTGATCAAAGCAGACGATGATAAGGAAATGTAGAATGGCTCATTGTTAGCTGAGGGTTTCACTGTTGTCCTGGTGAATTTCATTGCCTGTAACTGGTTATCACCTCGCCCACAGCCAAATGGGCCATTTCCTTTATCATCATTACTTTTTAATATATCTTTAATTCATTTGTTCTATATCTCTCTATAGGGGGGTTGCACGTAAGGTCACCGGGTCAAAGGGCTTGACGCACGTAGCCGCTCAATCCATCTGGAGGACATCCGTAACTTCCGGTATATGTTATTAATGCAAGAAACGCGTACTTTCCTACCTGTTAAAAACCGCCAAAATGTTGAATTTTTGCGCTGTAAAAAATTGTGGAAGTCGGGGTAAGTGTGAGACACATGTACCCAACTTCAGAATTCCAAAAGTGAAGCGAAATGAAGGTAAAGAGAAGCGAGAGCTGAAGGGACAACAACAGCTAAAGTGCTTGGCGAACATTGGCCGTGCAGATATGGGAATTGAAAATATTGGGAATTATCGCGTTTGCTCACTGCATTTCATCAACAGTAAGGCATTATTTGTTTTGCTTTTTTATTCCTTTGGTATCTAAAAAGTCTCAGAAGTGATAAATCTTGCTGTAAAGTTTTCTTCAGAGGCGTTTTCCTTTTGTATGTAAAAACCCACGAGAACCATGGGCGATTTAAAAATTTTACAGCCAGATTTATCACTTCTGAAACTTTTTAGATGCCAAAGGAATCAAGAAAAACACAAGTAATGCCTTAGTTGATGAAATGCAGTGAGCAAACGGCCAATGTTCGCCAAGCACTTTGGCTGTTGTTGTCCCTTCAGCTCTCGCTTCTATCTACTGTCATTTCTCCTCACTTTTGGAATTCTGAAGTAGGCTAAATGTCTCTCATGCTTATCCCGATTTCCATAATTATTTACAGTGCAAAAATTGACAATTTTGGCGGGTTTTAACGGGCTTGCTATGCTGGAAACACTGGTAAGTGCTTACCTGCAGTTCATCGCGTGTACTCCACTTGGCGTAGCGTAGCAACAGTACGGGTCATGGGTCGTGACCCAACTGCCGTACAACCTCCCTATATCACTGTTGATAGCTCTCGCTTCCTCCTTCCCTGACTCGCAGTCTGAAGAAGGGTCTGGACCCGAAACATCACCTATTCTTTTTCTCCAGAGATGCTGCCTGACCTGCTGAGTTACTCCAGCGCTTTGTTTCTATCTTCGGTGTAAACCAGTTCCTTCTTCAACAGTTAAATTATATATATAATTTAACTGTGTGAGAAGGAACTGCAGATGCTGTTTTTGAAAAGATATATGGGAACGGTGTGACTGCTGGGTGGCGTGCACTCTGTCAGCGAGCCTTCCTGTTTAGACTAAGAAGTGCTAGAGTATCTCAGTAGGTCAGGCAGCATCTGTGGAGAACATGGATAAGTGGTGTTTCTAATCAGACTGATTGGAGTATGGGGGGAAGGTGCTGTGAAGGAGAGGTGGGGGCAGGACAAAGCCTGGCAAGTGTTGGGTGGATAGACTCAAAATGCTGGAGCAACTCAGTGGGTCAGGCAGCATCTCTGGAGAAAAGGAATAGGTGACATTTTGGGTCAAGACCCTTCTTCAGACTCGGATCAGGAGAGAGGGAAACTAGACATATGAAAAGGTTCAATCTGAAGAAGGGTCTCAGATTGGATACACAGAAGTATTTATCTTTGGTGTAAATCAGCATCTGCAGTTCCTTCCTACACAAGTGTTAGGTGGATGCAGGTGAGGAGGGTGGTGATTGGCAGTGAGGTGAAATGGAGACAAAATGGTGTCAGATGAAGAGTGAAATGTAAAGCTAAAGGGCGGAGGTATGGGTGGAAGGAGATGGGAGTGGGATAGTTGGAGTCCATCATCGTATGAGGAGAAAAAAGGAGCAAGTTACCTAAAATTACCATTGAATGTTCATACCGTTGGGTTGTAAGCTACCCAAACTGAATATGATTTGTGGTCATAATGGCCAGAAAGGTAGGTATGAGACTGCGAAGAGGATGTACAATGCCCTCCATAATGTTTGGGACAAAGACCGATCATTTATTTATTTGCCTCTACTCCACAATTTGTGATTTGTAATAGAAAAAATCACATGTGGTTAAGGTGCACATTGTCAGATTTTAATAAAGACAATTTTTTATACATTTTGGTTTCACCATGTAGAAATTACGGCAATGTTTATACATAGTCCCCCCATTTCAGAGCACCATAATGTTTGGGACACAGCAATATCATGTAAATGAAAGTATCATGATTAGTATTTTGTTGCATATCCTTTGCATGCAATGACTGCTTGAAGTCTGCGGTTCATGGACATCACCAGTTGCTGGGTGTCTTCTCTGGTGATGCTCTGCCGGGCCTGTATTGCAGCCATCTTTAGCCCTTGCTTGTTTTGGGGCTAGCCCCTTCAGTTTTCTCTTCAGCATATAAAAGGCTTGCTCAATTGGGTTCAGATCAGGTGATTGACTTGGCCACTCAAGAATTGACCAATTTTTAGCTTTGAAAAACACCTTTGTTGCTTTAGCAGCCTGTTTGGAATCATTGTGTTTAAGAAGGAACTGCAGATGCTGGAAAATCGAAGGTACACAAAAAAGCTGGAGAAACTCAGCGGGTACAGCAGCATCTATGGAGTGAAGGAAATAGGCAACGTTTCTGGCCGAAACGCTGCCTATTTCCTTCGTTCCATAGATGTTGCTGTACGTGCTGAGTTTCTCCAGCTTTTTTGTGTACCTTTGTTTGGAATCATTGTCCTGCTGTAGAATGAACCGCCGGCCAATGGGTTTTGAGGGATTTGTTTGAACTTGAACAGAAAGGATGTGTCTATATACATCAGAATTCATTATGCTACAACCATCAGCAGTTGGGTCATCAATGAAGATAAGTGAGTCAGTATCTTCAGCACTATACATGTCCAGGCCATAACACCCCCACCACTGTGTTTCACAGATGAGGTGGTATGCTTTGGATCTTGGGCAGTTCCTTCTCTCCTCCAGACTTTGCCCTTGACATCACTCTGATACAAGTCAATCTTCATCTCATCTGTCCACAAGACCTTTTTCCAGAACTACGGTTGCTCTTTCAAGTACTTCTTGGCAAACTGTTACCTGGCCATCCTATTTTTGCAGCTAACCAGTGATTTGCATCTTGCAGCGTAGCCTCTGTATTTCTGTTCATGAAGTATTCTGCAGACAGTGGTCATTGACAAATCCACACCTGACTCCTGAAGGGTTTCTGATCTGTCGGACAATTTTTGGGGGATTTTTCCTTTATTATAGAGAGAATTCTTCTGTCATCAGCTGTGAAGGTCTTCCTTGGCCTGCCAGTCCCTTTGCAATTAGTAAGCTCACCAGTGGTCGCTTTCTTCTTAATGATGTTCCAAACAGTTGATTTTGGTAAGCCTAAGGTTTGGTTGATATCTCTAACAGTTTTATTCTTGTTTCTCAGTCACATAATGGCTTATTTGACTTTCATTGCCACAACTTTGGTCCTCATGTTACAGCAATAAATGTTTCCAAAGGTAATGGAAAGACTAGGTGCTGAGAGCTCTCTTATGCCTGCATGAAGGAGGCAATTAAACACACCTGAGCAATTACCTGTGAAGCCATGTGTCCCAAACATTATGGTGCCCTGAAATGGGGAGACAATGTATAAACACAGCTGCAAAGCAAGAATTTCATTGTCCTATCTGGGACATATGACAATAAACTCTCTTGACTTGACTTGACATTTCTACATGGTGAAACCAAAATGTATAAAAATGGCCTTTAATAAAATCTGACAATGTGCTCTTTAACCATGTGATTTGTTTCTATTACAAATCTCAAATTGTGGAGTACAGAGGCAAAAATAAATAAATTAAGGGTCTTTGTCCCAAACATTATGAAGGGCACTGTAAAATGGTTGCAATCAGGAGATCTGGCAGGCCTTGGTGGACCGCTGGGAACCCTAGCAGTTGGGGGCAGAGTGTAGGCAAGGCGTAGTCATCACTATCCTGACCTACCTGTTAGCAACACTGCCCAACCTTAACGTCTCACTGTGGGAAAATGTAGAGAGTTACTCCAACCACGGTGATCTGCTGGGTAATCATTTACTTTGTTTACAGATGGGTGGCAAAAGCGAAACCTAAGATGGATTGACCCTTAAACGACTCCCTAATCTGCCATAAACTATGCAACAATTAATGTCCGCCTTTTAATCTCCACCCTGTGGATAGGAACTTGATTTAAACACCTTGTTAGTTGGTAATTGTACCACATTAATCTTTGGATGCCAGTCGTGGCAACCTTGTGCTCCCAAGTGCAAACCACCCAGTTTAGTGAACAATAACTTCAATAAATTTTAATGCAATGCATATTAAGCTGTCATGCTACTAATTTAGCTATTGAAAGTAGCATTTATTTATATTAGCATGTAAGAAGACACACGGATACAGAAATGATTTGCATAATATTCACCAGATAAATGTTTTTATTTGTAACTGAGAGCATGTTCCCCATAATAATTTCTGGGATGATTTATTCTATAGTAATTTTGATCAGTCTTTTGACCGATTTTTTTCAGTCATCTCCATTCAGCTGATTATAGTATTTCAACACTTGCAACATTTCAGCACTGCACTTCTTACTGCATTTCTCACGACAACTTGTTAACACTCATTTGCATTCCAGCAAAGACAAAGTGCTGGAAGAACTCAGCGGCCCAGACAGCATCTCCAGCAGGAATGGATAGGGAACATTTCTGGTCTGGTCCCTACTTTAGACTGATTGTAATAGGGTGGAGAAAGCCGGAAAAGGGAGATAGGGCCAGGGCAAAGCCTGGCAAATGATAGGTGGATCCAGGTAAGGGATGGGAGGGTGTTTGAATAGTGGATAGATGTAGTAAGTGACAAAGGCTAGAGATGAAAAAGAGACAAAGGCTGTCACATAAGGAGAGGAGTGAAATGTGAAGCCAGAGTGGGAATTATAGGTGGAAGTGGAGAGGAGGGTGTAAAGGGGCCAGGATAGAGGGTAAAACGGTCCACACTGTGGTATTGGTTACAACCGGAGAACTTAGTGTTCATACTGTTGGGATGTAAGCTACCCAACTGGGATATGAGGTGCTGTTCCTCCAGTTTGTGAGTGGCTTCATTCTTTACAATGATTCCTTAGGGTCTGGTTGACGTACTTTCATTTCCCAAATAGCGTTTATCCTGGGAAATAATGGTAGTTTATATATAATGTTCATGTTTATTGATTATCTTTGCAGCGGAAATATTTTTTTGTGAAAAGTTTGGCAATTTGAAGATATCTTGATACCTCAAGTGAGAAAATGCCAGAAAGTGTTGTGATAAATAATACTTTTCATAGCGTTTTCATTGTTTGTCAATAATGTGTAAAGTCAGTCACTTTTGCCAATAAATATCCAAAGATTAGTTTAACAACCGGGTTAGGGAGAAACAAAGAACTCCAGACTCTGGTGCACAAAAAAACCCCAAAAATGTGCTGGAGTAATTCAGCGGGTTAGGCAGCATCGCTGGAGGACATGGATCGGCGATGTATTGGGTCAGCACAAATTATTTTTTACTTTACTTTAGTATTGTCACGTGTACCAAGGTACAGTGAAAAGCTGTTTTGTTGGATGCTATCCATTCAGTAAAAACACTATACATTATTACAATGCATAATAATATATAATCTATATATAATATATAATGTATAATAATTAGTTTCACACCATCCTGAGCCAACAATCGGCCCATCGGAACCACCATGCCTGATGTCATCTGTCTCCTGCTTCCAGTCCCCCCCCCCCCCCCGCAATCAGTATGAAGAAGGGTCCCAATCCAAAATGTCACCAATCCCTTTTCTCCAAAGATGCTGCCTGACCCGTTGAATTACTCCAGCATTTTGTGTCTCTACATGATTGCAATCAAGCCATCCACAGTATACAGATACAGGACAAGGGAATAACGGTTAGTGCAAGATAATGTTCAGTAAAGTCAGAATAAAGATAATCCGAGGGCCTCCATTGAGGTAGTTGATAGGTCAGGACCACACTCTGGTCGGCAATAAGATAGTTCATTGGCCTGATAACAGCTGGGAAGAAACTATACCTGAATCTAGTGGTGTGCGTTTTCATACTTCTGTTACTCTTGCCTGATGGGAGCGGCAAGAAGAGGTAGTGACCAGGGTGATCCTTGATTATGCTGTTGGCCTTGCCGAGGCAGAGTGAGTGTAGATGGAGTCAATGGGAGGTTGATTGCGTGATGGTTTGGGCTATGTCCACAATTCTCTGCATTATCTTGCTGTCTTGGATGGATTGTTCACGTGCAATGCTGTGATGCATCCAAATAAAATGCTTTCCGCGGTGCATCTGTAGAAGTTGGTGAGAGCTGTTGGGGATATGCTGAACTTCCAAGGCCTAAAAATAAATTAGAGATGTACTCCATCTCGTGTGGTGTTGTCTGTGAATTTGCAAATGGAATTTAACTTGCATTTGGCTGCACAGTCATGGGTATTTAGGGGTACAGAATTGGGCTGAGAACGCATCCTTGTGGGGCACCAGTGTCGAGAATTGTCGTAGACGAAGGCTTGTCACTTATCCTCACTCTTTGTGGTCTGTTGGTTAGGAACCAGTTGCGGAGGTGAGTGCTGACTTGCAATTTCCACGAGTTCAGAGATGAGCTTGGATGGGAGTTTGATTACTAACATCAATACATTGCTTATTTTCATGTTGAGCTGATGGGTAATATACAATGATATTAGTGTACCTGTTAGCTTTCCAAAGGTTGTCAAAAATGTGTATGATGTAATGTAGCAGTTTCTTTGTAAACTGTTAAAGTTTAAAGTACACTGTAATTTTCAACTTCTGTGAACAACGGTTGTCACACAGGAATTTTATATAAGTCTGGAATATTTCACAGAGCTGTGGCATGTCTAAGACATTGCTATTTTTCACTGTGATTCACAATTGTCTGGCCAAATAACTTTCAGTTCACAGCTGCGCTACTCTCAAGCCATGATGTAGTCAAGCAGAAGAATGACACAGATGACTTTAGTGCAATTTAAATCTGTAATTTATTTTGCTGTTTACACATTTTTGCTATCATATATTTGAGTCAGCTGTGAATCAGATGTGGGTTAAAGTCTTGCTCCAGAGATCCAAACACAAAAATGTAGGCTGACAATCTCAAGCAGTACTGAAGGACTGCTTCACAGGTGATTGCAGTCATCTGAGGCAGTAATCTGAGGTCCTGAATGTGTTCTTAAGTGAGCATCAATGATTCTGTGCTGCTATTTTAAAGTTGAACAGAGAGATATTGTTTCGGAAGGAACTGCGGATGCCGGTTTACACTGAAGATAGACGCAAAATGCTGGAGTAACTCAACCTGAGTGACTTCAGCATTTTGTGTCCATCTAGAGAGATATTGTTGGTAGCCTGCTCTATATGTATTCCTCAATCAGACCATCTCCCACTTCCACTCACTAGAACAACAATGACATCTTGTCACTATTACATTGATTTTTGGGGAATTTTGTGCTAAATTAGTTGCCATTTGTCCAACGGTGTCAAGCCGGAAAGGGTACATGGAAGATTTACAAGAATGTTGCCACGACTAGAAGGTCTGAGCGATAGGGAGATAGACAAAAATGCTGGAGAAATTCAGCAGGTGAGGCAGCATCTATGGAGCGAAGGAAATAGGCAATGTTTTGGGTCGAGACCCTTCTTCATTCTTCAGATGTGAGGGTGGGGGGCGGGGGGGGCGGGAAGAAGAGAGGAAAAGGCAGAGACAGAGGGCTGAGGGATAGCTGAGAAGGAAAGGAGAGAGCAGGGACTATCTGAAATTAGAGAAGTCAATGGTCATACCGCTGTGGTGTAAACTGCCCAAGCAAAATATGAGGTGTTGCTCCTCCAATTTACGGTGGTCCTCACTGGCCATGAAGGAGGCCCAGGACAGAAAGGTTGGATTTGGAATAGGAGGGGGAGTTGAAGTGCTGAGCCACCGGGAGATCAGGTTGGTTAGTGCGAACCGAGCGGAGGCGTAGGGTGAAGTGATCGCCAAGCCTACGCTTGGTCCCACCGATGTATAGCAGCTGACACCTAGAGCAGCAGATGCAATAGATGAGGTTGGAGGAGGTGCAGGTGAACCTCTGCCGCACCTGGAAAGACTGATTGGATCCTTGAATGGAGTCAAGGGGGGAGGTAAAGCGACAAGTGTAGCATTTCCTGCGGTTGCAAGGGAAAGTGCCAGGAGAGGGGGTGGTTTGGGTGGCAAGGGACAAATTTTGGGGCGAAGTCCTTACCCTTAACAACTTTTCATTTGACTCCTCCCATTTCCTCCAGATACAAGGCGTAGCTGTGTGAACGCGCATGGGCCCTAGCTATGCCTGCCTCTTTGTAGGGTACGTCGAATAATCTTTGTTCGAGGCGCACCAGGGCCCTATCCCCAAACTACTCTACGTGTCAGCTGCTCTACATCGGTGAGACCAAGCGTAGGCTTGGCGATCGCTTCACCCAACACCTCCACTCGGTTCACAACCTACCTGATCTCCCGGTGGTTCAGCACTTCAACCCCCTCCCTTTCTGAATCTGACCTTTCTGTCCTGGGCCTCCTCCATGGCCATCCCCCCCCCCCCCCCCCCCCCCACCCTCACATCAGTCTGAAGAAGGGTCTCGACCTGAAACGTTGCCTATTTCCTTCGCTCCATAGATGCTGCCTCACCCGCTGAGTTTCTCCAGCATTTTTGTCTAACTTCGATTTTCTAGCATCTGCAGTTCCTTCTTAAAAATCTTGCGCTATAGGGAGAGGTTGAGTAGGCTGGGACTCTATTCCTTAAGGGCAGGAGTATGAGGGGTGATCTTATAGAAGTGTTTAAGATCATGAGAGGAATAGATGGGGTAGATACACAGAGTCTCTTGCCCAGAGTAGGTGAATCGTGGACCAGAGGACATAAGTGTAAGGTGAAGGGGAAAAGATTTAATAGGAATCTGAGGGAGATCTTTTTCACACAAAGGGCAGTGGATGTGTGGAACAAGCTGCAAGAGGAGGTAGTTGAAGCAGGGACTTTCCCAACATTTAAGAAACAGTTAGACAGGTATATGGATAGGGTGTACACAAAAATGCTGGAGAAACTCTGCAGGTGCAGCAGCATCTATGGAGCGAAGGAAATAGGTGACGTTTCGGGCCAAAACCCTTCCAGGTATATGGATAGGTCAGGTTTGGAGGGATATGGACCAAATGCTGTCAGGTAGGACTAGTGTAGCTGGGTCATGTTGTCTGGTGTGGGCAAGTTTGGCTGAAGAGCCTGTTTCCACACTATATCACTCTATGACTATTTTCCAACATTACATAGTTTTAGTTTAGTTTGTACTCTTTGTTGTAAAGCATTTTCAGGTATTCCGTGGTTACGAAAAACGGGTATTGACACAAACCTTTCTTTATTATCACAGGAGCAGCTGTAGATTTATGGTAATGTCAAGCAGTTTGGGACTTCAGCCTAAACAGATCAATATGGAACACCATATCCCAATTCACCCTTTACCTGAAGATATCCAACAGGTAAAACAATCTCAAAATTGAATGACATTATCATTATATTGAAAGCCTGGCAAGCTGTATGAAAATAAGTGCCCTTCACTCGTGCCTACTTGTTATCACATAAAACTATTTCTGGCATGCGTCAAATATTTAGTTGGCCTGTGCCGAATTTAGGACAATTTGTAAATGCAAATGGAATTGTCTTAGCTATCGCTGATTGTTAATAACAGATGTTTAAACACAAAGGTTTATGTTTCAGCAGGCATGCCTTTTTAAGTCAAAAGTAACGCACCATAGTACCCATGTTCTGAAAGAACTGGCTATTCAGCTTGTGGGATTGATTGGTTCACATATTGTTTGCACATTCAGCTTATCCAGGTTTTTGCAGGAACTGAAAGTACAGAACAAAGCTTATGATTATGGACTATACCAGATGCCCCCACTGCAGGCCAACTTGGCATATTTCAGCCACTGACATTTAAAATGATTCATCAAATTCTCACATTCCTATAAACAGATAAGGATTTTATTTAATTGTATTGTTAATGCAAATGTCAAGATGAGAATTAGAATTTTTGTGGATTATCTCTTTGGGTGCATGAAAGTTGCTGGCTCTTTCTCGTGTTTATTGTTGTAAGTCCCCAGCATTAGTCCAATTTTATATGCTTCATCATACGTTATGCATCTGCAATGCTACCGACATCGGTCAAGATTAAATATGACAATATTTTTTCTAGGTTTATAAAATAAAACATTGCATTGTGCATTCACTAACAAGTTTTGCATGTTAAACATTTTTTTTCTCCCTATTTGTGGATTTGGTTGTTATAACGGCTAACACTGGCCCAATGTGTGTTAGATATTTGAGTCACTACAACTGAAAGTAACTTGCCTTGTTAAAATATGAATCGGAACTAAAAATACATCGCAAGCACATCAGCTGTATGAGTTTTCTGATCGAAACTCTGCTCACAGTTACAAATGCACTTAAAATCTGCGTTGCAGGCGTCTTGCTTTTAACTGCAGGAGAGCATTAACCACAAATCCAAGTGAGGCCTCATCCTTGTTTCAAGCAGATGGTTGAAAGCAACTTTTATTGTGACATGGCCTTTGACAAATTAAAGACAATTAACTCATTAGAAACAGATACGATTAATTATATCTTAGGATTACTAATTTTGGTATGAATATTAACTCTTTTAGAATACAATTATTTAAACCATTTTATACAACGATCTGCTGTAAGACAATACATTAATATTACAGGTACACAAAAATGCTGGAGAAACTCAGCGGGTGCAGCAGCATCTATGGAGCGAAGGAAATAGGCAAAATTTCGGGCCGAAACCCTTCTTCGGACATTAATATTACATTTGATCTGAAGAAGTGTCCTGACCAGAAACATCACCTAACCATGTTCTCCAGAGGATGCTGTCTGATATGCTAATTTACTCAAGCATTTTGTGTCTATCATTAATATATGTTTGTAGGGTTAGAGCAGTGAAATTTACTGGTTGGCTTTTAACCATTCAGAGTATACACCAAAGAGACCAATGAAGAATTGATGTTTGAATGCTTAGTTTTTAGTAAGATGTTATCTTATGAATTAATCCTTTTTGCTCCCAGTAAGGAAAATAATGTATATATTATCCACTGAATGAATAAAACTTGTGAATCAAATCATTATTTATTGGAGTGGAGGGAGTCGTTTGAATTTCCAATTATTTTGAATGAAGAAGACCAAAGTTAAACTAAATGAATATCAGTATTTTGTCTATCTATCTTATCCTTGAAGAGATGATGTGAGGTGCAAATAGAAGCTGGCAAATAATAATAGCTCCTCTGCAATGGGTCTTGGTATTAGTTTCCCTCTGGTCAACTTATCTTGTAAATGTCATCATCATACAATCAGTTTTATATTCAAAACATCATGTAGTATTTACAGCATTTATATATAGAACCTTTCTATGGCATTAAGGTCTCAGAGCATATGAAAGCCATCATAATGATTTTTTAATTCTAGTTAAATCTAGTGTAATGTAGGAAAATATGTTCTTTTAATTCTTAGTCAGTTCCCTCGAAATAAGAATGATTCATTTCCGCTCAAGTTTTGTAGATTCTCAGGTAGATTCGCAAGATTTGCAGACTCTGCCAGAAATGGGGCCGGCAGGATGGGTTTGTTTGGATTGTTCATCTGTTGTTTCCACGTGCATATTACATGCAGCTATATGAGAAACTCAAAGTGCCTGGAGACTTCATTGATGGGTCTCAAACAGCTTGCATAGTTTTGGGTCCAGTAATCCTGACATTTCTTTTAACTTTTTTTGATCCAAGAAGACTTTGAGGATTCTTTGAAGTTTTCTCTGTTCTCCTTTAAATTGCTTGCAGCGATGGAGTTCAGAGTAATGTGTTTGTGTCATGACTGTGAATGGTGTGACTCACAGAAACTGGAGAGAGTCATAGAGTTCCTAGGCCCCTTTCGGTCACGGCTGACCATGGGTGTCTCCAGGGTGCTATATGGATGACACCAGTGCGTGACTTTGTTTAATGTGGGGAGACTGGTGCACAACAGCTACCCCACAGTCCTTGACAGATCTGGGTCAGGATCCAGTGGCATGTAGTCCAAGACGACTGGAGACCCTTTTCTGCTGCAGCCTTCATCCGCCTCCCCAGCCGTTGTGATGCTCCACTAAGGTCAGCCATCCTCCGCCTGTTCCATCTTCGAGGTCTTGGTTGGATTGCTTTTTGTCAGAGACCTCCCCCTCAACTTTACTGCCACGGGTGGCCCTGCCAGGAGCATAGCTCCAGACGGCATCGCTCTTAGGATCTCAGGTCCACACAAGCTTCTTCACCACGACAAGGTGACAATCCACGGAGAAGTCATAGAGTTCTACAGCACGTAAGTGGGATCCCTCAGCACGACTGTATGCCGACCAAGAATCCTCTTGCAAAATGCAAGTTGCATTTTCCTGCTTCTGCCTTGTTAACTTGTTCTGGGAGAGGGCACTGATAGTGGTGTGGATATCTTACCAGTGGATTTGGATGGTTTTGTAAAGGCTACGTTGGTGCTGCCTCTTCCAATGCCCGACGGCAAATTATCTATGTCTCCATAGGGTAGAGAAGGCTGCTCACAAGATCAAGCTTAGTAGCAGGTTGGAAACATTGACCTTCAGCAACTCTTTTACTCAAGAAACCAAAGGCAGTTATTTTGGTGCACTGGAGATGGTGTTGGATTGTTGATGTTTGCCCTCTCTGAGTCATATTTCCTGAATTACGGAATCTGATTCACATTTTCCAGGGCCCCAATCACAGGAATGTTGCCTGGACTTAAAAGCTTGAGTAATAAGGAGAGACTGGAAGGGCTTTGACTGGTTTCCCTTGAGTATATGACACTGAGGGGTGATCTTGTACAGGTTTATAAAATTTCAGAGTGCATTAATGGAGTGGTCACCATCTTTTTCTCCAGATCTGGGAATCGAAAACTAGAGGATGTAGGATTAGGATGAGAGAGGATAGATTGAAAATGGATCTGAGTGGCAACTTTTTGTACACAAAAGATAGTGAGTATGTAGTATGAGGAACCAGATGAGGTGGTAGGGACAGGCACAATTACAATGTTTAAAAGACATGTAGACAGCTTCATGGATAAAAATGGGTGAGAGGAATATGGGGCAAATGCAGGCAAATGGGAAGCATAGGTGGGCATCTTGGTTGACATTGATGGGTTGGGCCAATAGATTTACTTGCATGGCGTATGAATCGATGGAAATGTGGGAACCACTAAAAGGCAAAATTGCAATGTGGTAGGTTACCAAATAATCAGTTTGACTAATTATCTTATCTAATTCTTATTTAATGCTCACACACTATGAAATCACAGCCCGGCGATCGCCAACACTAGCAAACCACAACTGTTACAATAGACAATAGATAATAGGTGCAGCAGTAGGCCATTTAGCCCTTCGAGCCAGCACCGCCATTCAATGTGATCATTCACAATCAGTACCCCATTCCTGCCTTCTCCCCATATCCCCCGACTCCACCATCTTTAAGAGCCCTATCCAGCTCTCTCTTGAAAGTATTCAGAGAACCGGCCACCACTGCATTCTGAAGCAGAGATTCCACAGGCTCACAACTCTCTGTGAGCAAAAGTGTTTCCTCATCTCCGTCCTAAACCTCTTATTCTTAAACTGTGACCCCTGGTCCTGGACTCCCCCAACATCGGGCACATGTTTCCTGCCTCTAGCCAATCTAAGGATTTCCTGCCAATCCCTTAATAATATTACATGTTTCAATAAGATCCCTTCTCATTCTTCTAAATTCCAGTGTATACAAGCCCAGTTGCTCCATTCTTTCAATATATGATAGTCCCGTCATCCCGGCAATTAACCTCGTAAATCTACGCTGCACGCCCTCAATAGCAAGAATGTCCTTCCTCAAATTTGGAACCCAAAACTGCACACAATACACCAGGTGTGGTCTTACCAGCGCCTTGTTCAACTGCAGAAGGACCTTTTGTTCCTATACTCAACTCCTCTTGTTATGAAAGGCCAACATGCCATTAGATTTCTTCAATGCCTGCTGTACCTGCATGCTTACTTTCAGTGACTGATGTACAAGGACACCCAGATCTCATTGTGCTTCCCCTTTTCCTAATTTGACACCATTCAGATAATAATCTGCCTTCCTGTTCTTACCACCAAATTGGATAACCTCACATTTATCCACATTAAACTGCATCTGCCCACTCACCTAACCTGTCCAAGTCACCCTGCAACCTCATACGAAAAAGACATGGCGAAGAATACCCCTTGAGTCTGCGAGAGCAGGGGGCGCAAGATGACTCATCGACAGACCACAAGGCAACAGACCTAGGAACGGAATCGACTATGAGTATTACAACTAGCACAGCAATTGACAGAGCAGCTGCACCGGCAGGACATAAGCTACGAAGTTGTATCTGTGGCTGGGATAAGATAACATCAAAGAAGGGTCTCAAGATCCACCAGGGCAGGAAAAAGTGCCCGAGAGAGCTTGGTGTGGGGCCTCGCATTGACCATTACTTTCTAAGAGGTAGGCCAAATCAGCCGAAACGGGCAAGAACAGCATCAGCCCCAGGGCCCAATGGCATTCCATACAGGCTCCATAAGAACACCCCTGGTGCCCTGAAATACCTTTGGAAGTTAATGAAAGTGGCATGGGGGAAAGGAATCAAACCTAAGGCATGGCGAAGGGCAGGAGGGATCTTAATTCCCAAAGAAAAGAACTCCTCAACCATTAGCCAATTCCGCCAGATCAGCCTTCTGAACGTGGAAGGAAAGATCTTCTTTGGTGTTGTGGCTCAAAAGCTCTCAGCATTTTTGCAGAGCAACAACTTCATTGACACGTCAGTGTAGAAAGCAGGGGTACGTGGTTTCTCAGGATGCCTGGAACATGCAAACGTCATCTGGCACCAGATATAAACTGCCAAGAAGGAAAAGAGAGATCTGCATGTGGTTTTCTTAGATCTTGCCAATGCCTTTGGTTCGGTGCCCCATGAGACTCTGTGGGCAGCTTTTAATTTCTTCCAGGTCCCAGAGGACATCACAAAGCTGGTAAAAGGTTACTTCCAGGACCTCCAGTTCTGCGTCACAACACAGGACTACACCACCGCCTGGCAGCACCTTGAGGTAGGCATAATGGCAGGCTGTACCATTTCTCCTCTGGTTTTCACCATGGCAATGGAGCTCATCATTCGAGCATCACGATGGGTGGTTGGAGGGGAACGCTTGAAGAGTGGGCTGCGTCTTCCTCCAATCAGGGCGCACATGGATGCCATGACCACAATAACAACAACAAAAGCGTGCACCAAACGCCTGCTGGATAAACTCCAGGAAAACATCAAATGGGCACGAATGGAGATTAAACCCAGCAAATCCTGCAGCATTTCCATCGTCAAAGGCCGGCTCACTGACGAAAGGTTCCGCATCAATAATGAGACAATACCAACTGTCCTGGAGAAGCCTGTCAAAAGCCTTGGGCGATGGTACATCGCATACCTCAAGGATGCAGAGCAGGTGGAACAACTCAGGCAGGATACAATCAGTGGCCTCAAGCAAATCATCAACACTGCTCTCCCAGGGAAGCTGAAGCTTTGGTGCCTTCAATTCGGTCTCCTGCCCCGACTCATGTGGCCAATTACCATCTACGAGGTCACTTTATCCCATGTCAAACAGCTGGAGTAAGTAAGTAAGTAAGTAAGCTGGAGAGACTGGTGAACTCACAAGTGAGGAAGTGGCTTGGGCTACCGAGATGCCTCAGCAGCATAGGGCTCTATGGGAATGGAGCCCTCTCACTGCCAGTCTCAAGCCTGGTGGAGGAATACAAATGTGCCAAAGTGAGGCTGGACATGACACTAACGGAATCCCGGGATCCAATAATAAGAGGTGTCGCTCTAACACTAGCAACAGGGAAGAAATGGACTCCAGAGCAGTGGTACTGGACGCAAAATCCGCCCTCCAACACCGGGACATAGTGGGCCATGTCCAACAAGGCCGAGGGGGCTTTGGCCTGGGAGCAATGAAACCTACCTGGCAAAAGGCTACTCCAGCTGAACGTCGGCACCTGGTGGTGGAGGAGGTGCGCCACCAGGACGAAGCAGCCAGGTATGCCAAAGCCATATCCCTAGCCAAACAAGGCCGCTGGATGAGGTGGGATGGCGTTGAGAGGAGGAAGATCACATGGAGAGAGCTGTGGAGCATGGAGTCAAATAAGTTGAGCTTCATTATCATTATCCTTCCCTCTCCCACAAACCTGGGAGAGGATCCAGCCTGCCCCCTGTGTACAGCTCCAGCAAACCTCAAGGACATCCTGGTCGGTTGTAAGACCAGCCTAAAACAAGGGAAATACACCTGGCGACACAACCAGGTGCTGAAGTGTTTGGCAGCTGAACTCCATCAACGCCATGCCTATCAAAGATCTACCACCAACGCTATGCCTATCAATGCCCAGATAACATTCCCGCAAATACCATCCTTCATCCGGGAAGGAGAGAAACGGAGGACTAACCCCTCGCCTCCCAACTCATGCCCACTGAATGCAGCCAGGGACTGGGAAATGCGTGTTGACCTAGGCCAGAGGCTTTTGTTCCCAGTTGAAATCGCAGTTACCAACCTGCGACCAGACCTCGTTCTCTGGTCCAACTGTCGCCGTGTTTTCATCATTGAGCTGACGGTCCCATGGGAGGAGGCTGTGGACGAGGCTTATGGAAGGAAAAAGCTTCGATATTGAAACCTTGCAGCAGAGGAGAGAGGTTGGAGTGTAAGGGTGTGTCCAGTGGAGGTGGGGTGCAGGGGTTTTGTAGCCAGTTCCACCGCAAGGCTCCCGAGGGAAGTAGGAGTCAAAGGGCAGGCACAAAGGAGGGCAATAAAAGAACTTGCCAATGCCACCGAACGGAGCAGTCACTGGTATTGGCTGAAGAGGAAAGATGCTTTCATTCGTTGTCCATTGTTGGGCAAATTCTGTGCACTATTTTTCTTTCTGTTAACATTTTATATCTGTTAAGCATTTTATATTTGTGTATATAATACGAGGTTACGGTATATCGACAATGTTATGACAAAATAAATCAACTTGGGATTTTGGGTTAAGGGTTTCATGATCTGCGTTTTTAAGAATCACACGATTGCACTGCGGTGTAAAATTGGTTGTGAATCATTATAGCTACTTTATTGCAGCCTCATGCATAATGAAAGGTTTGATCATTCTCTTATGCGCATGCAATGCGCACTTGCCTCAAGCATGCAGAGGGGACATAAGTCATGATGTAATTCCCATTTAATACCTCATTGTGAAACTGTAACAAATATACCTTGTATGCCAAAGACAATAAATCAATTCCGAAGAGCAGGAACAAGACCTGCACCTGCCCTACTGAAAGGGATCATTAAGTACGTGCAAGATTGTTAGAGAATCAGTTGGCGCAGAACCTGTCAGCATCAACAACATAGAATTTAGAACTACGACACCTCTGGAGAGTTCAGACTACTTTGTAGATGAAATCTTTAATTTTCTTGAGGAGAGAACATGCACGTTTGTCCATTAATTCTCCAGCATGGGACGGGGGAAGACCGATGCAAGGCCTCTACAACAAAGAAGATAGAAGGAGTAGGAGCTGAAGAGGTCATGTCACGAGGACCTATCCCAAGAGCATTCTGTACTCGATGCTTCTAGAGTATTGCTATCTATTCCAGCAATAATGTATATTGAGCTAAAATTTTTCAAAGGCTGCTACCACTAGAGATCTTGCCTTCTGCATCCAAAACTGTGAACAGCCTTTTGGGCCTTAACTCCTGTGCTAGTAGAGGTGAAAGGAGGAACTGCACGTGCTGGTTAAACCAAAGACAGACACAAAAAGATGGAGTAACTCAGCGGGTCAGGCAGCACCTCTGGAGAAAAGGAATCGGTGACGTTTTGGGTCTGAAGAAGGATCTCGATGTCTGTGCTGAACATGATGCCAAGACCATTTCTTATCTTCCTGTACTAAATCCATCTCCCTCAATTCCCTACATATCCAAAAGCCTGTCCAAAATTCTCTTAAATGGCACTATCGTATCAGCCTTCACCACCAACCTCAGCAGCACGTTCCAAGTACTCACCACCCTCTCGGTTAAATGAAAGTTGCTCCACACATATCCTTTAAACTTTGCCCCTCTCACCTTAAAGCTATGCCCTCTAGTAAGTAATGTTTCCACCCTTGAGAAAAAGGTTCCAACTATCTACTCTATCTCTGTCTCTCATAATTGTATATAATTCTATCAGGTCTCCCTGCAACCTCCAGCATTCCAGAGAAAACACTCCTTTATCTGTCCAACCTCTCCCTGCAGCTATTATCCTTGAATCCAGGCATCATTCTGCTAAATCTCCTCTGCACCCTTTCCAAAGCCTCCACATTCTTCCTTTAATGGGGCGACTGGAACTGTACGCAATATTTCCAAACATCACTTCACCAAAGTCCTTTCAAGTTGCATCATGACTTCTGGACTCTTATCCTCTATGTCCCGACACAGGCAAAAGCACAGGTTGGATATCCTTGCAACCAGGCTTCACACAGAGAAGCAGAGTGTACTAGCCATACCTTGCTTTGGAGCATAAAAGGGCAATGTAACATTGGCTCTAGTCTTATGATGACCACCATCATTGTGCATATCTCACTATTACAAACAATATAACAATTATCCATTATCGCACCAGGCACTTAGTTGCAGTGCAGACACAAGAGTCTCCAGATGCTGAAATGATGATGGAGCAACTGGTTCCTGTCTCACCATTGTCCCTCTACTCTTTATGCTGGCTACTGACCATCGCCCACCTTCACTCTTGATACAGGTTTTAACCTGAAAAGTCAGTTCCTTGTCCTCCACAGATTCTGCACAACCCACTGAGCTCCTCCAGCAAATTGTTTGTGGTACTCGGTTGCACTGACTGTGAGGGCATGCTGACAGCCAGGTGGTTTGAAATGAGGGACAACTTACTTCTGATAGCCGCTCCACCTTCTGTGAAGCACATCAATTTAGAAAAAAATCTCCACAACTACTTAGGTACTATGAAGGATCTTTAGGTTATTTAGCAGTTCACATTGCATTGCCATTCGTGTTATCCACTGAACTTACATTGCAGTCCAGCATTAATCAATATCTACAGCGCGTGACATATACCAACCAGCTAGAAGCAGCTAGTCTCAGTTCGCTTCCTAATAGGTGGACAAAGCTTTATCTATACCACCAAGAATTGATATTGTCATCCTTTGTATCAATTAAATGAGTGATCACGTCACCCAACCTCCTCCTTGGGAAATATATATTCCCTTTCCTGCATGCACACATTTACCATTTACCAAGTAGCATATTATGTTAGGAAGGTGATGCTTTATCATCATTAGGAGCAAATAGAGATGAGCAAAAGATGCCGACTTCACAGTAGTTCTTGCCGGCCATCCAAACGTGATAAGGAATTAAAAAAGTGAAGGTAGACAAAAATGTTGGAGAAACTCAGCGGGTGATGCAGCATCTATGGAGCAAAGAAATAGATGAAGTTTCAGGTCGAGACCCTTCTTCAATCTCAACCCAAAACATCACCTATTCCTTCGCTCCATAGATGCTGCCTCACCCGCTGAGTTTTTCCAGCATTTTTGTCTACCTTCAATTTTTCCAGCATCTGCAGTTCTTAATTAAAAAAAATGAAATGCTTAACAGGTACACACAGTGATGCTATCCCAATTTCTTTGTATGTAGTGTATATAAAGTGAATCTGTGAATAATGCAGTTGTCCTAAATATGCAAGTACGTAATGGGTCATATGATCATTAAGTACACATATTAATCACTGTAGATTGACAATTCTGGCTACTTTCTGCCAATTATTCTAGTACTGGTTCTTTTTGGTCATGCAGCACATATTTTCGAGTGGCCACCTCTTTGCAAGGATGTTGAGCTCAGCCCTGTCTATCCATTTGATTCTTAATAGGCTACCTCTAATGAGTTCCAGTAGAGGCTGTAGACAAGTATCATCTCTCCATTAGATTCACAAAAATGAAGTATATTGCCAAAGGATAGTTTCAGCTTGTATATGGGACTCATGAAATTATTTTCAGTTAGTGTGTGCAATGCAAAAAAAAAAAATCACCATTTGTGCCTCTTAACAGTTTGTACAATGTGTATTAATTAATATTTTATGTGAGCAATGTTGAACAGATTGGCATAGGTCTTTTGTACAATACCTTTGTGCTGGTTATTTTACTGTAAAAGAATGTCCAGGCCCTAATCTATTCTTGCCAAGAAAGATTATATCTTCATTTTCTATTGCTTCTTTCTTATCTACAAAAAATCTCTTTTTTAAAAAGAGATATAACAGTTTGCAACAATTGAGAAGTTAGGTGCAAAGACGTCCTTCTGCAGTAGTACAGGGCCCTGGTGAGACCACACCTGGAGTGTTGTGTGCAGTTTTGGTCTCCTAATTTGAGGAAGGACATTCTTGCTATTGAGGGAGCGCAGCAAAGATTCATGAGGTTAATTCCCAGGATGGTGGGATTGTCATATGAGGAGCTACTGGGCTTGTGTTCACTGGAATTTAGATGGGAGGGGATCTTATAAAATATAAATTATTAAGGGATTGGACACGCTAGATGCAGGAAACATGTTCCCGATGTTGGGGGAGTCCAGAAGCAGGGGCCACAGTTTAAGAATAAGAGGTAGGCCATTTAGAACTGAGATGAAGAAAAACCTTTGCACACAGAGAGTTGTGAATCTGTGGAATTCTCTGCCTCACAAGGCAGTGGAGGCCGATTCACTGGATGCATTCAAAAGAGAGTTAGATGGAGCTCTTAGGGCAAGCATAGGATATGGGGAAAAGGCAGGAAAGGGGTACTGATTGTGGATGATCAGCCATGATCACATTAAATGGCAGTGCTGGCTCGAAGGGCCGACTGGCCTACTCCTGCACCTATTGTCTATGTATCTAGACCCATGATACTGAAGTGTTAACCATCAGATCTGAATATTTGGAATAGAAGTTAAAAAGAATTTTGGCTGAAGTACTTTAGTTGTGAAAGGTTGGTTGGTTGCTTCTAGACAGCAGTTTTGGGAGCCAGTATGTACAACATCTAAGCTTGTTTGTTCAGAAAGAAAAGGAGTGACAGCTTGTAAGAACAGAGTGTTCTTTTCATCATCAGCCTGGTTTAAGTTGTCCCTTGTACTTGATTTTTATTCGCAGATTTTTATTCACAGAATAAAATCACTTGACGTTCTCTTTTTTTGTAGCATTAAATGGTATAATTTCAGAAAAACAATCTTTGGATGATACAAGGGAAAAGATATGGTTGGGTTAGGTTTCTAGGAAGGTTGCTTTCATAAATTGTGGCTGGGAGATTGATGCGTTTTACATTTGGAAATACCATCATTTAAGTCCTTAAATAGAAGTGGACTAGATCAATGTTAAGCCAGTATCTCGTCATTTTTCTGCATATTGATTTTCCTATTTCATTTCTGTAAAGAGGTGCCACAAAGAGGTCAAATGTAAACATTCAACCAATTGCCCCAGTGTTCATAACTATATATTTGTGATTTGGGCATTTTGTAAGTTTGGGAATGAGTTGACTGTATCTTCCTGATTTGTCAGATCTGGAAAGGAAAATAGAAGGATTTTATATTTCAAAAATAACATAAGAGAAGTTGCCTTTTAGCCTCTTGAACTTCTTCAATTTTTAAAGTGTTTATATATACCTCAACTTAATTTACTGACCTTGACTTCAGATTCCTTAGTATCCCTAGATAGGAAAGAAAGAACCAGGTCACACATTTAAAATTGTTAATTTATTCTTAATTTTCTACATTTTAAGGGAGAGAGTTCCATGCTTCCCCACGTTCATATTTGCCAACTTCTTTCTTGAATTAACTTAATCCAATCGATGGCAATTTCTCACGGTGCCGGATTTTCCAGACAGCTCAAAATGGTGCTAACTATGGTTTCAATTCCTTATTGAAATATAAATGCCTTAATCAAATCCCTTCTCTCCTTCTATAGAAATATCTTATCTTATAGAAACTTACAAAATTCTTAAGGCGTTGGACAGGCTAAATGCAGGAAGATTGTTTCCGATGTTGGGGAAGTCCAGGACAAGGGATCACAGATTAAAGCTAGAGGGGAAATCCTTTGGGACCGAGATGAGAAAAACTTTTTTCACACAGAGAGTGGTGAATCTCTGGAACTCTCTGCCACAGAAGGTAGTTGAGGCCAGTTCATTGGCTATATTTAAGAGGGAGTTAAATGTATATTTGGCCCTTGTGGCTAAAGGGATCAGGGGGTATGGAGAGAAGGCAAGTACAGGATACTGAGTTGGATGATCAGCCATGATCATATTGAATGGCGGTGCAGGCTCGAAGGGCCGAATGGCCTACTCCTGCACCTATTTTCTATGTTTCTATGTTCCAGAGGTAACCACCCTGGTTTTTGTTATCTCTCTTCATAAATTAACCCTTGAAGTCTTGGTAACAATCTGGTGGATCTCTGCCAATGCCCTTTCCAAGGTCATGTCTGTTTTTAATTGTAGTGCAAAGTGGATGTGACTAACATGGGGTTTTGCCTTGCAGTTACAAAGTTCTCTCCCCTTTATATCCTTGTACTTTTTTGTAATTATGTTTTTATATACAACAAAATTTGGATCTAGCTATTTTTCCTATATACGTTCCTTAACAAACCTTAGTCATATCCTCAACATTTCAATCGTTTTTTGGATATGATCTACATTTTTATAGTTCTGCGTTAATTCAATCTAATCATTTCAAATTCCTCTGAATCTTCAATCACTTTTCTTTTAATTATGGATTGCATTAAATTCACCTCAATGTGACAAAATGGTTACTTTCAATTTTGTTCAAAAATGAAGTGGCATTTGAAATTTTACTATTTAATGGGATTGTTTCTGAATTAGGAAAGCATTAGAAGCTGGTGCCAAAAGTGCCTGCACTTTCCAAACCTATTTAGTAGGTGGAAATTAGACATTTGGAAATTTGTAGTAGTGCCATTATTTTTTCCAAATATTGTTTCTTTTCTGGACTTACCTTGGTAACTGCTATTCCGTGATTCATTATTTGTTTCCTTCGAATGTCAGACACAATATATATTATAGGCTAGAAATTGGATTCTTTCTTTTAATGCAGTTGCAGCAAGATTATAGGTCATCCTAATGCTGCTTGTGAAAGTCGGATGCAGTTTGAGATCTCTAATTATGAAGTTTGCAGAAAAACATTGTTAAGGTTCGCTGTGCTGAAACTAACATTTCGGTGTGAGTATTCTTATTGATGTGTCGCAAGTTCTTGTAGCTGTCAGCTTTCATTTCTTTAGGGAACCTACCGTATGATGCCAGAAAGACTCTCCCAGCCATTGGAATGCTGTTCCTGAACGAACAATGGGAGAAAGGGTGGGGGAGTTTTTCCCAGGAGTCAGTTTAACCTGGGTGGCAAGTGCATGAACAATGCCGACAGGGGGCACGTTCTTGTGCTTGAAGGCCACAGCCCTCTGTGGCCTTCATGGAGGTTACTGGGGAGTCTATTAATGCTGAAAGAAATTAACTTTAGTTAAAAAAAAGTATTGTAGAAATTAATTGTACTGAAAGGTGAACATTTCTAGTATCTGATGATTGACATCTCAAAGATAGGACAGAGATGTCTTTGTAAATAATGGATGCACTTCCAAATATCCCAAATATTCTAAACTGGTTCCCACAGTAAAACAGGAATGCAGCAAATATAATCTCATGACTTAAAATGGAGGGAGTGAGAAAAGGACAAACTACCGATCAGTTACCCTGATGTCAGCAGTTGGGAAAACACCAGAATCTGTAATTAATGAAGTACAGATGATCCCCACATTTTGTCAGTTCAGGGAACAGATATTGGCTTTAGAGAATTCACAAATCTCTACCAGAGAATCTGGGATGCTAAGTACAAATTTGCTCTTACAAAATTTGATGTGAAAATGTAAATAAATAAATACAGCTGAGGCAGGGAGTATCTCAATTTTTAAGAAGCATTTAGATAGGTACATGGATGGGATGGGTTTACAGGTATATGGGCCAAACACAGGCAGGTAGGAATAGTGCAGATGGGGCATGTTGTTCGGCTTGGGAAAGTTGGGCCAAAGGGCCTTTTCCATACTGTATTACTATGACGTTTAAGACAAAATTTCCATTTGGTGTGCCTTTCAAAAGGTCTCACGAAGAGACTGTTAGTACAGTTATAGCACGTGTGATTAGGGTAATATGTTGTTGTAGTTTGAGAACTGTTTACTGGACTGACAATAGAAAGTAGAAATAAATGGGTCTTTTGATTGGGAGGCTGTGACTGGAGGCATGTTACAGTGATCAGCGCTAGCATTGCAGTTGTTCAACGTCTGTATCAGTGAAATGGATGAGGGCGTCCATTGTAAAATATGATGATGATACAGACCCTTGTGGTAGTGTGGGCTGTGAGGAGAATGCACAGTGGCTTCAGAGGGATATCATCGTCATCATCATCATCGTTGAAAACATTAACAGGCACGGTGCCTTACAATGCCGTGTACGACAGTGATCGCAACTTCTACTGAAGTGTGGATGGACGTCGGCTCACTAGGAGCTCATCCACCCCTTGACAGGTCTTGTTCTTGGTCCTGCTGGGGGTCCACAGCCCTCTCCTCACCTGGAAAACCAGGTGGGGGAGATGGTTTAGTCTCCGACTATCCGACATGGAGCAGGTAGCACGGGATTACATGGTACCACTGGCGGGGGGGAACTACCCCCGACCTGACAGGATAAATGAGTAGGCAAGGAAAGAAGAAATTGTGGACAATTGTGACGTCATCCAATTTTGGTGGAATAAATGGAAATGGTAAAAGATTGATAGATGTTTGTGTTCAGAATGGCCACAATTAAAAAAAAAAAGGATCCCATCAAGTCTATGTCGATTCATGGGGCAATCTCATTAATCCCATGTATTTTGCTGTAACCCAGGCACTGGAGTTGTAAGCAAGCATCACTACCCACTGTCCCATCCTGGATGTCTATGCGCATCAATGACTGACACTAAATATGCAGGTACGTCAAGTGATTAGGAAAGGAAATGTAATGGTGAATCTTAATGCAAGAGGTTTTTGGGTACAAGAGTAACAATGTCACATTGGAATTTATATTTTCCCAGTTGTGAGAAAACATGAAAATAATATTGACGCTCCTCCATTTCTCATTTCTTTTTTTCCACCAAATTAGATGAACTAATTTTTCACATGATCTTCCACCTGACATTTCCTTGAATATAAACACTGACCTGGCCTCTCTTCCTAAGGAAGGATAAACTTGTGATAGAGGAAGTGCAACAAAACAGCACCATATTGATTCCTGGGACAGTGAAGGGTGGTTGTCCAATGAGGAAAGTTTAAGTAGATTGTGTTTATACCCATTTGGGCTCAGAGGAATGAGAGATAGTCCAGGCTGGCGTATCTAAAACAAAGCTTCAAAATAAGGCATGAGTTATTGGGGTCGACTGAAATGAGAAGATATGTGAAGAGTGATGTGGCAGTACAGTTGTTGCCTTAAAGCACCAAAGACCCAGGTTCCATCCTGACTACAGCCTCTGTAAATTTACCCTAGTGTGTAGGATAGAACTAGTGTGAGCAGGTGATCACTGGTCGGCACAGATTTGTTGGGCTGAAGAGCCTGTTTCCATGCTATATCTCTAAACTAAAACAAACGGTTTTTTTACTTGGAGGTTAATGAATCTTTGGAATTTTATCTAAGTGGTTTGATGTATGTTTAGTTGCTGAACATATTCAAAGCATGGTTCTGATTACCAATCATCTTTCCTGATAATAATGGTGTGAAAAATAGCTGTGAGCTTGCCCCCATTTTGCTCTCAGTAAGATGTTCCATGCAATGTTGTCTGATGTCTCTACCCTGTTAAACCTTAGGACAGATGGTGCTCATTTTAGCTTAAGGAGACTCACAGCCAAAACCAAAATACAAGAAACCACCTTATTCCTCATAATTAAGTCATTCCTCTTTGCCGATGACTGTACAGTCAATGAAAGCTCAGAAGCTGACATGCAGGAAAGCTTGTACAAATCCGTCAGCCTCTGCGACAATCTTGGCCTCATAATTAGCACAAAGAAAACAGAAGATATGCACCAAACACCTCACATTCTGAACCAAACATCCTTGTGAGCGGTCAGAGGAATTGAGTAGTGAACAAGTACATATACCTTGGCAGTACACTCTCAAGATCAATCAACATTGATAACAACACGTGGCAAAAGCCAGTTTTGCTTTTGGAAAACTGAGAAGTAAAGTGTGGGAACAAAGAGGAATCAGCCTAAAGAACAAGCTGACGATGTATTGTGCTGTTGTCATACCCACTTAACTGCATGTCTATGAGACATGGACTGTGTACAGTTTAACCACTTCCACGCGAGCTGCCTGTGCAGAATACCTCACATCAAGTGGCAAGACAAGGTTCCAGACACACAGATTCTGTCCCAAACAAACTGCCTCACCATTTACACAATATTGAAAGAGTCACAGAATAGGTGGGCAGGACATGACAGAAGAATGACAATGACCCAATAGCAATGGAGGTACATTATGAATAACAACAATATTCAAGGCAGAGTGTCGATATTGTGGGAGACAAAGGATGTTCATATTTCCTGTATTTCCAGGAGCATTGTAGTGAGGTAGAGGACCAGCAGTGACCTTATCAAATGTCAGAAAGGGCATGGGGGACGTAATGCCCAATTCCTTCTATTTTTTATTATCTGATATTTTTTAATTTCTCCATCTGGGAAAGCCTACAATGCTGGCAATGCCTGTCGTGCCTTTGTGAGATTAAATTTGATCTGGCACTTCTGGTTATGATGTTCTGCAGTTCACAGACATTTTGTGCATAGGATATGCACTGATCGATGTGATTTGATATGCTGTACTCAGCTTGTATGTTGCTAGCTGAAATTATGTCATATTTTTCTGGTTAAAAAATGTATTGATCTCTCTCACATGGAACCATATTTTGCACTGAACAATGTATCCTTTGAGGACTGAAGAGAGAGGATTTTCAGATATTTTTTGTACTCTTTAATCTGCGTTAGTTGGAGCCATGTAGAGCAGAGTGGGGTTAAAGTGGACTAATAACTCAAAATCAATGTTATTTGGAGAATTTACAAATGGATGTTACAAGTTTGACCAGCTTGTACATTTTATATTGTGTCAAGAGGACAATTACTCTGATGCACACATTGTAATAACATTTAAAATGTTTGGTTCTCAATGTTCATTTCCTAATGAGAATAGATTGTATATTACTGGTTTTTCTTTTAATGTTGGCAATTATTAATTTTCAGGTTCAATGGCACATTAAGCTAAGGGCAAATCCAGTTTGTGGTTTGAATTTCTTAATATAAAACAGAGGTACTGTTTCATAATGATAATAAATCAGTAACTTTTGATTGTGAATACCATCAACGTTTCCATGGTCTTGATTCTTATAATTAATTGATAGCAAATCAATATTTTACAGAAATCCCACATAATTTTTAAGATTTGAAAAGTGGGATTTGAAACGCTAACTATTTGTAGTGACAACATATTTTAAAATATAAATAGACAAGACAAATAATGACATTTTAAAAAGTAAATGTTAGGAATTGCAATGATAATTGTAAGAATTATTTCTGGACCAGTAATGTGCTGATTGATAATGTATAACACAACATTTTGAGATGCAATGTTCTAGATGTTTACTGGTATGGGGTTGCAATTGGCAAGAGGAGGATTTATATATTTATGGACTTTAAGGTTTTTTGAAACACATTCCCCATTTGGAAGCCAGCCTGATTGGTGGGCTTTGCTCGGTCTTTAGTGGGAACCACATTGGAGGAGATCACAGCCAGGAGTGGGGTTGCGGCAGGAGCTGAGTGGTAGTTTCCACTCAGTGCAATGTGGTTTCATTAGTCAGGGATTAATCTTGGATTGGGTGGAGTTGATCGTGGAAAGATGAGGGGACAGTTGGCAGTAGTTGGCAGTCCTTGAGAGTTGGATTATTGATCCAGTGGAGGAGTGACAAAAACGTTTGTTTGGGGGCCGTGGGGAGATCACTCTGCTGCTGTTCCGGAGCCATCGGGCCTCTCATCCTACTGCCCTGTATTAAAACTGTGAGGAGAGATAAAGCCTGAAGAAGGGTCTCGAGCCGAAACGTCACCCATTCATTCCTTCTCTCCAGCCATGCTGCCTGTCCGCTGAGTTACTCCAGCATTTTATGTCTATCTGAAGTCTGATTAAAGTAGTTTCAGCTTCTGTGAATTACTGAATTTCCATCTGTGTCGTTTGAAGCGGATTGGACTTGATAATTTATGTATATTAACTCTTATCAATTTTGGGGGTTAAAGCAATGTCCTTCAGCTTTAACTTCTTTCACTGTAGTTATTAATAGGAAAACCCCAAAACTGTAAGTTTTGCTTTTGTAAATGATCACTACATGCTAATGAGAGCACCTCATGAATCATTGAAGATTAATATGTAGGGAGTGCAGCAAAGGCTCATTACATTGAGATAGTGAGAGGTTAATTCATTATGCAGGTTAGTTGCAGGGATGATGTTTCCTTTGCCAGAGGTAGCCTGAAACGAGAGTCACCATCTCAAATTAGGGGTCACCATGACAAACAAGGAGAACATGAGAACTCTCCATTGACTATCAAAGGTAGCATTGTATCCAGATTGCTGGATGAGGCATCAGCTCACCACTGTGCCACTTCAAGTATTTCACTATCCACCATATCTATCCTTATAATTTTGACCACATCTATCATGTCCCCTCTCAGCCTCCTCTGCTCCCTGAAAAGCAAACCCAGCCTAAACGCTCTCTCTGGGAATCTTTGGGCTATGTCTGCTCAACGTGGAGAAGGAGCATTCAGGGTGATATTCAGAATCTCAATTCAATCATTAGGAACACATTGAGGTCAGGATAAATAATGGGAAGGGTTACACCACCTCACAAGCTTCTCACTGCTTTGCCTGTCAGACAGCTCCTGCCACATTTGTGGAAGCGTCTGCACTTCCAACATTAGTCTCATCAATCACCTATGGAACTCACAAAACCGAAGTGAAAGCAAGTAATCTTTGATCCAGAGTGAGAATGCCCCAAAAGATACATGTTTTTAAAGGTTGTGATTTAAAGTATTGTTGGTTTATGAATCTATTAAATCAAAATTGCTTACTATTTTTCAAATCATTCAAGAGGTACTAGGGGTTTCTGATATTCTGCAAATTCTGTTTGTAATTTTCAATCCATTTTTTTTAAAAGTCATTCCATTTAAAAAAATCAAAGCTGAGAAAAAGAGTTTGGTTTAAAGGCAAGCAGGAGTTTTAGATTCTAGAACGATTGGGCTTCTAATTGAGTTTGCACTGATCTCTTGTGGTTATGACATTATTTTAGTGGCCTTAATTTCCCTAAAGCTTCAGAATTTAAATTTGTTAAATCTTTTTCAAAATAGCTTGTTGACGATCACGTCCAAATATACGAGACTGAAAAAGATCACCTTGCACAGTTTATCACTGATAACGCCAAAATTATTCCATCCTTCTGTACAACTTAATTAATAGAGACCCAACTTATGATTTTGCAGTGTTTCATATAAATTTGTCACATTCTTTACCATCATTTTGTTTGCTGTTATCTCAGAGACCAATAGTGTTAAAAGTAATCAAATAATGTTTTCCATAAACTAATGACCTTCATTTTAACAATTTATGCCCAATATGTGCCATTTATTTGCTCTGACACCCAACAATTTTTTTAAGTAAACGGAAGTTTAAAAAAAAGTACAATTTATTTTTTATTAATTAGTTAAAGAAAAAATTAGAATAAATATATTTGAGAAATATTTCCATTTCACTTAGAGTGATAGTGTGGAAACTTTGGCCCAACTCGTCCACACCGGCTAACAATGTCCCAGCTTGTCCCTCTCGCCTGCGCTTGGTGCATATCCCTCCAAACCTGTCCTATCCATGTACCTGTCTAACTGTTTCTTAAACAATGGGATAGTCCCAGCTTCAACTACGTCCTCTGGCAGCTTGCTTCATACACCCACCACCCTTCATGTGAGAAAGTTACCCCTTGGATTCGTATTAAATCCTTTCCCCTTCATCTTGGTCCTCGATTCCCCTACTCTGGGCAAGAGACTGTGCATCTACCCGATCTATTCCAATCATGATTTTGTATATCCTCCTTTGCTCCATGGAATAGAGTCCCAGCCTACTCAACCTCTCCCGATAGCACCTCGAGCAGGTGCTTCAATATTCTGTGATCTATATTGCAAGTATTGTGTAATCTATACGGCAAGTATTGTTCACTTGTTCATTGCCAAATGCAACCACAATTAAGGATGACCAGATGCTCAATTTTCCAGAAAAAGTCTGCATATCAAATAGATACCATTAGATTCTTAGAAATAATCCTTCCTTTGACGACATGCAATAATAATCACCACCAGCATGTGTTCTATTCGAGCACAATATTTAATGTAAATTATTCATTGCAAATATCCTTTTAATCAAAATGAAGGATGACGGTTGACAGTTGTCAAGAAGTGAACATTTTCTTCTTTTCTAAAATGCCAGTACAAACTCAATACATTACGTATGACATATTGAAACAGAAGCCTTGCTTTATATTTATGGACTCTAGGGTATTCTGTAAGTAGTTTTGGTGGGAGGGAAGTTTTAATATTGTGTTTCTTTCCTCCCTTTTTCAGTTAATGCGTCAGCTCAGTTTAATGATTTTGTTTATCGTGAGGGGATTGTGTGACTTGTTGTGGGAAGCCAATCATAGCACCTGCGCAATTGGGTTCATTCCATACGTGCAGTGATGTTAACTATTCTGGAACCATTACTTTATTTCCTCAGTGTTATGGAAACGTTTTGTAATTGGGCTGAAAATTAATTTAATTCATTAAAGAAAGCAAGGACTCTGAACGCAACTGCCATCATGGGAAGAAAATATTGTGTTATCGACATCAGATGTTATCCTCCAAGAATAACTAAAAAATATATAGATGGTTCAGTGGTAATATTTTGTTCATTAATAGCAAAAGGTTTACGTCAGATCTGAGATGTTGAAGATCTAGAATGCCTTAGTCTGTGATTCACAAAAGGCAGGAACATTACAGAGTCTTTTACCCAGAGTAGGGGAATCAAGAACCAGGGGACACAGGTTTAAGGTAAGGTAATAATGATGTGTTAGTGACAGGGTGTCCAAACTCTGTTTCTGGCAATATTTTCAACCCAATAGACCTAAATCTTAACTGTCAGTGTCTCGCAGTAAAATAAGTTATTAATACCACTGAAAACTGAAATGGAATGTTATTTAAAGGTCAAAGACAGAGTTCTATACAACCCTCCGCAAAACAAGCCACAAGTCGACGGACTTCAGTTGGCATCCTGGTCATCACTGCCCCAGGGTGATGTCAGGAAGTTCCTCACAATGAAGTAGCCAGAAATAGAGTCTTACAGCATGGAAACAGACTCTTTGGTTCAAGTTGTCCACGCCGTCCAAGACGTTCCATCTAAGGTAGTCCCATTAGCCTGCATTTAACCCATATCTCTTGAAACCTTTCCCATCCATATACCTGCCCCCAATGTCTTTTAAATGTTGTTATTGTCCCTGCCTCCACTACCTCTGGCAGCTCGTTCCATTTACCCACCAACCTCTGTTCCACACCTTAAACCTATGCCCTTTAGTTCTTGATATCCCTGCCTTGGGAAATAGGTTCTGTGCATTCATCCTATTTATTTCTCATGATTTTATTCACCTTTGTATTCACCCCTCAGCCTCCTGTACTCCAACCAATAAAGTCCTAGCTTACCCATTCTCTCTTTATAGGTTAGGCACTTGAATCCTGGCAACAACCTCATAAATCGTCTCTGCACTCTTTCCAGTTCAGTGGCATATTTTTTATAGCAGGAGGACTAACACTGAACACAATACTCCAAATGCAGCCTCACCAACGTCTTGTACAACTGTAACAAGCTCAATATCCTAACTGATGAAGGCCAGCTTGCCAACAGCCTTTATCACTGAGCTATCTTCCTGTGATGCCACTTTCAGGGAACTGTGTACATACCTCCTGGATCCCACTACACTTATACACTACCAGAGACCTACCATTCACTGTGAAGGCCTCCCTGGTTTGACTTCCCGAAATGCACACTGATACAAATTAAACTCCATTAGCCATTTCGTGGCCCACTTGCCCTTCTGATCGAGATCCCATTGTAATACTTGATAACCATCTTCAATCTACAATGCCACCTGTTTTAGTGTCATCTACAAATGTATTAATCATGCCTCATCCAAATCATTGCTATAGAGATGACAAACAGCAAAGCCCCAGCACTGATCTGTATGGTACACCACTAGTCACGGGCATCTGATCTGAAAAACAATCTTCCACCCTCTGGTTCCTAATATGAAGCCAACTCTGTATCCAGTTAGCTGGCTCTCCCTGGATCCTATGCGATTTATATGCCAGCAGAATTCCTGCAAAAAGCAAAATGTTGCCATGTTCATCAGCTCATAAAGAAATCAAAATTAAAGAAATGCCACCCAGAGATGAGAGCCAGCATTTCAGAAGCCTTACAGTATGTGCAGGCAAATCCTCCTTCCAAGTATGAATGAAAAAAGTTATATTTGTCAAAGGAAATAAAAGGTTTATTTTCTCACTGGTTGAGTTTTGTTGTCTTTTTGCAATCCGGCAATGAGCTGCAGTGCCATACGTGGCATGTTTTAGCAGAGTCAGCCTGCAAAAGTTTCTCAGATTGAGGTGACCCTGACTTGTTCTGTGCAAGCAGTGGAGGCACTTGACTTGTTTCCTGCAGGGAGCTTTTCTCGCACATTGCTGGCAATTATTGTCCATCCAAATCCTCCCAATTAAGAGTCATCCAGACGTCACAGGTGACTGTGCGTGGAATGACAGAGAAGATATTGGTGGAGATGAACTGACAGCCCCAGATATAACAGTAGCATCAGGAAGCACTATTGGTTTCTCAGCCAGTAAAATACTGTTGAATTATAATCATTGTAATGATAATGATAAGCACAACAGTCAAAGTCTACAAATCAATGTCCCATGGCCACACCAAAATACTTGCCCAAATAGTTTATTTCAAAGTCATTGATTGAGAGGGGTGTTTTGGCTGGGTCATTGGGAACATTCCTCGTGTTTCCTTGAAGAATGCTATGTATCCATCTGTCGGCCGATTTATCATTGCACTCAGCCAAAGATTCCTGATTTAACAGGGAGTGGTGGACACAATTACAATCAGATTATGTGGCTGTGGGCGAATGGGAAAAAAAAGCCAATTGTCACGGAAGCAAACTAAAATGTACTAATGAGCAGGATTTTTAACATGTTTTTAACTTTGAGTTTGCTGAAGTATTGATCTATCCAGAACAGATTTACTGGTTGGGGCTCTTCACATTAAAACAATAATATTTTGTATTATGGAGGTGTTGATGGATGTGCGAGGAAGAGATTTACTTATGGGCCTCTGAGCTGCAAGAGAGTTTCTGGAAGCAAAATGTGCTGCATGTATGTTTGGCTGACCCCGGGGTTGAGCAGACCTTTGAAGGCAAGCAGTTTTCTAATTACTTTGGGAATGCTTAAAAGCCAAACAAATCCGACATAAATTGAATCAATATTTTCAAGTAAATTAATATTTTTTTTAATCTAGGTCCATTAATTTCCTTGACTAAAAGCAGTTTGATATTCCACATGCAGCTTGTACTAAGCTCAATGGGGTTTTTTTGAATGATGGGGTTTTAAGGAGTACGCTGGCTCTTGGAGGTTCCATCAAGAACAATAACAAACTGCTGGAGTAACTCAGCAGGTCAGGCAAAATCTGTGGAGTGAAAGGATAGGCAACATTTTGGGTCGGGATCTTTGTTCAGACTCATTGGGATAATGTTATGAAGACGAGGGTAATTATTCAAGATTTCTAGGTAAGGAGGAGTAGATTCAAATACATGGTACATGGAAAGGTGGCTGGTAGTGGATTTAGGGCTAATGGTATAGAAATAATCAGCATCTCATCGGCACACATGCACTTAAACCTAATGCTGAAGTGAAATAATAATAGAAAATGGTGAAAATATTCACTGGATGAAAAATTTATAAAGGCCATCGACCTGACAGAAAAATGTTTCTTCATTAATACTGCCAGTTCTGCAGCTTTTACTTTTGGATATTGAATCCATTGGGCGGCATCCAAGTGGCAACAAATAAATATGGAACTGGAGGACCCATAAATATATATTATTTTCTATCGGGGGGGGGTCACCGTGCATGGAATGAAAAGAAGAAACTGGTATAGATGGAACTGACTGTCCCATATCCAACAATAACATCAAGTAGTGCCATGAAATTGGATAAAGGAAGAGAGCTAGTGGAGGACAACATGACAAACTAATCAAATGCAGATGAGAGCATCAGAAGAAACCAAATATCAAAATAAGTCCATAAGTTTTACGGGGTGGCACAATACTGTTTGTTGAGGAATTGTGCCAAGAAATGTGTCCTTACAACACCCAAAACACAGGCTTTATGAAGATAATAATTGGATTAATATAACATGCCCCAATGTTGCACTTATTCCAATGTGAGCTAATGCCAATAAGGTTGCACTTTATGCGAGATGATTTGTGAACCCCAACGCTTTTTTATTGGTGTCCAGCTCACCCAAAGGCGATAGAGTCCAAACTCTGTTTCTGGCAACATTTTCAACCACATTGAGTGACCAAATTTATAATTGTCGTTGTCTCACGGAAAGCAAAGTTATTAATATCACTGAAAACTGAAGTGGAATGTTCTTTAAAGGTTAAAGGCAGAGTGGTACACAGCCCTCTCAAAGACAAACCACAAGTAAACTGACTTAAATTGGCACCCTAGTCATCACCTGCGTGGGGCGGTTTCAGGATGTTGCTCGTAATGAAGTGACCAGAAATACCAGCAGAAATCCTACATAAAGCAAAAAGTGTTTGATCACGATGTCATAAAGAAATATATGCCTAGAGGAATGTTACCTAATGAAACAGGTGGCATTTGTGACAGCAAATTATCATTGAGTCACCAGGGTGGGCATAATTGTCCTCGATGAACGGCCACAATTTCAGAAGCATCGTGTGCAGTTAAATCCTCCTTCCAAGTACGAATGCAAAAGTTGCATTTGTCAAAAAAAAGCTCCTCACCTCACTGATTGAGTTTTCTTGACTTGAGCAATGTGGCACTGAGCTACACTGTCCTCCAGTATGTGACATATTTTAGCAGAGTCAGCCGGCAATGTTTGCCAGATTGAGGTGACCCTGACTTGTTCCACGTAAACAGTGCAGACACTTGACTGTTTCCTGCAGGGAGTTTTTCAAGCACATTGCTGACAATTATTGTCTATCTCAATCGTCCCAATTAAGAGACATTGATGGTCCAGTAATCACATACAGCCCTGGATGATTAAAGGAAGCTGATTTTTTTTCTCTGAAGGACAAGAACAAATCAGATAAGTTTTGACAGCAATGTAGTAGTTTCATGTCTACCGTTATAAAAATGAGCTTTCTTTAAACTACCAGATTGTTTAATTTATTTTTATTTGAATTCTCCAGCTGCATTGGCTGTGGTTTAACCTCCAATCTCTAGATAAAAGGTCCAGGAATCTGGCAGTTAGTCCAGTCATTTAACCACTGGACTGCTACTGAACCTTATAATGTAAATGTTACAGAGGCTTGTTTATTAACAGGTGCACCAATACTTTCTGAGGGAATGTTATAAATAGAGTTTGTTCATTGTGGGAAATATATTGAAAAACTGCATGTACGTAAACAGTGCCACATGTATCCTGATGGTAATTTGTGTTATACTGTTCTTTACTTACTTTAGATGCCCCAGAATGAGACCGTTTGTAAATATTGTGGAGTTAGTTACCTGATACATCACGAATTTAAATTAATGGAAGAAAAATTAAAAGCAATGGAAGCAGAATTGGAATATTACCGTGACAGTGTTGTTCGGGAAAAGAAATTGCAAGGAGAACTTTATTCAATAAACCAGTGTGTGGAACAGCTGAAAAATGATAACGGAGAGAAGAACGAACGGTTGGTACAAAGGTTGCACCATGGTTTCAAACAAGGAATGTAGAACAGCACAGCACAGGACAGGCCGTTTGGGAAAGATCATCTGTGCCGACCATGATGCCGTTAAACTAATCTCTGCCTGCACGTGATCCATATGCCATCATTCCCTAAATATCTATGTACCTCTTTTAAATGCCACTATGATGTTTGCCTCCACCACCACCTCTGGCAGCATGCTCTAGGCACTCATCACACTCATTTGTTGTTGAAAAAAAAACTTTCCTTGCACATCCCCTTTAAACTTTGCCTCCTCACCTTAACGCTATGCTCTCTAGTCTTTGGACATTTCCACGCAAGAAAAATGGTTCTGAGTGTCCACCCTATATATGCCTCTCATAATTTCATATCATTTCGACTATCTTAACATTTAAAAAAAATGTCTGCTCTAATGATCAATACATTAGAATTGTATTGTTATAATTTTTCCCTTTCAGCAATCTGTTGTGCATTGTCCCTTGCCTAGAATATATTCTGTACCATGGAGACACAAGAGACTGCAGATGCTGGAATCTGATGCAGAACACAAAGTGCTGGAGTAACTCAGCGGATTAGGCAGCATCTCTGGAGTACACGGATAGGCGACGTTTTGGGTCGAGACAGGTTAGGGGGATTTGAGATTGGTGATGTGTGGATGGAGGCTAGAGATGAAAAGGGGACAAAAGGAGACAAAGATATATACCTCGCACTCCCCTCCCCCCCATGTCCTCTTCTTCCCCCATGTCCTCTTCTTCCCCCCCCCCCCACGTCCCCTTCCCCTCCCCTTCCCCCCCCCCCCCCTTCCCCCCCACATCCCCTTCCCCCCCCACATCCCCTTCCCCCCCACGTCCCCTCCCCCCCCACATCCCCCCACGTCCCCTTCCCCCCCCCTTCCCCCCACGTCCCCTTCCCCCCCCACGTCCCCCCCCCCCCCCTCCCCCATGTCCCCCTTTCCCCCCACCCCCGTTCCCCCCCCCCCATCCCCTTCCCCCCCACGTCCCCCCCCCTCCCCTTCCCCCCCACGTCCCCTTCCCCTCCCCTTCCCCCCACATCCCCTCCCCCCCCCCCCCCTTCCCCCCCCCCACGTCCCCTTCCCCTCCCCCCACGTTCCCCCCCCCCTTCCCCCCCCATCCCCTTCCCCCCCCACGTCCCCTTCCCCTCCCCTTCCCCCCACGTCCCCTTCCCCCTCCCCCTTCCCCCCCACGTCCCCTTCCCCCCCACGTCCCCTTCCCCCCCCATGTCCCCTTCCACCCATGTCCCCTTCCACCAACATCCCGCCCTCTGGCTTCACATTTTGCTCCTCTTCTCTCTCTTCTCCCTTTTGTCTCCTTTTCATCTCCAGCTTTTGTCCACCTTTCTGCCATTCAAACCTCCCTCGCCACTATCCACCTATCACTTACCAAGCTTTGTCCCACTCTCGTCTCTTTTCCAGATTTCTCGCCGTACTATAGTCTAAAAAAGGCGATGAGCCAAAACATCGCCTATCTAGACCCTCTAGAGATGCTGCCTGACCTACTGAGTTGCACCAGCACTTTGTGTTCTCTATTCTGTATCATAATTGTCATCAATGCTGCAATTTATTTGGGAAAGACAAATCATGCCTTTGACTCTCTCATTATTTCTACTAAGTATTTGGTAACTGACAAACATAATTCTGCGTTTGTCATATTTAACCATTAGTTTGCACTGCATTTAAAAAAGCATTTATTGGGGAAGAAATATACAGTGCCGTAGTTACAAAGCTAGATAGGTCAAAGCATTTCTAAATGATAACAGATAATATTTTGGATAAAATAAACAGTGAGTTAGTAAGACTTTACTCTGACTAAATAAATACATTAACCTCCTCACTATCAATAACACCATCAATTTATAGGTCATCTGCAGTTACTGATCATACTTTCTACATTCATTTCCAAATGATTAACATGTGTGATAAACAGTGAAGGTACCAGCATTGGTTCCTGTGGCACAAGAATCTAATTAGACGAGGCTTTGAATTACAATGGAAATCTTCCACCATCAACCTTTCTCTCTGATAGCCAAGCCAACTTCAGATCCAATTTACCAACTTGCCTTGGAACCCAAGAACTTCCACTGTTTGACTAGCTTTATGTGTGGGACCTTGTCAGGTCTTTCTGAAGACCATGTAAACGACATCACCTCTATTTCCCTCATCCAAGTATTTTGTTATTTCTTCAAGAAACTCAGTTAAATTAGCCATAAGGGATGTCCCACCAAAAATGCCACACTGACTAACCTTGGGCAACCCAGCTTTGTAAGTGCAGATTCATCCATTCATTCAAATTTTTCCCCATAGCATCTGTACTGACCAGCCTGAAATGACCTGACTTATCCATGCTGCCCATCCTAAACAATGGTATCACATTTGTTCTCCACACCTTATGTGTGGCCACTCGAATAAAGTACCATTCATTCATTCAAAGATTTAAAAATCTGTCGGGGTCCCAGTAATCTTTAATTTCACCTCCCAGACGCTACTAGGATGCATCGCTACAGGATGTGGGAATGAATCCATCTATATGCCTACCAAAACTTCCTTTTCCACGTTTATATGGTCTAGGGCTAGGCTATCCCTGTCGCCCACCCTGAGATTAGCATCTACATTTCTTTCTCCTTGGTCAATACAGATGAGACCTATTCATTGATTAATTTATTTAAGTCTTCTAATCTTTGATGTTTGAATCTTTTTCACTTGGTGATATTAATATTAACTTACTCTAATAGATCATTTCTCATAGGATTGTTGATTCCATTGAAGTGAGCTTATTTTATAAACACGGGAGATCTGTACAGATACAAATTCTGCAATGTTTTGATACTGTATCTACTCATGAACATACATATAAACATAAACGTTTTAAATACTAGCAGACACACCCATTCTCACTGTATCTTAGGGATGGTTCAACCATAGACACCATTCTTGCAAGTTATAATCGATTCCCTAAGAAGAAAGGAAAAAGAAGAAAAATTCAACCAGACGCCGGAAGAAATTCCATGAATTTCCTCTCCGAATCCTTAAATCAATCAAACGCAGCAGAGAACCATCGAGAGGAATTTCACATAGATTACACCATATGAAACTTCGACGAATTGTAGAAATGACCGAACTTGGCCTTACCTGGTGTAAAATGAATGGTTTCTAAATATTTATAATTGGCCTTGAAGCTGTAAACTGAAAGACTTCATACAAATACAGTTATATTTCAAAAGTGACATGATCATATATTCATAAATTCTAGGAGCAGAATTAGGCTATCCGGCCCATCAAGTCTACTCCACCATTCAATCATGGCTGATCTATCTTTCCCTCTCAACCCCATTCTCCTGCCTTCTCCCCATAATCCATGACACAGTTACTAATCAAGATTGTTCTTGTCATTATTGTCAAGTGTACCGAGGTACAGTGAAAGACTTTTTTGCTGCGTGCTATCCATTCAGTGGAAAGACTATGCATGATTACAAATCAACCCCTGACATCCTTACTAATCATCAAATTGTTAATCTCTGCCTTAAAAATATCCATTGACTTGGCCTCCACCGCGATAAATTCCACTGATTACCAACCTCTGATTAAATAAATTATTTCACATCTGCTTTCTAAAGGTACATCCTTTATTCTGATTAGAAACAAATCCAATGATCTATATCAAATTGAGTATTGCAGAAGTAAAGTTTAATCATGCTAATAAAGTATAATGTACAGGGCAGTACAGTGACACAGTTAGTAAAGCTATTGCTTGACGGCACCAGTAACCCATGTTCAAACCTGAATTCCAGCTTGTATTATACATTATCTCTATGATGTTGTGGTATTCTCCAGGTTGTCCACTTCCATCCCATGTCCTAAAAATGTGTGGATTTCCATGTTTAATTGGCCACTATAAATTGTCCATTGTGTGTAGGTAATTGGCAACATTTGGCAGGAATAAAATGGGATTAGTGTAAATGATAGTCCATGTGGACACGATGGACCGAAGGTCCTGTTTCCATGCTGTTTGACTGTGACTTTGTGACTCCAAAGTTCCAGATACACATGAAATTGCAGTCAATTTAGGAGGCTATCATTACCTGTCACACAACATGGTATGATATGGTGTGAATCAGTGCTTTTAAGAGGTTAGCCACTGAAGGCACTCACAAAATTGTAAGCTGAACACAGAGTTCTGGCAGAAGTCATCAGGTCAGGCAGCATCTGTAGGGGGAATGGACAGATGACATTTCAGGTTTGGACCCTTTTTCAGATTCATTGGAGTAAGGGGGAGAAAGCTGGAGAGGAGCGGTGGGGGTGGTACAAAGCCTGGCAAATGACAATTGGATACGGGTGAGGGGAGGGGGGGGGGGTTAATCGGAAGACAGACAGTGCGCGATAAAAGCTAGAGGTGAAAAGGAGACAAAAGGGTGTTCGATAAGAAGAGTGAAAAGGTGGAGGGAAGGATATGGGTAGACAGTGGATAAAATGAGAAATGGGGTATTCAGGAATGGGACACGTGTGAGAAGGAGGGAAAAGACCATGATGACGGGCGTGGTGGGAGAAATGTGGTAGAAAGAGGGGGTAGAGGATTAGTTAGCATAAGTAATATTTAAGTTTAGTTTTTAAAACATAGACATACAGTTTGTTCAGAATATTCCATCCTTCTCCATCTTTCCTGGTGTTTTACTATTACTTTTTTCAGATTGAACGTCATGAGTGGGCAACTAGCGACCAAGCAGAAAGAACTGGAGGACTCGCTTCTGAAAACGGAGGTCATTTCAGGCCAGCTAATCGAAGCACAGAGCCAACGAAAACTTTTCAGGTAATAAAATCTGTAAAACTGCGTGCAGTTATTAAAATATGGGAAATTAAAACATGACTGAAGTCCACGGTACCATTGTGTTGCCTGAAGAATCCATGGCATGTGAATAAATAATCAGGATAGCATGACAGGAAAAAGGCAGCAGATGGTTCGCAACTGTTTGGCTGTTTTGAACCTTTCATACAATTATAATGTCCCAGCAAGCATGCAGATTCTTGTGGTTTACAGTGGATAAAGAGGATCAAACGGAACAGGTGACACATTGCATGCTCATGGCATCAGCACAAATAATTAAAAGCAGCAGTTTCCTCAGTGAAGTCAAAGTAATCGTGTGGGTTCATGGACATTTATTTTTGCTATATAGTCGCAGCCCATATTTTCACTTTAAACGTACTGGGATTGAGGTTTGCTTCAGGTGGGAGTGATAAATTCCTTAGGCGTCGACTATTTGACAACATCGAGGTTGTGCGATTGAGTTTAAATTAGCACCACGTTAAAATCTGGCCTAAGTAAATTAACATAAAGGAATCCGCCTTTGATCTGAATCAATATCATATTTCGCAGGGAAAGAACAAAGCGGCAAGGACACGTTGTGGAGCAAGCTGCCTCTTCCCTTCATGGAATAAAGATTGAGCTAGCTAAGCTTAAGGAGGACGTAAGGGGCAACTTGGCGATATGGGACCCTTTCAGCAAAACTCTGGCGCACTGCCTGAAGGTCACAAACAGTTCTGTACAGTTGGGTGAGTGCAATGTTGTTATTGGTTCAAAAACAGAAAATAGCGGTCAGCATTTTTTTATACACCATATTTTATTAGTGAAATAAATTTAACAAAAATGGATCATTTTAATTTCGAAAATATACCCTTGAGAGTTCCCTGTGCAAGTGCTGATTTAATCCTTTTTCTTCAATCAGGGAATGTTTTTGTATTGAACTTGCAAAATTAGCTAATATGTTGTGAGATGAAAGCCCTGCACCGAATTTATAATTACATTTGTATTTGCTTAAAGAAAGTTAATATGAAGTCATACAGAAAAAGCTGCAGTCATAAGGTCATAAGGGATAGGAGTAGAATTAGACCATTCAGCCCATCAAGTCTACTCCGCCATTCAATCATGGCTGATCTATCTCTCCGTCCTAACCCCATTCTCCTACCTTCTCCCCATAACCTCTGACACCTGTACTAATCAATGATCTAACCATCTCTGCCTTAAAAATATTCTTACTTTGGCAAATAATTCTACAGATTCACCATCCTCTGTCTAAAGAAATCTCTCCTCATCTCCTTCCTAAAAGAATGTCCTTTAATTCTGAGGCTATGACCTCTGGTTCTAGACTTTCCCACTAGTGGAAACATCCTCTCCACATCCACTCTATCCAAGCCTTTCACAATTTTGTATGTTTCAATGAAGTCCCCCCTCATTCTTCTAAACTGGGCGAGTAGAGGCCTAGTGGTGACATTCTGTAGGTTAACCTACTTATTCCTGAGATCATTCTTGTAAACCTCCTCTGGACCCTCCATATCCAGCACATCCTCCGATATGGTGCCCAAACTCAGTAACTCCACGGGTCGGACAGCATCTCTGGAAAAAATGACTAGGTGACGTTTCGGGTTGAGACCGTCGCTTTTTGTGGTCTCGTAGTGGTCCAGACTCAGTTTTTATGTCTATCTTCAGTTTAAATCTGCATCTTCAGTTCCTTCCTACACAAAATGAAGTTATGTTGTTCCTTACGACTTTTGTTCCATTGATATTTTTCACTTCAATCTGAAATTGCTAAATGTTGGCAATGCTACACAACATCAAGATGATTTCAAGTCCCTCTGCCGTGTTTGCATCTAAAAATAGAGAAGTAGTAGAGAAGCAGTAATCATGCAAACAGATTTGAAGCATGTCGCTTGTGTCTGCCTGCCTGAATTTGCAGATCGGATCTTTGACCTGGTGACCAGAGCGCCAGTGGGAAACAAGCAGGGTCCCTGTTCACGACTGTAAATTGGATCACTAGTAATAATTATGGTGACAATACCATTTTTATCACTTTGCTTGGTTTTGCTGGAGGTTTGTGCTGTTGTTCATTAAAAGTGGGAACAACTGGAGGTGCTAGTGGAGAACATTTTTAGAGATAACTTCAGCAGGACTGTCAAAGTCATGTGTAATGCACAGTGGTGTAGCTGGTCGAGCCGTTGTCTCAAAGCATCAGAGACCTGTGTTAGATCCTGACCTCGGGTGCTGTTTGTGTGGAGTTTGCCCATTCTCCCGATGACTGCAGGAGTTTCCCCATGGTGCTCTGGTTACTTCCCACATCCCAAAGATGTGTGAGTTTGTAGGTTATTTGGCCTCTGTAAATTGCCCCTCCTGCGTTGAGTGAGTGGATGAGAAAGTTGGATACGTTTGAACCAGTGTGAATGGGTGTGATGATCAGTATGAACGTTGTGGGCCGAAGGGCCTGTTTCCATGCTGTACCTTTCTTTCCCTCCCTCCCTCCCTCACATTGGGAACTCGTACTATAAAAACAAATTACAGGCCCATAAGTGGCTGAAGGGATTCTCATCCATTAAACGTCTGATTTTAGCACATCATTGTCATTAAGTCATCTTGAGACTAAATTGCAAACCAGATCTGACATTTGAAAATCAACTATGTATTGTAGACATTTGAGAATGTTAAAAGTAGTGAACAAAGGAAAAAATCCAACTAGCTACATCTGTGCCAATATACCTGAGTACTTGGAGAAACATCAGAGCCACTGTGGACAGTGTGGCTGCTTCAATGCCATCTACAACAGAGTCTTGAGTACCAGCTCTTTCAGCTGTGAAGATATTATGTAGATTGACACAAAATGCTGAAAGGAATAGGCGACATTTTGGGTCATGGCTCTTCTTCAGACTCTTCAGAGTTAGGCGAAATGTCACCTATTCCTTTTCTCCAAAGATGCTGCCTGACTCCTTGAGTTACTCCTACATTTTTTGTCTATCTTCGGTAAAAAACCAGCATCTGCAGTTCCTTCCTCGACATATCACGTTATGGATTGAAAAATCATAATGTTGAGTTTCAGTCAACAGATATCGAGCTGCCTGTTATAGAAGTGAGGAAAATTAAATAGGTTTATCTTATTTTTGTTGTGCCCTAAAAATCTTCTGAACCATGTGAGACTAAGCAAAATAGCTGATGGTCTTTTGTTGATGATCTCGATGAAGTGCATTCATGAGACAAGTATATTATGAAACAGGCCTGTGACCACTCATGTGTTGAATAATAAAGATGAAAAGAAGTGAGGAGCAAGAACATTAAAGGTAGACAAAAATGCCGGAGAAACTCAGCGGGTGAGGCAGCATCTATGGAGCGAAGGAAATAGGCAACCTTTTGGGTCGAAACCCTTCTTCAGACGTTTTGACCTGAAACGTTGCCTATTTCCTTCGCTCCATAAAGCTGCCTCACCCGCTGAGTTTCACCAGCATTTTTGTCTACCTTCGATTTTCCAGCATCTGCAGTTCCTTCTTAAGCAAGAACATTAATGTGCGATTCCTTAAAACAATAGTTAGATCACAACTAAAATGATATGTACAATTCTGGTTACCACACTATTGGAAGAATAGTACTGTTGAAGAAGGTACAGTGGAGATATATGATGATGATGATGCCAGAGCTTAGGAAATATAGTTGTGGCTGTGGTTGTGTTGTTTGTAAAAAATAAGGGAAGATTTAATCAAAGCGGACATTATTATGGCAGGCCGAGAAGAAACGAACATGAATAACACAAAATGCTGGAGTAGCTCAGCTGGTCAGGCAGCATCTCTGGAGAACATGGATATGGTGATGTTTTGGGTCAGAACCCTTCTTCAGACATAATTTCCTCAGCAGAAGACTTAAATTACTAGGGGATATAGTTTGATTACAAAGGCGATTGGAGAAAAGTAGAGAAATTATATCTCCAAAGAGGGTTCATGTGTCTAAAACTGAGTCTGTAGGGGATCAATGTAGAAATCCTGACTTTAGATGAGTGCTTCTAAATCTGTAGACATAGATTAATATGCAGAATAATAGGTTTGGGTAATTTCGAGGAGACTGATAGTGTGAGCGTATGATCAAAATATTCTCATAATAGCACATAAACCTTGATAACTGACCTTTCATACATTTTTAAATATCTACTAAGAATATTGTGAAGAATTTTCAAGTTTTTAGTTCTGGTTTCAGCCTCTCCACTGTGGTTGTTGATAACATCTGAAAAGTTCCAACAACTTTGGTTTTTATTCCAGAGTTCCTACATCCTGTTGGGTTTTTGTTTCATTACCTTGCCAACTCTGATCTGTACCCTTTAACAACCATTACCAGTGTTCCCTCCACTTTCCCCCTCTCTGCAACTTAAAATATATTTGTTGTTTTTGGATTTTAATGAAGAGCCCTTGACCTGAAATACTGACTGTTTATTTCTCTGTCCATGATACAGCTTGGCCTCTTGAATGCTTCCAGTATTTTCCAGTTTTATTTCTTTACGTAGTTAATGTGTACAAATTTCCCTCACTTGAAAAAAATTAATTATTGTAATATAATCACTACTCATTTACTGACTTACAATCAACTTAGTTATTGATCATTTGTGCATATTGGCACACATTTGGAGTTATAGACCTGTACAGCACAGAAACAGGCCTTTCAGCGCATTACATCCATTCCCAACATTTGTCCATCATTTGCTTGCATTAGGTCAGTTTCACAAGAACATACGAAAACAGAAACAGGAGTAAGCCATCAGACCTTTCAAATTGTCTCCGTCATTTAAGGTGATCATGGCTTATTATTGCTGGCCACAACTCCTGTTATATGCCATTTACCCACACCCCTCTACTCATCGATCTATTGAATATTTACCCAAGTCCATGGTAAGTATTTATAAAGATTCTAGCTTCCATCTGCCGTTGGGGCAGCGAATTGCAGAAAACACCACCCTCTGTGAGAGAAAATGGTGTATGTATTGGTCTAATCTTGTGGTTAAGTCCCTCGGATGGTATTCTCCAACTTGTGAAAACAACTCAACTTCTATCTGGTCAATTCCGTTTAGGATCTTATCCATCTTCCATGCTTTGCCTATTTGTGTCTGTCTAAATGTCTCTCAAATGTAGTATCTGGCCTTATCACATCCTCTGGCAGTGAATTCCAGTTATTGCCCACCCTAAGTATAAAAAAATAAACCTATCTCCTCCAACCCCCCTTAAAGCTCCTTCCTCTAACTGTAAGCCTTTGCTATCTTGTTCTTGATACCATCTGCCATTGGATAAAGATTCTGACCATCTACCCTATCAATTAGCCTCATTTTATATACTAAGTCAAGTTCCTCCTTAACCACCTTCAATCCAGGGAAATCAAATGCAGCCTGTTCAATCCAATCTTTCCCCATAAGTAAAGTCCTCCAATCCAGGCGACAATCTGGTGAATCTCTTCTTCATTCTCTCCAGTGCAACCACATATTTCCTTTAGTGCAGTGACCAGAACTGCATACTCCAAAATCCAAAATCAGTATCACAAAGCTCAAACGTAGCCCAAAATGATTTTTTTTTTTGTATTAATCAGAATCTTTTTATACATCCTCTACAACATTTTACTTGGCAAAGAGTTATCCATATCAATAGAGAATGTAAGCAAGTTGCAAGCTTAAGACTAACAAATTACAGGTGGAGCTAACAGTGTCACCAAGCAACATAAATTGAGCAAAGTATGAGTAGGAAGGCACTTGCAGATCACCGAAGTTAGACACAAAATGCTGGAGTAACTCAGTAGGTTCAGGCAGCATCTCCGGAGAAAAGGAATAGGTGGCGTTTCGGGTCAAGATCCTTCTTCAGGAAAAATATGTGGTAGCTTTGGATGTCATTAGTCTGAACCAAGCCTTCAAATGATAGTGATGCTGCTGCTGCTACTCGAGAGATATCTGTTGCCCAAATACTCCAAAAGCAAATGCCTGTTCACCACGTACAACAGATTAATCAACTGCAGTTTTCTAGATGAAGAACGGTTGCAAATCTATGAGTCTTTGGGTAGGCCACATTTGGAATATTGCACACAGCTCTGGTCACCCCATTACAGGAAGAATGTGTGGAGAGCCCTGAAGAGGTTTATCTTAATGCTACCTGGATTGGGTGGTATTAGTGACAAGGGGAGATTGGACAAACTTGGATTGGTTTTTTTTTGGAATCCCAGGGGTTGAATGGAGGCCTAGAAGAAGTCTAAAAAATTATAATCGGCATAGATAGGGTAGACAGTCAGAATCTTTTTCCCATGGTGGAAATGTCAAAGATAAGTGGACGAAGATCTCAGGCGAGAGGGGCAAAGTTTAAAGGAGATGTACGGCACACATTTTTATTTACATAGAGGGTGGTGGGGGCCTAGAAAGCATTGCCGGGACTGGTGGTGGAGGCTAATACGATAGTGACATTTAAGAGGTTTTGAGATGGGTTCATGGATATGCAGGTAATAGAGGGATGTGAATCACGCAGGGAGATAAAATAGGTTTATCATGGCTGCATGTTCGGCACAGACATTGTAGGGTGCTGTATTCTATATTCTATGTTATGTAAGCTAGGTCCACTGACTAGTAATTGTAATATATCTAACAAATTACAGGTTTCCCAGAAATGGCAAATATTCACTCCAAGAATCTTTGCGATGGAAATAATTTTTTACTTAATTTGGCGAAATGTTGTTCTCTATAATGAATGAAAACATTGGCAACTGAATGTCATAAACTGGTCCAAGGTGCATGAAAACTGGTACAGTTAACAGTTTTTCTGATCAGGTTAATGTGAAAGAGTTGTGAAAGAAATAACTCAGCTATTTAAAGTGAAAGAAAATCTCATTGAATGAGTGACTTGTTTTTCTTCCCACAGATTTGGCCTGACCTGCTGAGTATTTCCAGCATTTTCTGTTTTGTGTTGGATGAATGATTTGTAAGTTTCAGCTTGAATTCCCAACTTGTTAAATTAAGTGTGGTTTGCTTTTTGCATTACTGCACCCTTACTGGGAGAGCATTGACTAGCTTTCAGGGGTTATGGGGAGAAGGCAGGAGAATGGGGTTGAGTGGGAGAGATAAATCAGCCAAGATTGAATGGCAGAGTAGACAATAAACAATAGGCAATATGTGCAGGAGTAGGCCATTCGGCCCTTCGAGCCAGCACCGCCATTCAATGTAATCATGGCTGATCATCCCCAATCAGTACCCCGTTCCTGCCTTCTCCCGATATTCCCTGTCTCCGCTATTTTTAAGAGCCCTATCTAGCTCTCTCTTGAAAGCCTCCAGAGAACCCGCCTCCACCGCCCTCTGAGGCAGAGAATTCCACAGACTCACCACTCTCTGTGAGAAAAAGGGTTTCCTCGTCTCTGTTCTAAATGGCTTACTCCTTATTCTTAAACTGTGGCCCCTGGTCTGGACCCCCAACATCAGGGACATGTTTCCTGCCTCTAGCGTGTCCAAGCCCTTAACAATCTTATATGTTTCAATGACATATCCTCTCATCCTTCTAAACCAGTGTACAAGACCAGCTGCTCCATTCTCTCAGCATATGACAGTCCCGCCATCCCGGGAATTAACCTTGTAAACTTACGCTGCACTCCCTCAATAGCAGGAATGTCCTTCCTCAAATTAGGGGACCAAAACTGTACACAATACTCCCGGTGTGGTCTCACTAGGGCTCTGTACAATTGCAGAAGGACTTATTTGCTCCTATATTAGATTCCTCTTGTTATAAAGGCCAACATGCCATTCGCTTTCTTCACTGCATGATGGACTAAGTTGCCTAATTCTGCTCCTATCACTTATTTACTTTGGTAGCAACTGATATTCCCTGTGAAAATTAGGGGTTTAACTGCACCTTTTGCTAATTTAATTTTTGTATAATAAACAGGTCTCTAGAACCTAAAGGGCCTGTCCCACTTTGCCATCATTTGCTCCTCATTTACTCGTCATATGTAAAATAGGTCGACACGTCGTTATGCGCGATGTCGCGCACAAATCACAGATCATTCCCTCTGGTGCACGTGATGTCATTAGAATGCCCTGCGGCGTGCAGCGAAGCATGGTTACGCACGGTGACGTAACCATGCGTCACCACGCGATACACGTGAGACGTTGGGACGTCAGGGTGCGACGCCAATGCGTCAGCGTGCGTACCCAATGGATCAGGGTGCTCACGTGATACGTCATGCAGGTGGCGCGCGAGGATTTCGTGCAGCATGAAATCGTGGACGCCGCCTGATACCGCACGCAACTCCATACTCCTCCACACCTCTCCATGTGTCCGTCCCGCGCTACGCACGCGCTACCTGTTTGTCACAACGCGACAACCACATTTTTGGAGGTCGTGTAAATGGCGCGCAAATGACGGCCAAATAGGACAAGCCCTTAACAATTTTGTTAACCAGAGAGACTCATTCATGCAGAGATCAGCGGTTTACAACCTCATATCTGGCTGCTACTAAAGTTAATATTCAGTTATTGTAATGCAGATTTACAAGTTGCTATCACTTTGTTAATAATTTGATATCAACAACCTGAGTTGTGACAAAAAAACAAACAAAGTACTGGAGGAACTTACGATAGGATTAAACTTTATTCATCCCCAGAGGGAAATTGGTCTGCTAAGTCACAACACACAACAAGGTACACGAACACTTGAAAATAAAATTAAATGAAAAGTGAGAAAAAACAGAAAAAGACAAGCGACTGTTGGCTGACTGCCGTATGCACAGCGCCTTAACCAGAACGAACGAACAAACAAACAAACAAGATGGTCAGACTTAGACAAAATCTGACTTAGCGGGTCAGAGAACATCTGGAGAAGGGGTGTATCCTTTAACTGGGATACGAATGTATGCTCGAATGTAGAAACAAGGAACTGCAGATGCTGGTTTACACAAAAGGACACAAAGCACTGGAGTAACTCAGCGAGTCAGGCAGCATCACTGTTGAACATGGATAGGTGACATTTCGGGTTGGGACCTTCTTCAGACGATGTGCGAACCAAAGTATGTTCTTTGGTTAAGATGTGCTTTGATATAGACAATAGACAATAGGTGCAGGAGTAGGCCATTCGGCACTTCGAGCCAGCACCGCCATTCACTGTGATCATATTGGAACCATGTATTATATACAGGGCTTATTTGCACTGTAGAATTTTGCACGTGTAACATCAAAACTAATGTTGTATGCCATTATTTGTCACCACATCCAAAGACCTCACTGTGCATATATGTCATACACTAGTAAGACCTGGATTAAAATTTCAGAAGCACGCCAATAGTTGTCAAAGTATGTGATTTGGTTTTCAAAAATATTCTGTTGTTAGGCCATAAATACTGGCTGCATGATTTAATTTCTTATTCACCATGTGGTATTTCCACTTGGTCAGCATAATTCAATTTATATTAATAACTGAAATACATTTTTTCAAGTCTGTATAGAATTTCAACTGGCCATCCAGAGGTAGATAGAGTGGGTGTGTCTTTTTCCGCAACTTTGCACGTTTAAGGCACATAATAAAAAACGTTCCAGAGCTCGTTATATGATAAGAATTTCACAAAAATTATGCTTTCAAAACAAGCACACTCCCCTCAGCATGGTTATTCCGTTTCCACAAGAATTAGGTCCAGATTTGACAACAATCTTGAGTCCAGTCACGGTGGCAAGAGATGAGGAAGATGTAGTCAGTGGCAACTTATTCTTCATCTGGTGCATCATGCACAAAACGTGTGACGTAAAGGAGAAAATAAATGGGAAATGAGTAGGTAGATTAGAGAGATTTATTAAGGAACAAAGATCTCCAAATTTGGCCTTCTTCCAGATTGTGAGACTTTTGCATTGTACCCATTCAAACAAGACTGCACATGACAATAGTTTGAATACTACATTCAAATTTATCCTTCTCTATTTCACCTTGCTCAGATTACAGGAAGTACGCACATTTTAATATCCTGTTTCCAGTCAACCTTCCTATTGCTTCCTGACAGTTAATTAACATTGTCGGTTTTATACGGCCTAGAATGTCAAACAATTTTGCGAGCATTGGAATCTGTTTGAGCAACGTTGTCTAAAATGTCTGCACGGCAGGTGTACAGATACATGTCGGGAGCTTTTATATAGGAAATATAGTTTCATGTTTTTGCTTCTTTGGCACTTTCACCTGTATGTGTTATAGAGTTGTACAGCAAAGAAACAGGCCCCAGAGCCCCTTGTCCATGCTGATCTCTTTGCCCATCTACACTAATCCTGTATATGTGTGTCCCCACACATCAACACACGAGCTGAGTCATGATCACGGTTTCTTCACATATATTCTTTGTGGATAATTATTTTTTACAAACCAGATGCCACATTACGAACAGTGGCACAGCCGGTAGAGCTGCTGCCTCACCGCGCCAGAGAAGCGGGATCGATTGTGACCTTCGTGCTGTCTGTGTGGAGTTTGCATGTTCTCCTTCATGGGTAGATTTCCCTTGAGCGTGGGTTTCCTCCGGGTGCTCTGGTTTCCAACCACACCCCAAAGACATGCGGGTTTGTGTTTTATCGGCCTCTGTAAATTGTCCCAAGTGTGTAGGATGCGAAAATGGGATTACATAGAAGTTGTGTGTACAGGTGATCGATGGTCGGCGTGGACATGATGGGCGGAGGGCCTGTTTCCATGCTGTATCTCTAAACTAAACTAAATTAGGAATACTTATTTGTCATAATTCATGAAAGGGATTGGAGAACACGGCATATTTAGATATTTGATCTCAGTGATTGTGAGTAGACACTGAAACAATGGTAAATAATTACTTCTGTTTCCTGCCAATAAAGACCATTATTCTAGTACCTTCTTTCTTAGCAAGAAAGGTAAGCCACTGCACGTTGCCAATTGATCATTTCTACAAGGAGTAGGGTTGGGGTACCTACTTAAGACAAGTCAAGTTTATTCGTCACATACACATACGAGATGTGCAGTGAAATAAAAAGTGGCAATGCTCGCGAATTGTGCAAAAACAAACAAACTACAATCAGAATGGAACAGAATCACATATTCACATATTACATATTTGTGGGACGGAGTGAAGAAAAATTACATAGAAACATAGAAACATAGAAATTAGGTGCAGGAGTAGGCCATTCGGCCCTTCGAGCCTGCACCGCCATTTAATATGATCATGGCTGATCATCCAACTCAGTATCCCGTACCTGCCTTCTCTCCATATCTTTCTTTACTGCATGCAGGTGCAGCAGGCAGTAAAGAAAGCGAATGGTATGTTGGCTTTCATAGCAAGAGGATTTGATTATAGGAGCAGGGAGGTTCTACTGCAGTTGTACAGGGTCTTGGTGAGACCACACCTGGAGTATTGCGTGCAGTTTTGGTCTCCAAATCTGAGGAAGGACATTATTGCCATAGAGGGAGTGCAGAGACGGTTCACCAGACTGATTCCTGGGATGTCAGGACTGTCTTATGAAGAAAGACTGGATAGACTTGGGTTATACTCTCTAGAATTTAGGAGATTGAGAGGGGATCTTATAGAAACTTACAAAATTCTTAAGGGGTTGGGCAGGCTAGATGCAGGAGGATTGTTCCCGATGTTGGGGAAGTCCAGGACAAGGGGTCACAGCTTAAGGATAAGGGGGAAATCCTTTAAAACCGAGATGAGGAGAGCTTTTTTCACACAGAGAGTGGTGAATCTCTGGAACTCTCTGCCACAGAGGGTAGTTGAGGCCAGTTCATTGGCTATATTTAAGAGGGAGTTAGATGTGGCCCTTGTGGCCAAGGGGATCAGAGGGTATGGAGAGAAGGCCGGTACGGGATACTGAGTTGGATGATCAGCCATGATCATATTAAATGGCGGTGCAGGCTCGAAGGGCCGAATGGCCTACTCCTGCACCTAATTTCTATGTTTCTATGTTTCTATGTAAAAGGAAAAAAACAGCAATTTTAAAAAGACACCACATAACAGTAAAATGGTACAGTAAAGTTAGTCCCTGGTGAGATAGGAGTTTACAGTCCTAATGGCCACTGGGAAGAAACTCATCATCCTCTCCGTTCTCACACCATGGCAACGGAGGCGTTTGCCTGACCGTAGCAGCTGGAACAGTCCGTTGCTGGGGTGGTAGGGGTCCCCCATGATCTTGTTGGCTCTGGAGTTGCACCTTCTGATGTATAGTTCCTGCAGGGGGGCGAGTGTAGTTCCCATAGTGTGTTCGGCCAAACGCACTACTCATGGAACCTTCCCTGGATTTGTATGAGCTGATAGATCAAACTGCATTGAAGCAGGATTGAGGATGAGCAAAATGGAAGGTGCTCTGACAATAGCATTCTGTTTATTTTTCTATATTTTCAGAAATGTTTGGATTGCAAGAAAGCGTTAAGAAATCAAACGAGGAGGTTGATGCTCTTCAACATCAAGTAAAAGAACTGCATCTTTCAACAAGTACGGTTGTATCACAAACCCAACAAATTAATGACTTAGCACAGAAGAAGTCCTTGCTTCAAATCAGATGTCATGAGTTGCAGGAGCATGCACTCGGTAAGTGAAAATGCAGTGAAGAATATTGACTTTGTCATGTTAGATGTATCTAATTTTTTTTTTTTAAACGGCATGCTTAAGCTGAAGTCCCAGTGCTGTAAGGTCGTAGTGACCAGCAAACATTTAGTGTAATTAAGCATACAAAGAATTCCATTTTGATTTGCGGTGCCTACATGTTGGGGGGAAAAGAAATGACAGAATTATGTTAGAATAGTGGTGTTATGCAGCATAAGAATCACTTGCATGGATCAAACTCTAGTTAAACGGAGATGTATTTTGTTACCTACCTCAATGAAGAAGGAAGGCTCGTTCACCTTGTATCTCGTACCTTGTATCTTCTGAAGAGTCCACCAGGGACTATACTGGAAGTTGGACAATTTTATACTGGACAATTTTTACAGTTATCAAACCAATTAACCTACAAATCTGTACGTCTTTGGAATGTGGGAGGAAATGGAAGATCTTGGAGAAAAATCAAACAGGTCACAGGGAGACCAGGTCCAAACTCCGTACAGACAGCGCCTGTAGTCGGGATCGAACCCAGGTCTCCGGTGCTGCATTCTGCTGTAAGGCAGCAACTCTACCGCTGTACCACCGTGACTGCGCCACCGTGACCTCAAGGGCATTCTACAGACTCTCCTTAATGACATTTGTGCATACATTTTGGAAATGAGGTATAATGATCCGCTTATATACAGAGATTCAGCTATCATCTCTAAGCCAATGTGAAGCAAAAAGGTGCATGATCATCATCTTCTGGCATCAGTCTCCCCGTATAATAATTATACGTAGACACAAGGAACTTCAAAAAAGTTTACAAAAAAAGTGCTGGAGTAACTCGGCGGGTCAGGCAGTATCTCTAGAGAACGTGGATAGGTGACTTTGAGGTTAGGACCATTCTTTGGACTGATTGCAGTAGTTTCAGTTATTGTAACATGTACAGATGCAGTTATTAAAGCTTTTGTTGCAGGCTAACCAGTCAGCAGAAAGACGATACATGATTACAATCGAGCCATCGAGATACATGATAAAGGAAATAACGTTTAGTGCAAAATAAAGTCTGGTGAAGTCCGATTAAAAATAGTCCAAGAGTCTCCAATGAGGTAGATGGTAGCTCAGGACCGCTTTCTATTTGTTGAGAGGATGATTCAGTTGCCTGAGAAGAGCATTGGGGGAGGGGACAAAGCTGGAAGAGAGGTGGGGGCGGGACAAAGCCAGGCAGGTAATAGGTGGGTACAGGTGAGGAAGGCTTTGATTGGAAGCTGGGTGATGGTCATGCAGCACAAAAACAGGCCCTTCAGCCCAAGTCGTCCATGCTGACCGAGATGCCCCATTTGTCTGTATTTGGCCCAATGGAGTCGTATGTGTCTATGAAATCCCAACGAATATTCTATTTACAAGACTACTTTTTTTGTAAAAGTTATTCCATTTCCAAAATACATTCTGATAATAGTAAGATGGAAAAACGGTGACCTTTGCTATGTGCAAATCTTTGCTTTGCTTTCTCAAACTGCTCATGTTTTGGTTCAAACTTCAAAAATAGTTTTGTTCTTAAACAAGGCGCAAGGCGTACACTAATGAAAAGTTGTTTTGTTAGCAGCTGTTTAAAATAGGAAATGATTCTCCAAGGTTATCGGTTTGGCTGGTTTTTATTGCGAAATTGATTTACTTCTAAGCTGGTCTTTGTAATAAGAGGATTCACATAACACTGCATTGTTGCTTCTGGTCTTGGACCCAACCCAGTGACTCTGTCCTCGCAGCTGTTTGGCATTTAAAGCAGGCAGTGTTTTATGCAAAATATTATTGAAAGCCCCAGCCAGACCAGGGCAACTTGCCCTGCTACTAGGATCTAGTGCACAGAATTTACAAATAAGAATTTGATCCAAGTACTGGTTTTAGGGTCAAGGCCAACGTAGTCTTGGTAACAAATTTCCATCACTTATGAGCTACACATGCAGGCTGCAGCAATTTTAATTTAACGTCATACTTATTAGCTTACTTCTAGGTAAAATTCATTTTAAAGCAGGATAACCAAAACATGCAAAAACACTTGCTGTGCATTTACTGCAAGTATATTCATTTATGCTGCAATTTAATAATAACAAAAGGCTGGCTACTATCAGCAGGTTGGATAACATCTGTGGAAAGAGAAATAGAGCTAATATTTTGGGTTAAAAGTGAAATATTGCAGTGGGAGTGGATGAGGGATGGTTAAGGCAGAGTATCTGTGAGAGGAAAAAGCCAGGTTTGCCATCATCAGTCTACTCTGCTATTCAATCATGGCTGATCTATCGACTTTCGGCAAATGCTGGGCAACGGCAGCGAGCCGCACGGCACTTCCGGCCACGCGATCGCATTGTATTAAATGCGTTTTCGACTTATGAGGCTTATCGGAACGTAACCCAATCGTAGGTCAAGGAGCAGCTGTACTGTCCTGTAATAAGATTAATGAGAGTGGTGAGAGAAAGAGAGAAAGCAAACAAATGGCCATGTAACGCTGTGAAATGCAGTTCTTCGCCACAAAGGCTGCAGATGTGCTGCTTGATTGCAATCATGTGTTGCCTTTCCACTGGCTGGATAGCACGCAGTAAAACAGCTTTTCACTGTATCAAGGTACATGTGACAATAATGATGATGACAATCTTGATTAGTACGGGTGTCAAAGGTTATAGGGGGGGAAGGCAGAAGAATGTGATTGAGAGGGAAAGATAGATCAGCCATGATTGAATAGCAGAGTAGACTTGATGGGCTGAATGGCCAAATTCTGCTCCTAGAACATGAAGTTATGGTAATAAACTTAACTAAGCCATTGCTCTTGTGGTTCCAGTTTCAGCAACGGCTCTGATCTGCAAGCAGACAGCTCCATAAGCAGCGACCTTGGCCTCATGCAATCAACATTTTTTGTACTCACTGTCTCTCCCCCTCCCTTTCTGCAACGTGTAATTAACTTGCTTTCTCAGTACATCATCAAATGGGGGGATCATTGACCTGAAATATTATTGCTGTTTCACTTTATACAGATTCTGCCATATTTATTTCCAGCATTGACTTTTGGATTGGCATAAAAACAAGTATGAAATGGAAGAATATGGATTATATGCAGGCTACTTAGAGTTGGTGTTGGCGTTATGTTCAGCACAGATATTGTTGGCTGAAGGACCTGTTCTTGTTGTGTATTGTTCTATGTTCTATCTGCAGTTTTTGATTTTCACTTTCTATATTAGTAACCATAGTTTATACTAAAATAGTATCTTTAAATTGTCTTACATTCTTTAAGGGAGGAATGGGAATGAATGGCGGGATGATGTTTACATGATTCCTTGGATTCAATCTTGGATTGAATATGGGATTAGGACATACAAGAGACTGAATAACCATAGTGGGTCCAACAGCATCTGTGGAGGCAAAGAGGTGGCCATCCTCTCAGCTCCAGACCCTGCATCAGGACTGAGTGTATTGAGGAGAGATAACCAGTATGATGAGATGAGAGGGAGGGGTAAGGCAGGAGTTTAGGGTATAGGTGGAACCAAGTGAGGGGGATGGTGATAGGTAGATGGAGCCAGGTCTGACAGGGGAGGGGAGTGTTTGGAGCTAGTGATGGCGGACAATAGGTAGAAACAAATAATGGGAGCAAAAGTGGACAAATGGAGCCAGGTGAGGGGAGGGGAGCGTGGTGGTAGAGACAGAGACTGGAAGGAGATAATTTGTTACATCTATATCTGTGGTGTCTTACTTTAATATATCTTTGTGCTGTTCCAGGCCCCTAATTATCATGGACATTACCGTTAAATTCAGAATTTTAACTTGTGGGCCCTTACAGTCTTTATCCATAACTATTTTAAAGCTAATAGACAGTGGTCACTGGTAATAGACAGTGGTCATTGCACTCAAAAGGCTCACTCACACACACTTCAATCACTTGCCCTTCCCAATTTCCTTAGAGTAGATCAAGCTTTACAAATTATACAAATGGAGGGGAACAAATTCACAAATATTTCACTGAAGCAGATGCTATTATGTCTTTTAAAAGACATTAGAACAGATATATGGACAGGGTGTAGGAAAGGATGTAGAGAGACAAGTCCAGTGTGCCAACCTGGTTGCATAGATGAGGTGGGCCGAAGGGTCTGTTTCCATGCTCTGTAGCTGTACACTGGATGAGTGAGTCGGGTGAAGTGAATGAGGCTGTCAGTAATATTTAAGACCCATGGCTTTAGAAATAGTAGTGTAGACACTATCAATATGAATAGGATTGGAGGAAAGTTTAGGAAATTGAAGAAAATCATCAACATTTTTTAATTAGAAATGGAGAGTACTTCAATTGAGTGGGTATGGAGTCAGCTCAGAGCGGCCACAGAAGGGGAGTGTGGTTGGCCATGAGAAACCCATGCAGCTTAGCCTAATGCAGAAACATTTATCTGTTCCTTGCAGTCATTCTCACTTCCCTTCAACTCTGGAGCCCAGAAAATGGAGCCAACTAGAATGGAAATAAAATCTTGGGCACTCCCTACACTGTTTATTAAAAGCAGAAGTTGCAAGCAGATTGGCGTTGGGTTTTCAGATTTTTAATTTCTCCTACCCTACTTTGTCCTTGTTCATCTCTGGGTAATGCTGTTCGTTCCCGCTATCTAGAAGGAAGTCGTACTGAATTCTCATTAAACCCAATCAATGACTGATAAATCTCGGTAACCGCTTCTGGCACCACACATAGGCAGACGAATGTCAAGGCCCTGGGGTGGCTATGGAAGAAATGAGAAACTTCATACAACATAAAATAGAGAACACTACAGCATTAGGACAGGCCCTTCAGCCTGCAACGCTGGTGCTGAACATGATGCCAAGATCAATTAATCTCCTCTGCCTGCATTTGATCCATATTCCTCCATTCCCTGCATATCCATGTGCCTATCTAAAAGCCTCAAACACCCCCATCGTCTCTGCCTCCATCACCACCCCAATATGCAGGGTCTAGGCACCCACTACCTCTGTGTAAAAGAAAATATTTGCAGGTTTAAATTTTGTCCCTCTCACCTTAATGCCGTGCCCTCACGCCTTAGATATTTCCACCCTGGGGAAAAGGTTCTGACTGTCAGGTGGAATTTTAATGGAGCAAATAAGAAGAAAACTCTTCCCTCTGGTGATTGAGGTCAAAGCGTTTAGCTAATCAGTAGAGAATCCAGGAGAGAAGAAGAGAACTTCATCATGCACCTCTTCATGTTCATCCACTGAAGGTGAATTGGATAGATAATGAAAGGGGAAACTCTGTTGGGTTATGAGGAAGTGAAACTATTCAGCCGAGCCAACAGAATCGCAAAGGTCATCCAACTTCCATTCGTGTCATTTTATTCCACAGCACTTCTTTGATGCTAATTTACTGATTTGTTGTATCATTTGCAATATTCAGAATTAGAAAACAGCTAGTGATTTTGCTTGACTTAATTGATTGGTGAAATCGAAAAATAAACATTACAAAATATGCCACGGTGAACTTGGAGAAGGTTCTTTTGCACAAGCTAAGTCACAGAGCTGTTGTTAACACTGCCATTTATAATTTTCAACAGATCTGGAAAATCAAGTTAACACTCAGCAGCTACATTTCCAGAAAGTTACCGAGGAAAAGGAACACGGCAAAGAATTGTTACTGTGAGTGAAGAATATGCATCGAACAATTTTAGTCAAAAATAAGTGATTTCAATTTCAATTGAAATGTGTGATTTCAACTTCTTATTGTCACTGGAAATATATGGACATATACATGGAGAGGAAGGGTTTAGAAGGATATGGACCAAATGCAGGCAAATGGATCTAGCCCAGTATGCCAACTTGGTCGGCATGGAAAGGTGGGCTGAAGGCCCTGTTTCCATGCTGCATATCACTCAATTATTTGCAAATCCATTTCTTTAACATTTTCCTTAAAGCTGGGGACCACTGAAGAGATTTGATAGGGAAACTCACAAGGCAATCCCTTAGGCTTGCCATGAACCCGCAACAATACTCATCATCACCATTGGCAAAACAACAGCCCATGGAATGCATCTCCACTTATAACATGGGGTTCAATGAAAAATAAGATTTTGTTATGGCAAATTGTGACATGGACCCTTCCTAGGAATAGCCCCCCCCTCCCCCACCCCCTGTAAAGGGAGATTGGCTGTAAGTAGTAATCAGCTCACCCTTCAAGGGTATTTTGGGAAAACAATTAAAACAAGATTGATTCAGGGCCTAAGTTTTTTTTTTAACTGCCCTCCTTCCAAATATCCTAAGTGCCCCCAGTGCATTGTCTAGTCCTTTTGCCCGACTGAGGTGCTTTGCTGTGTAGAACAGAGCTTCAAGGAGTCGCCTCACACCATACCCCATCCGAAAGAAGCACACAGCTAAGGAACGCCACGCTTCGTTAGTCAGCAATTACCTCTTACTGGAAGGAAACTGTGTCAAATACCAGTCATGTTGTCTTCAATGCACACCATTATCTATATACATTGCAGGGCCCACCAGAGAAGCAGATAGCTATACTCCATTGATATGGTGTCATGAGGTCCCAGCCATTGTAATGCACAAATAAAGGCATGCAGTAGGTCAGATCTAACCTGTTAAAACACTCACAAATTAATTAAAACATTTAAGTACCACAAAAAAAAGATACTTTCCTTCCTCTTTTGCCAGGTAAAGAATCCCTATTGAAATAAATATAATTTACAACCAGGTTTAACAGGCGTATAATTGGAGAGCTGTATTCCCAGAGCACTATTTTATAACCCCAGCATGATTGGGAACTGCTGTTGGAATCCATAGGGAGTTCAGTGATAGATAACATCACCTACCACTATTAAATCTCTGCCGTACTGTGGGTCTGCAAAGTCCAAGACCTGGCTCTGTGAAGACAGCAGAACACCAGAGCTTCCCCTTGGAACCACTGGCCACAGCCAACTCATAGTCAGCATGTTGTGTCAGCATGTATGCTTCCAGCAAAGGTTGGACTGCTGCTGGCTACTTTTCCCATTTATTTTCCACACCAATAGTATAACTAGCTGGGATAATTCATCCCTGCAGCCAGCAAACTCACAGAACTGCCAAAGATTGTAAAATTTGCCATTTCCCAATGTTTTACTTAGAGCGGCACATTGACCAGTGAGGGGGAAATACAGCACATGTGCAATGTGCAGAAAAGGCAGTGTGTGAGCAGTACAGTGGTGCAGCTGGTAGAGCTGCTGTCTCATAGCGCCAACGACCCGGGTACGATCCTGATCTCTGGTGCTGTCTGTGTGGAGTTAGCACGTTCTTCCTTTGACGGCATGGGTTCCTCCGGTTTCTTTCCATATCCTAAACACAAACTTGGTTTGTAGATTAATTGGTCTCTGTAATCACTCGAAGTGTGTGGGGAGTGGATGCGAAAGTGGGATAAAATCTGTGTGAACAGGTGATCGATGGTAGGTGTGAACTCATTGGGCTAAAGGGCCTGTTTCTATGCCATATCTGTCAATCAATCAATGATATTAACATAAGATAGACACAAAAAGCTGGAGTAACTCAGCAGGACAGGCAGCATCTCTGGAGAGAAGGAATGGGTGATAATTTGGGTCAAGACCCTTCTTCAGACCCAAAGTTGCTCAATGATATTAACATAGATGGATTCAGAATTTTTTTTTTTTTAAATCAGTGTTGCCTCATCTGTAACATAGCAAGAGAACATAAATGTCTGAAGAAGGGTCTCGACCCAAAATGTTACCTATTCCTTCGCTCCATAGATGCTCTCTCACCTGCTGAGTTTCTCCAGCATTATGTTACCACCTTTCCCAACTTCAACAAAGCAACAATCACAATTCATATCTGGAGGGAAGCACAGTTGCCGTAAAATATGCAGAAGTTCACAAGCCTCTGCTGAGTCCAATTCTGAAGCATAATTGGGAATCTCCCGTGCAGAAGTTGAGAACTTCTGCATTGTTACAGCAATAAGTGGCAAGTTAAGGTTTCATTTTTAATGCTGCTCCACACAAAGATATAGGGAACAGGTAGAAAGAAAGGAACATTTACAAAAATAAAACGGAAAACATTGCGTATGTATAGAACTATTAAAACTTGAGAAGTGTAAAGTGAAACTAACAGTTAAGTTACCTCAACTGCTTGTGGGAGAAATATTGTGACTTCTGCCTCGACTGTGTTTTGCTTGTATCAGTAGTACAATATGTTCCATGAGTGTAGGCTGTAAAACATAACCTTGGGTTATTGATTCCAGTGTAACAGTGTCTAAGTGCATACTGTGGACTCAATGGGCTAATGACTCTGAAGATGAAATCATCTTGGCCTTATCAAACATAAGGTTTAGCACTATACGCTACCAATCCCAGATGTGGAGTCATTGGTATCGTTGCTTCATTGTAGGACACTGATTTTGTTAAATTCCTGATCTTAAACCAAGTATTGTGCTTTTGTATGTAATTTATTGTTCTTTGGTAAGTAATTTACTGTGCTTTTGTATGTCATTTATTGTGCCTTTGTATGCAATTTATTCTATATACTGTCCTGCCTTTTATCTGCTCCTTGAGTCAGTAATAAAAGTTAAGTAAGTAAGTAAGGTGCTTCTGAGAACCTTTCTCCTTCAGTTGTCTTAAAATTACAATGAATGTGCCTATTTGTAAGGTGCGTTTTCTCATGCCAATCTTACATTCCCACTGATTTAAACAAATAATTCTAGAAAATTGTTCTGACTCAGACAGAACACTTAGCCTTATTTTCTAGGTCAACTTGCCTTAGCTTTGTAAAAATAGTAATATACTCTGTAAGTCTCTGCTTTTTTACACACGTTGCTACAAATTGGGCAAGAATTACATACTAAACTCACAAAAGCAATGACTAATATAAGTATCTGGCTTCACAATTCCCTTCTCTTCTATCACACCTTGTTTCTTTTCAACTCTGGCCTTTGTCCAACCATCTGCCTCAAAACCCCTCCTCACCAGTATCCACCTATCACTCTCCAGGCTTTGTCTTTGTCTTGCATCTTTGATATTTTGGTTGGGAACCCTTCTTCAGTCTGAAGAAGGACCCGACCCAAATCGTCACCTATCCATGTTCTTCGGGGATACAGTCTGACGCGCTGAGTTAATCCAGGCCTTTGTGTCTTTTTTATTTCCAAAAATAAACTTTATTCAGATTTAAAAAATATATACAACCCAAAATCTGTGCAAAAATGTTTGGACATTCTTGGCGTCTATCCATTCATTAGTACTCTGTAGTGTTTGCACCTGTCTTAAGCATTTTGTGTCCTTTTTTTAAAATAAACCAGCATCTGCAATTTCTTGTTTCTAAAATTCAATATTCACTGTGAACCCTTATTGATGCCACACCTCATCTATACAAATAAAATTAATTTGGCATCAAGAACTTTTTATTAACTTATTTGATTCTGAAAACAGCAGAACAATTGTTATGATTTGCTTCCTTGTAACATTTAAAAATAATTCAAGTTTTGTTCCCCTCATTAAACAAATCATCACTCATTTATTCATATCAACAAGCTGGAACAATAGTATTTTGTATTTGCCTAACATTCTTCCTTGTAGAATTTTAGACTTAGAACTTTAATTCTGGCTGTTATCAGAACTTTTCCGAAGGTAGAAACTGGTGCATTTACATAGCATTGTTATCATAGTAAAATATCATAAATAATTTCACTGGAACATAATCAAATAAACTGTACAATACATGTAATGAGACGTTAGACAAACAACCAAATATCAGTTTAAAAGATGAGAGGTAAATGGGAAAACAAAGAGGTTCAGAGAGGAACCTCCTTAACTGTACGAATTGGACATGGTTCGGACAAGGCCAATGTAGTCAACCAAAGAGGGGTGAGGTTGCACAGGCATCTAGAATTGGGGAAAGCAGAATGCTGCCTGGATCAGATGGTATTAGTTATAAGGAGAGGTTGGACTAAATTGGATGATTTTCTTTGGAGCACCGGAGGTTGAGGAGATGTGTTAGGAATACAAAATGAAGACAGGCATAGATAGGGTAGACAGTCAGAACCTTTTTACCCAGGATGGAATTGCCAAAGATTAGAGGACATAGGTTGAAGGTGAGATGGGAAAAGTTTAAAGGACAGTGCAGAGCAAGTTTGTTTTACACAGAGGGTGGTGGGTGCCTGGAATTTGCTGCCTGGGGGTGGTGGTGGAGGCAGATATGATGGTGGCATTTCAGAGGCTTTTAGATAAGGCACATGCATATTCAGTGAATGCAGACATATAACCATATAACCATATAACAATTACAGCACGGAAACAGGCCATCTCGGCCCTACCAGTCCGTGCCGAACACATTTTTTTTTCCCCCTTAGTCCCACCTGCCTGCACTCATACCATAACCCTCCATTCCCTTCTCATCCATATGCCTATCCAATTTATTTTTAAATGATACAAATGAACCTGCCTCCACCACTTCCACTGGAAGCTCATTCCACACCGCTACCACTCCACTCTCTGAGTAAAGAAGTTCCCCCTCATATTACCCCTAAACTTCTGTCCCTTAATTCTGAAGTCATGTCCTCTTGTTTGAATCTTCCCTATTCTCAAAGGGAAAAGCTTGTCCACATCAACTCTGTCTATCCCTCTCATCATTTTAAAGACCTCTATCAAGTCCCCCCTTAACCTTCTGCGCTCCAGAGAATAAAGACCTAACTTATTCAACTTATCTCTGTAACATATGGATCATGTGCAGAGGAGATTAGTTTAATTTGGCATTAGGTTTGCACAGACATTGTGTGCCGAAGGGCCTGTTTCTGTGTTGTACTGTTCCATGTTCTATATTCTGGCGGTCCTGTTTCACATTTGTACTTTAGCGATACAGCGCGGAAACAGGCTCTTCGACCCACCGAGTCCACACTGACCAGCGATCCCTCTATACACTAGAACTATCCTACACACTAGGGACAATTTACAATCTTACTAAAGCCAATTATGTGGGAGGAAACTGGAGCACCTGGAGAAAACCCATGCGGTCACAGGGAGAACGTACAAACTCCGTACAGACAGCACCCTTAGTCAGGATCGAACCCGGGTCTCTGGCGCTGTGAGGCAGCAACTCCACCGTGCTGCCCCGTTCTTAAATGAAAGTTTTGAAAATGAAAAAGTTGATGCTAAGACTTTTATTTCCATCACAGGAATAAATCTAAAGAAGTGGCAGATCTTCTTTCAAGGCTAACTAAACTGGAGTGTGCAGATGAAGAACAGCAATCCAGGTACATGATAGGTCTACGCTTACCGTTGCATATTACTGGTTATGTAGCCAGAAAGTAATTTTGATTCCTGGTCTTTATGTTTTTTTTCACAGACATTGCAAGGAAATAAAGGAAAAAGAGGAAACATGGCTGCGTTGTGTACAGAAGTGTAAAGGCTTAGAAGAGCAACTGGAGGTGAAAGTCCGTAAGGAGTCGGAAGTGGAAAACCAATCTTCAAAATCTCTGAGTGAAATTATGACTCTAAAAGATGCCCTTGGTCAAGTGGAGGAGAAGCTTGTGGCATTAAAACAGGAAAGGTACATTCATGTGACTGGTGTCAAGTAAGGAAATTATCATTAAAATGTAAGAAAGAACGTTTGTGTAATGGCATGTCTATCTATGCAAATTATTTCAACTTTGGAAAGTCCCCACCTCCCTGAGATAGAGTCAAGAACAAATGCAGCACAGAAACAGATCCTCGGCCCAACTTGCCCATGTCAACCAAGATGCCCCATCTACGCAGGTCCCTCCTGCCCCCATTTGGCCCCTATACCTCTCACCCTTTCCTATCTCTGTAACTGTCCAGATGTCTTTTAAATGTTGTTATAGTACCTGCCTCAACTACCTCCTCTGGAAACTTGTCCCATATACCCAGCAGCCACTTTTTGAAAAAGTTGCCCCTCAGGTTCCCATTAAATCTTTCCCCTCTCACCTTTAACTTATGTCCTCTGGTTCTTGATTCCCTTACTCTGGTTAAAAGACTCTTATATATCTATAATCATGCTCATTGATCCTAACATGTTTCCATTTTTCCATCCATGTGCCAACGATAAATTGAGTGTCTGCACATTTTGCATATTATAGCGTATTTGCATCATTTTACAATTAATTCCTTGATACACAAATTTTTGGGGGGTGTTTTGTAATTATTTGAAACGATAAAATTCAAATTTATTCATATTGTTTCAATTGCAAATTTATGTTCCAAATTTCTTGACGTTAACTTGGTCACGTATAAATCAAGGTCACCTATAAATTTGGACTAAATGATCGAGAGGCATGCAAATTTATATTTTGGAATTTGATCATGTGAGAACTTGTTAGATCAGAAACAAAATACACGTCAAATTCTGAAACATTCAGGTCATTTTATTTTCTATTCATCTCATTTTCCACCATTTATGATATTAAATCAATTTTTAAACAAAATAATGGTGTGAACAAATAACAATAAGATCATTGGAATGCGAGTAGAAATAAACTGACTATTGCCAACACAGGAACAGCACAGGAACAGGCCATTTGGCCCACAATGTTTGTGCCTACCATAATGCCACATTAGATGAATGGCTTCTTTCCATGGAATCACAATTCCATGATTGGATGATATTAAATATTTAACGTTTGCATAATTACCATTTAGAAACGTTAAAATGGCCTCTTGTATTTCTGACTGCTAAGAACATAGAACATAGAAAATAGGTGCAGGAGTAGGCCATTCGGCCATTCGGCCCTTCGAGCCTGCACCGCCATTCAATATGATCATGGCTGATCATCCAACTCAGTATTCTGTACCTGCCTTCTCTCCATACCCCCTGATCCCTTTAGCCACAAGGGCCACATCTAACTCCCTCTTAAATATAGCCAATGAACTGGCCTCAACTACCTTCTGTGGCAGAGAATTCCAGAGATTCACCACTCTCTGTGTGAAAAATGTTTTTCTCATCTCGGTCCTTAAAGATTTCCCCCTTATCCTTAAACTGTGACCCCTTGTTCTGGACTTCCCCAACATCGGAAACAATCTTCCTGCATCTAGCCTGTCCAACCCCTTAAGAATTTTGTAAGTTTCTATAAGATCCCCCCTCAATCTTCTAAGTGCATCAAAAGTGTGCATAACCTGTTAGTTCCTTCAAGCTTGTTCTCCAAATACATGGGGATAATTGTTTAGACTAGACAAGAGTGGCACAGTGGCACAGCAGTAGAGTTGCCGCCATACAGCACCAGAGACCCAGATTTGATCCTGACTAGGGGGGCTGTGTGGGTGAAGTTTGTACCTTCTCCCTGTGACCGCATGAATTTTCTCCAGCTGCTCCAGTTTCCTCCCACACTCCAAAGACGTACAGGTTTGTAGGTTAATTGGCTTTGGTAAAAAAAAATGTCCCTAGTGTGTAGGATAGTACTAGTGTATGGGGTGATCGCTGGTCAGCACGGACTCTGCGGGCCAAAGGGCCTGTTTTCACGCTGTTTCTTTAAACTAAACTAAAACTAAACTAAACATTAGCAGCGTGCTTTATCCTTAAAATGGTGGGGAATTGCTTACAGAGAGATAATCTAACATGGAACATCTTAATTGGTGAAGTTCCAAGCATAAGGTAGGGACATTCCCAAAATGCCAAAAGGTAAAGAGATCATACCGAGCTCTTTGGATGTCAGAAGAGATAGAGAGTATAATAAAACATTAAATAGAGAATGTATGGTGCATACCAAGTATATAAATAAAGTGAAATTCAGGCTGAATATATTGAGCTGAGAAATGGAATGGAAGAAAAACTAGTCGGGCAAAGAAAGAATAATGGATTAGAGCAGCAAAAGGGACTTAAAAATATTCGACGTGAATGTGAACTGTAGCTGGGTGGTAAAAGAAGAGGTGGGGCTGATAAGAGACCTAAGAGATAGTCGTGGAGTCATAAAGTATTTCTGCCATCAAAGGCACATTATGCTGTACCTCTTCTTCTTACCGAGTCCACACACAAGATTAGAAGTTGTTCAGCCAGAGCAATGGTGTCTGTCTTGCGCTTCTTGTGCGTGGTGGTAGAAAGATAGGTAAGAACAGGGCCGCGACGTGAGCACTCTTTCCTTGACCCAATGTCGTGCCAGTTGTGGAAGAGGTACCCACTCAAATCCAGCTCCATGCTATGGTTCTTTATTTGCCACATGTACTGAGGTACAGTGAAATTAATTTTGGTATACAGTTCAGTACAAGTATCACTATACATAAGCAATTGGAGACATATTAGATAAGCATCTCAGATACAGTACAAGTTTATAGCAGTAGTACACTGAGAAGGTATACAGAGTTGCCAGTTTGGCACCATTTTCAAGTTCCTTGTTGTAACTGCAGGATCTTGATTTGACCATGAAGGTCTGTTGTCCTGGCGGCGTTGCAGGGTGGGCCTGGCCAAGCTTAACCGTGGTGTCCTCTGCCACTGCTCCACTGCTGTAGGCCGTGTGCTCGGTCTCCAGGTCCAAAGTCCATAAAAGGCACTTCAGAAAACATCCAAATACCCTCATCATAATTTAAGTGTTTTTGCCTCAGGCACCCTTTCAACAACTGATCTCAAGAAAACCCTACCACTGTCTCATTTGCAACCATTTTATCTCATTGCCACTCTCATCCTTTCACCAAATACTTTGAATCCATGCCCTGTATGATTGATCCCTTTGTTAAAGGAAATAGGGCCTTCTCATGTACTCTTTATACAGCCTTCACAATCTTTTTACATTTCAGTTTCGTCTATTCCAAAAAATCCTTTCGCTTATTCAATCTTTCCTCGTAACTATATTATTCCGGTCCTGGCAAACCGCTTATAAATCTCTGAATCTCATGTCCAGTCTGGTCAAATCTTTCTACAATGTGGTGACCAGAACTATAAGATATATTCAAGCTGTGGTATTACAAGCCTTATATGGAGTTCTGGCATAAACTCACTGCTGTTGTATTCCATGCTACATTTCAAAAAGGAAATCAATTTTAACTTTTTAAAATGCTAAATCTGACAAATATATTCCCATTTAGAAAAGTTAATTTACTTAATGCTCACCATTCTGATAATAGCTGTTATCAGGCAACCGAACCATCCTGCCAACTAGAGAGCAGTCCTGTGCTACTATCTACCTCAAACTATGTTTAATCAGACTTTACTGCACTTTATCTTGCAATAAACATTATTCCCTTGATCATGTATCTCTACACTGGATGAAACATGATAGGATGGCTCGATTGTAAACATGCATTGTGCAATCTATCTATCTATATTACTAAAAATCTGATCTAGACCACTTCCTGGTGTTCTGTATATTGATTTTAGAAAAAAACGCTGCCACTCACGGCTGTGAGTTTTGGCCATCTTACCCAGAGTCCCCGCTCCACTGCGCAGGACAAGAGGATTTTTCCCATCGATGAAAAATAATAGTTATTAGTGTATAAAAAATGTTGAGATTCTCTCTCCTGAAGGCCACGCCCCTTCCTGATGGACAATAAAACCCAGAAAAACCCTCTGGCCGTTGTTCCAACCATCTGCCTATCAACCCCCCCCCCCCCCCCCTCCCCGCCTTGCCTGTGTCCACCTATTACATGCCATGCTTTGTTCTGTCCTCTCCCTTAAGGGGTTGGACAGGCTAGATGCAGGAAGATTGTTCCCGATGTTGGGGAAGTCCAGGACAAGGGGTCACAGCTTAAGGATAGAGGGGAAATCCTTTAGGGCCGAGATGAGAAAAACATTTTTCACACAGAAGAGTGGTGAATCTCTGGAACTCTCTGCCACAGAAGGTAGTTGAGGCCAGTTCATTGGCTATATTTAAGAGGGAGTTAGATGTGGCGCTTGTGGCTAAAGGGGTATGGAGACAAGGCAGGTACGGGATACTGAGTTGGATGATCAGCCATGATCATATTGAATGGCGGTGCAGGCTCGAAGGGCCAAATGGCCTACTCCTGCACCTATTTTCTATGTTTCTATGTTTCCCTCTTCCAGGTCTCGATCTGAAACGTTACCTATCCATGTTTAGTTTAGTTTTGAGATACCGCGCGGAAACAGGCCCTTCGGCCCAACGAGCCCGTGCCGATCAGCGATGCCTGCAAATTAACTCTACGCTATACATACTATGGACAATTTATATTTACACCGCCAATTAACCTACAAACATGTACGTCTTTGGAACATTGGAGGAAACCAAAATATTTCAGAGAAAACCCACGCGGGACACGGGGAGAACGTGCAAACTCCATGCAGACAAGCACTCTTCATCAAGATCGAAACCAGGTCTCTGGCACTGTAAGGCATTAGCACTACCGCTGCGCCACCGTGCGCATCTACAGAGTTCTATAAAGAGGCTGCACGACCTGCTGAGTTATTCCAGCACTTTGTGTCCTTTCATCTAATTTCATGTCTTTCTTGTTGTCTCTAGTTTTATTCTTCATTACCTTAGCTATATTGCTTTCTGACTTATTTATATCTATCGCTGTCTCAAACATGAATAATATTTTCTTGGACTTTTCCTTAATGAATATGTTTATTTGCGCCACTTTTTCACAATGGCACAATGTTGTTCAGTTCCCCTTTTCTCTCTTATTTTTTTTTTTTAGAGCTATCCATATAAATAAATTGCTGTTGTGCAAGTCATGAAAACAAAATAGAGCACACGATATTCAAGGCTTGAAGTCTTAAACACATATCAGAGATACTGATTCACTAACAAGTGGTAATTGAAGACTTCTGACTATGAGCCCTGTGCATTTTAATTTAATTACATAATTATACCTAGTTTCAAATTCTGTATCGTGTTCGAGGATAAATCCAATACTCACATCATCCTTGGAAAATGAATGCAGGATCAGATGTTGTAGCCAGGAGTTCTAGAGTCATACAGTGTGGAAACCAGACCTTTGGCTCAACTCATCCATGCCCACCAAGATACCCATCGAAGCTAGTCCTATTCGCCCACATTTGGCCCATATTCTTCTCAAACTTTCTTACCCCTATACTTGTCCAAGTGTCATTTCAATGCAGTTATAGTATCTGCCTCAACAACCTCCTCTAGCAGCTTGTTCCATATACCCACCATATGTGTGAAAAAGTTGCCCTCCTCAAGTTTGTGTTAAATCTTGCCCCTCTCACCTTAAACATATGTGCTGATATTTTGGATTCACCTACTCTGGGTAAAAGACTCACTCTGTCTATTCCCTTCATGATTTTACACTTCAGTAAGATCGCCCCTCATCCTCCTGCGTTCCAAAGTCCTAGCCTGCCCAATCTTTCCTCATGGCTCAGGCACTCAACATCCCCGTAAATCCTCTCTGCAACATTATGACAATTTAGTGTGATGAAGTACAGCACAGAAAGCCTATTTTTAGCTTCTCAGGACTCGGATGAAATATGAAGCATTAATGCAGTCCACATGGGCAGGATGTTGTTTCCACCAAAAACAGTCAATTCCTTTTCTTCAATTATTATTGCCAAAGTCAAGATCCTCATGCCAGCAGCCAGCTAGAATGATGAAAATTGGATAGCACATATAATCGTGATCCCAAATATTTGATATTTCTGGTCCTTCTTGAAAAAGTGTTGGACCTTTCTCACAAATACACCTCTCTACATCATCGTCTATATCTCTCATTTCCTAACCAGTCTGAGGAAGGGTCTTGACCTGAAATGTCACCCATTCCTTCTTTCCAGAGATGTTGTCTGACCCGCTGAGTTACTCCAGCATTTTGTGTCTATCTTTGGTGTGAATCTGCAGTTCCTTCAGATACATTTAGCTGATGGCAGAGCTGCCTATATCTGAGCTAAGCAAGGGGGCTAGAAATGAAGGAGCAGACGATGTTGCACTGTTGTCGGAACGTTGTTGCAGCATGATACATATAAAGGGAATGATAAGGTTATGGAGTAATTTGTAGATTCACTGATTGTCCACCCTATCTTGCAGATCCATTCATAAATTATTAAAGAGCATGTAAAGTTGTCCCGAGACGTCACCTACTCCATCTATCCAGAGATGCTGCCTGTCCCGCTGAGTTACTCCAGCATTTTGTGTTTATCTTCAGTGTAAACCAGCATCTGCAGTTCCTTCATACACACGCTTCCGGGTAACGGCCATGCCTGCCAACCGGAAGATGGTGGCGGCTGCAGCAGCTCCCCCTGCGGGCGGCCTGAGGCCCGGCTTCCCCCAACGCCGCCACCCGTCTCTCGGCATCCATCTTCCCCCGCACAATTAAAGCATGGAATAGCCTTCACCCTACCGGACACAACTAAATTTGAGGTAGCTCTTCTTCTCCAAGAATCCTTTTTTGCTTACCCTCTGCCACCTCCAGTTTAAATTCCATTTGGAATATTTTGGAGAACCAAGAACCAAGAGATTGACAAGTTTGCATTAAATTAGAAATTTCCCAAACTACTTTTATTTCAGGAAGAAATTTTCCATCAAATCTGTCTAAGCACAATTATTTAGCATTCAAACATTTCTATGCGTAGACTAATTGATAAATCAACAGAAAAAACAACGGCTGACCAGTCCTGCAAAGCCTGTCAATTTAAAATAAATTAACTATGACCAGATTCAGGTCTCAAACTTTGGTCGATAAAGTTATGCCTTATTCGGCTAGTTTCTTTGAAGAGTGATTCATGAAATCAAACCCATATCAGAGTTGGGCACCAAAGATAAACACAAAATGCTGGAGTAACTCAGGCAGCAGCATGAGTGGAGAGAAGGAATGGGTGACGTTTCGGGTCGAGACCCTTCTTTATTACGTCTGGATCAAAATGTTGACAATATCCATGGGGGCATTTCTGCAACAATAGGCTGTATCATAAGATGAGCCTTCAAGCTAATGAATCTGTCTGACCTGCATGAGGAATGAACTTGGTGCAATTCCACATTCCACGTGAGATTCCAGTAGATTTTTAAATTTTATTTATTGGATAGAATCTGTGCCCACAACGATAAGAGCATTGTTCAGGTCTCAACACCCAATATGTTATTTTCTGGCCAGTTATGCACAATATTTGGCCGCTTTGATCTTTTGACTAACTGAGGAGAAGGATATTTAATACCACATACAACTAAAAATCTGTTAATTCTCAGCCCGAGTTAGTTTTGAAATCATTTTTACTTGGCTTTAGTTGGGGGGGTTTTTGGAAAAGATAAGGCCATACTTAGATTCTTCCCTAAGCATTTAGAACATATTTGGAGGCCGTGCCTAATCCTTATAGAAGAATATTTTCTTCTCCAACAGGTACATACCCGACCATGATCATTTTCAGATCTTTTTCAGAAGTGTATAATTTATTGAAAGGCCAATATCAATGATCTAGATATGAAATAGGTGTTTTCGTTAATTTTCTAATGGTTAAACTTGTTTATCTTATTTTTGCTTGCTTGTTAGTTTACCACATCCTGGATTATAACATCTGCAGATGCATAAGAGGCATGCCCACCTCTCACAACTGTTTGGACAGGTAGACACAAAATGCTGGAGTAACTCAGCAGGTCAGGCAGCATCTCTGGAGAAAAAGAATAGGTGATGTTTTGGGTCGGAATCCTTCTTCAGAAAGTTTAGACAAATCATAGAGTGAGACAGCATGCAAACAGGCCCTTCGGCCCAACTTGTCCATGTCCCAGCTACACTAGTCCCACCTGCCCGCGTTTGATCCATATTCCTCCAAACCTGTTCTATCCATGTACCTGTCTAACTGTTCCTTAAATGTTAGTAGGATAGTCCCTGGCTCAACTACTTCCTCTGGCAGCTTGTTCCATACACCCACCACCCTTTGTGTGGAAAAAGTTATCAGATTCCTATTACAGTTTGTTGTCCCCTTGTAAACCCTGTTCCTTGCTGGAGAAACTCAGCGGGTGCAGCAGCATTAGCGAAGGAAATAGCCCCTGGCTCAACCTTTCTACTGGTCCTCTGGCAGCTTGTTCCATCTATTTTGTATGGATCGGAAAGGGTAGGGAGATGGGCCAAATATAGACACATGGGACTAGCTCAGATAGACATCTTACCTTGCTTCTTCTGATCTCACAACAGAGTTTTTCGTGACCTATTCCAATCTTCAGCACATTAATTACTGACTGAACCATTCACATAATGCTGCAATTAAAAGGCTATCAATGTCTTATTAAAAAACAGCAGTTTTAAGTTATAGATATGATTAAAATCTCTGCCACTTTATTAGCCTAAACACCCACTGACTTTTTTTTCCACAGCAACTAACCTATTTCAATTGCTGTTCTGCCCCATTTCCATTGAGAAAAGATAATTAATAGTTCTCCCTCATCGGATGGCTGGCTCCATCCTGGGAGCGGAGTTGGATTCATTGGAGGTGGTCTCGGAAAGGAGGATGTTCCACAAACTGCGGAGCATCTTGAATAATACATCTCACTCCCTCCATGACACACTAGTCAACCTGAGGAGCACCTTCAGCAACAGACTGGTCCCACCAAGATGCAGCACAGAACGCCACAGGAGATCCTCTTCCCTGTGGCTATCAAACTGTACAATTCCTCCCACAGGTGTGGGGTAGACTGACTCCCCTTTCCCTCCCCCCCCCCCCCCCCCCCCCCCCCCCCCCCCCCCCCCCCCCCCACATCTTTGCTCATCCCTCATCCCTCATCCTGGGCTTTTCCATTCGATAATTTAATTTCATGTTTGTGCAGTCGTGCATATGTGCTGTGCAAAACTGGTCACTTACATTTCATTATTATTCATTATTTCATTATTATCCCATTATATTAATGCACATGACGCTTTCAATTCCTTGTATCTTTCGACTGGTGGCAGACCAATTTCCCGCTGGGATAAATAAAGTGGTATTGTATCGTATCCTATTGTATCTACTGCTCAATTAGCATGGTGAAATTACAAACGCGAAGATTCGAAAGCGTGGACACTTTCAGATTTGGCCAAAGATCCATATTTCCATTCCAGTGTTTCTCCAGTCTACAAAGCATATCCCGCAGGTCATGACATCCTCGATTTAGACTGATAGAAGGAGTAATGTTTTTCAAATTCTCGTGACATCCTGTAAAATCAAATGATGCAAAGCGGATTATACATTTATAATGTGGAATGTTTATATCCCACATTTGTTATGAACTGTGGATAAAAGTCTCACTCATAGTAATGAGTTACTTCAGACTTGACCTCTCCCTTATTCCTTGCTTGAGAACATTGTCATAACTTTCAACTATTCTATCTGTGCTTTTGTGTAAATACATGCAAAAAAATTAAAAGGCAAAAACTTAGTGATAAAGACATGAACCATTTTAAAAGAAAAGTTAGATTTGGTGTCCTTGGTGGTTAGACATTGGTCTGGCATTAATGGAACATCAGCCACTGTTTGTAATAGTTATTTCATTTTGCGGTTATAAATGCTCAGTTTAAACTTGTTAACTGTTTCTCATGAAAAGTATTTATGTTTATCGATGCAGCCGGCCAGTATGCGTGATCAGTGAGATAATGTTGACCAGAATGTCTAAACAATAAGTAAGTTGTTGATAACAAATCAAAGAACCAAAATTGCTGGTTAGAAGCAGAGAATGCAGTATTTGGGGTTTAGTTAGACTGCTCAACATTGAACTGGTTCTAGATATGATGCTGGTAGGAATGCCACACACAGATAAAAAAATTGTATCTCAATGGTACCATACCTCAAACAAAATTAACCCCCCCCCCGCCCCAAGTGCTATGGTCCGATTCAAAGGGTGAAAATTGAGTGTTTACTTATTTGGCTAATGTTGGGAAAACATGGATTACTACTGCTAATTCCATCTCAATAATGTAATTGGTGAAATCGTTTTTTTTGAGCAATTTCTACAACAGTTAACACATATGAAGCTGTCAGTAATCTTTTTTCAATATTTCTTCATTCGTGATGTTTGGATCAACACATGGATATGCAGGGAATGGAGGGACATGGATCAGATGCAGGCAGATAAGAGTTTGCTTTGGCATATGTTCAGCATGGACATTGTGGGCTGAAGGGCCTGTTCTTGTGCTTTATGTTTCTATGTGGAAACAAGGAAATGCAGATGCTGGTTTACACAAAAGGACACAAAGTGCTGGAGTAACTCAGCAGGTCAGGCCAGCAGAGATTAAACCCCAGCAGTATGAATATTGACCTCCAAGTAACCTTTACCTTCCCTCTCTCTCCATCCCTCCCCCATTTCCCTGTTCTCTGACTGGTGTGATTGTCATTTACATTTTATCTCTGTTTGCTTTGTTGTTGACTTCTCCTAGCTAACAATTATCAATTCTAGATTTTCCTTGATCTCCATCCCCTTTGTCTAATTTTCACATCTTATATTTCCTCATCTCTGTATCTCCCTCTCCCCTGATTCAGCCTGAAGAAGGGTCTCGACCCGAAACGTCACCCATTCCTTCTACCCATAGATGCTGCCTGTCCCGCTGAGTTACTCCAGCATTTTGTGTCTACCTCTGGAGAGACATGGATCGGTGACGTTTCAGATCCTGACCCGAAGCGTCACCCATCCACGTTCTCCAGAAATACTGCCTGACCCGCTGAGTTACTCCAGCACTTTCTGTACTTTTTTGTTCTATGTTATCTCTTCTGCTCACCCATCCTTGCCAAGAAAGTAATCATCCCCCCCTTTTCCATATATTATAGTTGTCCTCTGATAGTTTAACTTGTCAAATATTGTGCCAAATGTTATGGCAGTTATAAATTAATGTAAACAGGTTCCCACTGCGAAACACACAAGTTCAGCCAAGACTCTTGCCACATAAACTGGCCCTTACCCATGTGAATTGAGCTCATCAGGAATTGAGGTTTCAGTTGAAAAAGCTGATCTATTTTTCTAACATTTTTATTATGTTTAGCTACATTTGACATTTATTTTTTCCTTCTGACTTTTTTTTTCACCTCGCTTCCTCTTCATTCTTGTAAGTGTACGAACCTCCATCATGTGTGGAGAACAGAAGGCTTGGAAACGCATTCAATGCATGGGGAAAAAAAAGCTTTTTGCTGTACCTCGGTACACATGACAATAAACGAAAGCAAATTAAAATTCCATGGCAGCATTATTTATCTAAATTCACGGAGGCCAACAAATGCAGGTGCTTATGCATCTGACACATATTGTCTGGGCTCGTCATTATCCTGAAACGTCTCTCATAAATCCTGCCACTCCCAAACGTTACAGGGCATGCTATTTTGCAAGGAATGCTACACTTGTCGCTTTACCTCCCCCCCCCTTGACTCCATTCTAGGACCCAAGCAGTCGTTCCAGGTGCCACAGAGGTTCACCTGCACCTCCTCCAACCTCACCTATTGCATCCGCTGCTCTAAATATCAGCTGATCTACATCGGTGAGACCAAGCGTAGGCTTGGCGATCGCTTCGCCGGACACCTCCGCTCGGTCCGCAATAACCAACCTGATCTCCCGGTGGCTCAGCACTTCAACTCCCCCTCCCATTCCGAATCCAACCTTTCTGTCCTGGGCCTCCTCCGTGGCCAGAGTGAGGAGCACCGGAAATTGGAGGAGCAGCACCTCGTTTTTCGCTGGGGCAGTTTATACCCCAGTGGCATGAACATTGACTTCTCCAATTTCAGGTAGCCCTCACTGTCTCCTCCCATTCTCAGCTCTCCCTCAGCCCTCTGGCTCCTCCTCTTCCTTTCTTCTTCCCGCTACTCTTCCAACCCTACATCAGTCTGAAGAAGGGTTTCGGCCTGAAACGTTGCCTATTTCCTTCGCACCATAGATGCTGCCGCACCCGCTGAGTTTCTCCAGCACTTTTGTCTACCTTTGATTTTCCAGCATCTGTAGTTCCTTCTTAAACATGCTATTTTGTACCTTAGTACACAGTAAGTGTAACATTTTGCATTGTTCGAAAGAGAATATTTAAACCTGCAGGAGTGATGAAGCTTCATAAGATAAATTTTCCAGGCGCCACGCCGCGACATGTCGACACGTGACGCCTGTATGGTCGTGAGTAGTCACCCAAAGAGTTGTACCTTTTTCTGGTCGCCGCTGGATTTTCAACATGTTGAAAATTTTCGGCCACCTGCTTGCGACTGCGACGGGTGCCGGCAAGTCACCGAAAAAAAACGCGTAAGTGGGACAGACCCTTGTGTCACACGGATCCTTTCCAGAAGTGTCACAATTCTTGTGGAATTGGAGAAGCATTCCTGTTCAAGATCTCCCTACAGCTTGTACAATGGGATCAGTCTATATGCTGATTGAGTACTTGCAGTCCCACTGTGAAATAGATATGTTATTTGGCAAGAAAAGCAGGCATAACGAACTAAAGAAATCACCAACAAAAAATCACCTGTCCATTCCCTCCGCATACGCTACCTGACCCGCTGAGTTTAGTTTCGAGATACAGCGCGGAAACAAGCCCTTCGGCCCAACGGGTCCACGCCGACCAACGATCCCCGCACATTAACACTTTCCTACACCCACTAGGGACAATTTTTACATTTACCAAGCCAATTAGCCTACAAACCTGCATGTCTTTACAGTTTGGGAGGAAATCCACTCCAGCATTTTGTGTTACTCAAGATTCCAGCATCTGCAGTGCCTTGTTTCTCCATATTGTTGTTTCTGTAGTATCACCCTTTTAAGAACTCTGGTGTATTGTTTAATGTGCTGTCTTGGCAAACCTATGTTCACCGCATCACCAGTCCTCGTTTACCCTTTCCTTTGACTCCCAGTTTGAAGAAGGGTTTCGACTAGAAACGTCACCTATTCCTTTTCTCCAGAGATGCTGTCTGATCTGCTGAGTTATTCCAGCTTTTTTGTGTCTATCTTTGGTATAAACTAGCATCAGCAGTTCCTTTCTACACTAGCCCCACCTCCCTCCAGCATTTTGTGTCTACGCCAGTCCTTTAGTTAGGTACATCTGGTTATTTCTAATGAACCATTTTATCATTTTAAAACTGAGATCTCTTGAAATGAAGTTAACTTTCCTGGAGAATCATATTTCTCATACAGATCTTCCAAGATCTCAAAAGGTTTGTTTGAAACCAAAAGAACCCCAACCAACCATATCCCAACCGCCATCTTTCACTTAGAATATACAGCACAAGGATAGACCATTGGCCCATGCGGTCAGAATTAGCTCATACTTATCTGCAGGGAGAGCCATTTGCCAATATTACACCATCTTTTCCATCAGTTGAATAACATTTCCCACAGATTTATTTTTAACTTGGGTTTGGTATACTTCTATTTGGGTTTTCAGCAGAATGATTTGGTTAAACAAATAATTGTTGGCTTATTTATTTTGTGAAACGATGTATTGAATATGAAGTTAACAGCAGGTTAGATTTTGTTAAGGGTTTTACCAGTATACGGATTAATTCCCCCCCCCCCCCCCCCCCCCCCCCCCGCCCCCCCCCCCGCCCCAAACCCACCCCCCCCCCCCCCAACACCAAAAAAAAAAAAACACCCCAAAAAAAACCCCCCCCCCCCCCCCCAAAAGAACCCCCCCCCCCCCCCACCCCCCCCCCCCCACACCAAACCAAACCCCCCAACTCTTACAGGGAACAGATGATAATTTCACATCAAAACAGGATTGAGCAGTTGCAAGAAAGCTTTCGACAGAAGCTAAGCAGTGAAGAAAGCTGGAGAGCAAAAGTAAGGGACCTGCTACATCTTTTCACTTTTGTATTGTTGCAATATTTACTTTTTTTAAATTATTTTCTCAAATTAGACACTCCTACACAGCATAAAATATCTACAACTATAGGGAATAACTTATACGGTGTCACACCGTATAAGTTATACCCTATAATTATTTGTGGACATACTTATATGGGGAGAAGGCAGGAGAATGGGGTTGAGAGCGAATGATTTATTTGAGATGGAATGAAAGTCTCCTCCGCCATGATTTAATGGTCTTGATGGGCCGAATGGCCTTATTCTGCTCCAATGACTTACAAACTCAACTGATGCTCAATTTTATTTTTCTTTTGAAGAGAAATATCTGCGTTTTTTTCTCCCCATTCTTATTTTGAAAGTAACTTTTACAAAAGTGTGGTTAATTGGTGTGTTTCTCATTCTGGATGCCCTATTTCAGTTTCACTGGCGGACTTGTTCATCAGAAGCACCTGGAGCAAATGTCACGGTTGCTCCAGGACGACTGTTTTGAGATCTTAGGAATTTCCTTATTAAAGACTCAATGCAAAGAAACAGAAATCTCTTCTGAAAAACCTTCAGTGAATGGTTCCTCCTTAACACTATCTGAAAGCGTATTTTTCCTTGGGTGGGACAGCGTAAAACTAAAAGGCACAGGTTCCATAGGAGCTGATTTAGGGCATTCGGCCCATTGTGTCTACTCTGCCATTCAATCATGGCTGATCTATCTTTCCCTCTCAACCCCATTCTCCTGCCTTCTCCCCATTACCCCTGACTAATGAAGAATCTGTCAATCTCTGCCTTAAAAATGCCCAATTGTGGCAATGAATTCCACTGATTGAACACCCTGTGATTAAGGTCAAAGGTGAGAGGGGAGACATTTAAAGGAGACCCGAGAGACAGGTTTTCATACGGAGAGCGATGATGGCTACATGAAAGAGCTGCCAGAGGAAGTTGTGGAGTCAGATGCAATGACCATGTTTCCAAAGCATTTAGACAGGTAATTGGAAAGCAAAGGAAAGAAGAGGGATATGGGTCTAATGCAGATAAATGGAGTTGGCATGGATAGACCATGTTTGGTATGGACGAGGTGGGTCGAGAGGCCTGTTTCTGGGCTGTGCAACTCTATGACTCTCTCTCTGCCCGGACCATCATGGAAATTCCTCCCGACAGTGCTGAGGAATTCAATTAGGCTGGTCCCTGCTCCAAGAGGCTTTGAGGAGTCCAGTGACAGCGTGCAGCCACAGATCCAAACCCAAACTTGCTAGTGGTAAATTCTGAAATGACTTTAAATTCTGATTCTCTGACTTTCCCATTTAGAACCACGGGCCGCTGCTGGGACAAGTCACTCCTTCTAGCTCATTCGCAATACAACTACATCTGCATTGAATTAAACATATTCACAGCTGCAGTGCAAATCTGTTGAGTTGAAAGTTCACCTGATGATGATAGCCACAGCACTCTAATCTGCTCATGCGGAAGTCCATTAACTGCTTCAAAACTCCCTTTGACCCAACTATGAGTACATTGAAATAAACTCTAGGGCACGCCAACCATGATGCCTGCTTATGCTAATTCTATTTAAAATTAGGGGCAGCATAGTGGTAAAATTGCCAGCGCCAGTGACCCGGGTTCAATCCCAACTATGGGTGGTGTCTGTATAGAGTTTGTACCTTCTCCCCGCGACCATGTGGGTTTTCTCCAGGTGTTCCGGTTTCCTCCTACACTCCAAAGACGTGCAGGTTTGTAGGATAATTAGCTTCTGTAAAATTGTAAATTGTCGGTAGTGCTAGTGTACGGGGTGATCGCTGGTCAACGCGGACTTGGTGGGCCGAAGGGCCTATTTCCAGACTGTATCTCTAAAGTCTAAAAGTCTAAATTAGAGCCATATCCCTCTGATATTGAATGTTATAATTGAGCCATTACATTTAACCTTCACTGCAGACTCACTTTATTACTCTTACCTTTACCCTCACTCATTACTGAGCCAGATCACGTCGATCTTTAGCACCCTGCGGTGGTTCAACCAACAGAACCAGTATCAGGACAAATTACTTCCACTGCCACAACATCATTGAGTTCCATATTCACATCATTTACTCCCAATGTTATTGAAAATCGAACTCAAATGATACAATAAGTGAAAATAAATGATCAATCTTTAATTAATTTGTGAAACAATCAACTACGTAGCTTTAGTTTAGTTTAGAGATACAGGACGGAAAGAGGCCTTTCGGTCGACCGAGTCCGCACCAACCAGCGATCCTCGCGCCTTAACACTATCCTGCACCCATTAGGGATGATTTACACTTATACCAAGCCAATTACCCTACAAACCTGTACATTTTTGGAGTGTGGGAGGAAACCGAAGATCTCGGCGTAAACCCACGCGGTCAAGGGGAGAACGTACAAGCTCCCTACAGACAGCACCTGTAGTCGGGATTGAACCCAGGTCTCTGGCGCTGTAAGTGCTGTAAGGCAGCAACTCTACCACTGCGCACCGTGCCATTAGATTATTATTTTAACATTGAATAGTGATTTAATCCTGGATATTGATGGCATTCATAGGTTGGATTAAAAAAAGTAAAGAAGTCAGATACAAAATATAACAACACCCCTTTTGCCTCACTAGACAAATGATTTAACGAGTATTATACTGAATATCCGTACGGTATTGGCATTTTAACGTATCTGAAAGATTCTGTTTAATTTGGGTGGACTTTATTATTGTGAAAGTGTATTATTAATGTTTTTAATTTCACATGTGAAAGTGTACAGCCTGCCAACACACAAATTATCTTTCATTCCATATAATGAATGTCATTCTGCCCCGGACTTTGTTTTATTTAATAGTTCACTTTGTTTTTAACTAGTGATTCAGCGGATTACGAATTGAATTTTTTTTTTTATAAATAGGGTGTGTAAATAGACTAGTCCTCACCAAAGAATTCTTCTAAACAAATAACAACTGGGACAGATTTATTGTCCCTGAATAAATCTTGCTTCTGAACGGTCGAATTGGCCGGCACCTTCAATGCAGAACAGTCATGCAGAGAAGACCAGATCACTAAAATTGAGTCTCACTGGTTTTCCATTGGGCCCAGAAAATGGATAAACTGCTTGGAAGGATGCCTTACTGACGCTTCTTGCCTCTCACCAAAATTCCTTATACTCATCTTCACTTAGGACCATCCTAAAGACCTAGCAAAGGGCGGTGCGGTAGCACAGCGGTGGAGTTACCACCTTATAGCACTTACAGTGCCAGAGACCCGGGTTTGATCACAGCTGCGGATGCTGTCTGTACGGGGTTTGCACGTTCTCCCAATGACCGCGTGGGTTTTCTCCGAGATTTTCGGTTTCCTCCCACACTCCAAAGACGTACAGGTTTGTAGGTTAATTAGCTTGGTATAAGTGTAAATTGTCTCTAATGCTTATAGGATAGTGTTAATATGCCGGGATCGCAAGTCGGTGTGGACTCGGTGGGCCGAAGGGCCTGTTTCCGCGCTGTAACTTTAAACCAAACACTACGATAGTAATAGGATGTCTTTTTGTTTATTTATTCACTTTTCCGAGAGCTTGGCATCACTAATAAAGCCAGCCTTTATTGTTCATCCCTATTTTCTCTTGAGAAAGCTGTACCTTGAACACTGACCCAGTTGCGACAAAGAAACAGAAATATATTCTTATGGAGTGCTTTTTTTGGCACATGAGATTGATGTTGAGAGATACAGCGCAGAAACAGGCCTTTAGCCACTGTGTCTGCGCCAACCAGCGATCACCCCGTACACTAGCGCTATCCCACACACTAGACACAGTGTGACAATTTTTTAACTGAAGCCAACTAACTTACAAAGCTGTACATCTTTGTAGTGTGGGAGGAAACCAGAGTACCCAGAGAAAACCCACATGGTCACTGGGAGACCGTACAAACTCTGTACATCAGTGATAGGAGCAGAATTAGGCCATTCGGCTCATCAAGTCTACTCCGCCATTCCATTACAGCTGATCCATCTCTCCCCCCTAACCACATTCTCCTGCCTTCTCTCCTGAACCCCTGACACCCGCAATAATCAAGAATCTATCTATCTATCTCTACCTTAAAAATATCCATTGCCTTGGCCTCCACTGCCTTCTGTGTCAATAATTCGCCACCCTCTGACTAAAGAAATTCCTCCTCATCTCTTTCCTAAAGGATCGTCCTTTAATTCTGAGACCATGACTGGTGGAATGGGTGCCAATATACAATGGGCTTCTCTGTTCTGGATGAAGTTCAGCTTCTTGACAGGCATCAGAGCTGCACTCATTCAAGCAAGCGCAGAATATTCCATCACAGTCCTGATCCTGACGTGTGGGTTTCTGATTATCAGGGAGTGAGTCAAATGTCACTGGTTGACCTGCTCTGTTAGGCCCAGCAACCTCACGGGTAGATTTAGAAGGCTGTGTTTGCATAAATATATTTTGCATTTACAGATAATAAACCCGTATATTTTGTCACTGTACAATAATTGGAAATAGAGTAGTTGAAGATAGAAACATAGAAACATAGAAATATAGAAATTAGGTGCAGGAGTAGGCCATTCGGCCCTTCGAGCCTGCACCGCCATTCAAAGATGATAACAAGCACAACATATCACTATAAATACTATAACTAACTAGACTGGAAATCTAGGCACAAGGAACTGCAGATGCTGGTTTACCACAAGAAAAAAGACAAAGTGCTCACCGGAGTAAGTCAACGGATCAGGCAGTATCTTTGTGTGGGGCCCCTTCTTCAAACTGAAGGTGGGGTGGTGGGGGGTGCTGGGAGAAGCTGGAAGAAAGCAGGGGCAGGACAAAGCCTGGCAAGTGATAGGTGGATACAGGTGAGGAGGGCTGTTGATTGATATGGCCAGGTGGTTGGACAAAGGCCAGAAATTAAAAGACAGCATATGGGATGAGGATAGAAGATGTATAAATTGTGAAGCCAGAGGAAGGAATGTAGATGGAAGGGGAGGGGAGAAATAGGTGCAAATCTAGATGGGAATGGGGGGGGATAGGCAGGGGGTGAGTGGTTGTTTGTGGGTTAAAATAAGAGAATTCAACAATCATACCGTTGCAAGCTAGCTATCCAAGTGGAATATGAGGTTCTTATAAGTCTGTTTCCATTCCTATGTATAATTATTGCTTTCCCCTTTTACACCATTTTATTTTCTTTCATAACCAGTTTGTACTGACTTAAAAATGTCAATTGCTATTAAATTATACATCTTTTCCCCTTACAATATATTGACCTGAGGAACAATCGAGTGATTCCCTTTATTAAATTTGAGAAATATCCAAATATATCTCTCCCACAATTATATAGTTGTCCCCGTGACCTGCGTGGGTCTCTCCTGTTTCCTCCCGCACTCAAAAGACGTACAGGTTTATAGGTTAATTGACCTCAGTAAAATTGTAAATTTTCTGGGGAGTGCTGGTCGGCATGGATTCGGTGGGCTGAAGGGCCTGTTTCTGGGCGTTATCTCTACAGTAAATTAAACTAAGCTAAATATTCCTCCTTAATTTTCCCCTCCATCTTCTATGGAGGGTAAATATACAGTGACATCTGCAGTGTGTGTTTTCACTGAGCTAGCTGTCTGCCCTACAATGTCCTGTATTCAGACTCCAGGTCCAACTCGATGTGAGGATGCTACAATTACATAAAATGCTACTGCACTGAAATGAGCAATTTGGCCCAAGGGGGTGTGTGCCTGTGTTTTTGATACATACCATTTGTTGACATTCCGATATCTGGCTTGCTCCGGGGAGATGCTAGCATTTCTGCTCTGAAGTTCCTTCCCACGTAATGATTTGATTAAAGCTTCAGCCTTGCGATCACTCCCTGCCCATTTCAAAACCCCTTTCTGGAGAACAGCTGCTATGACTAGTCAAAATTGTAGCTAGGACCAGCCAAAGAAAATAGTGCTTTTTTTCTACGACAAATCAAAGAGTGCTGGGCTAACTCAGCAAGTCAGGCAGCATCTGTGATGGGAACGGACAGACAACGTTTAGGGTTGGGGCCCTTCATTGATTTTTATGAATCCTACATGTAATAAGAAAATGCCCATTCCTCATGCAGCTTTGTTCAGCTGTGTGTTAATCTTGTGGTGTTTTTACAAAGTAGAAAAATTGCTTTCCACGTACATAGTGAAAGGATTTTCAAAGGATAACTTTCTGGCGTTACCCTCTCTCTAATAATTCTTTCCATCAAAAAGTCATATTATAAATCTGGGATCACACCATTTTGCCCATCCAGTTCTATCCACGTGTTTTTAAGGGAGGGATGCAGGTATCCTTTGACCTTTCTCTGAGTTTCCCGAGTTTGCTGAGGAACTAGTTCCAGCATAATTCACCTTCCTGCCCTACACTTACTTAGACTTAGTTCCTCCCACACTGTTGAGTGCATTAGGCAGTATCTTTCCCCATTGCTGCCACTGCTGCCTGTAAATCCCCAGCCCCGTGATTCTCAGTGAAAACAGCAAATTGAAAGCACTCCTAAGAATGCAGCCATTCCTGTGGCTCAACTTCTATTTTGGAAGCAATACTGGCAGTGGTTGAGCATTCCAGCTCTATCTTTGGGAAGAGATGAGGAAGCAGATGCATTGGCTCAGTTTATAGCTCAGAATGGCAAATGCGTTGGTTTAAGTCGAATGATAGGCTGCAGAGATATTGACACTTGAATCAAGAATGTAAGAATAGTTCAAGTGTGACCCATTTTGCAATGGTTATGAAAACCAGAACATTGTTCAAGTTTGAGCTTGGTCGAACACAGAACAGGCCTAGTACTAGTGCTATTTAACATTTAAATTCAGAACTATATAATAGTTTAAACACCACCATAATATTTTCCAGCAATAGCAGTTGAGCTGAGTTACTCCAGCTTTTTGTGTCTATCTAGGTTAGTTCAGTTTAGTTTATTGTCACGTGTACCGAGGTACAATGAAAAGCTTTTGTTGCTTGCTATCCAGTCAGTAGAAAGACAATACACGATTACAATTGAGCCATTTACAGTGTATGGATACTTGATAAGGGAATAAAGTTTAGTGCAAGGTAGAGCCAGCAAAGTCCGATCAAGGATAGTCCGAGGGTCACCAATGAGGGAGTTTTCTTTCCCTTACTACTATCAATGTGAACACTTTGCAGAGTCACTGGTGGCTCAGCCTAGCACTGTGCACTGTAAATAATAGCCCACGCAGAAATAGAGACTCTGTATATAAAGCCTCAAAATGAGCGGTAACTCAATTAACACTATATGTAGATCAGTCCGAAGAAAGGACCCAACGCAAAATGTCACCTATCCATATTCTCCAGAGATGCTGCCTGGTCCACTGAGTTACTCCAGCACTTTGTGTCTTTTGTTCAAGATTCCAACATCCGCAGTTCCTTGAGTCAACCATTAATATTTTGGTGATTTTTACATCATAATTGTTATATTGTAGCATCTGTTGACTTCTGCTGGTTCTTCCATTTGGTTATCTAGTAATGCTCAAAAATTCCAACCACGTATGTAGTTTTGAAGTCGAACAGCTCTCAGATATCTGCAGTGTTCAACATAACAACATAACAGTGAACAGCGTAAATCAGAAACAGGCCCTTCGGCCCACAACGTCAGTACCAACCATGATGCTGATCTATCTTAATCCCACCTGTCCGCACAAGGCCCATATCCTTCTGCGTAGAAAGGAACTGCAGATGCTGGTTTATACCAAATATAGACACAAAGTGCTGGAGTAACTCAGCAGGTCAGGCAGAATCTATGGAGAAAAAGGATGGCTGACGTTTCGGGTTGGGACCCTTCTTCAGACTGAAAGAGGTAGTCTGAAGAAGGGTCCCAACCCGAAACATCACCCATCTCTTCTCTCCAGAGATGCTGCCTGACCCGCTATGTTACTCCAGCACTTTGTGTCTATCTTCGTCTATATCCCTCTGTACATGTCTGTTCATGTAGCTCTCCAAAATGCTTCATAAATATTGCTATTGTGTTTGCTTCTATCACTTCCCTGGGAATACGTCGAGCAATTTACAACCTATGTGGGGGGAAAATATGCTTCATAAATCCTGTTTTAACTTTCATCCCTTCACCTTAAACTTACACTCTCAAGTATTTGCCATTTCCATCCAGGGAATAACACTTTGAACATCTACTCAATCAGTGCCTCTTATAACTTTATATACATCCACCAGGTCACCCCTCAGCCTCCTAAGCTGTTACACAAGCAATCCCAGGTTGAACAAACTCTCCTCATAGTTAATGCTCTCCAATCCAAGTAACATCCTTATTGAATCTCTTCTGCACATTCCCCAAGGACCCCATATCCTTTCTGTATACATTTGTACTACAAATAAGCCTTAACAAAACACGACTTGCCAGCTTTTATACTGACCAATGAAGGCAATTCTTTAGATTTTAGACTTTAGAGATACAGCATGGAAACAGGCCCTTTGGCCCACCGAGTCCACGCCGACCAGCAATTTACCTCATACACTAGTTCCATCCTGCATACTAGGGCCAATTTACAATTACAATTCACAGAAGCCAAATAACCTACAAACCTGAATGGCTTTAGAGTGTGGGAGGAGACCAGAGCTCCCGGGAAAAACCCACGTGGTCACAGGGCGAACGTACAAACTCCATACAGACAGCACCAGCAATCAGGATTGAGCCTAGGTCTCTGGTGCTGTGAGGCAGCAACTCTACCGCTGTGCCACTGTGATGCCACAAAGTCTCTCCATTTGTGTGCCAAACATGTGGTGCCACATGGGTCACACATTTGTTAAAGCTACATACTCACTCAAAGTATGATCCCCTTAGGATTTGTTTTGGGTAATGTGATTGCCTGTGCAGTGATTGATACAAAGGTAATTGAGTTTGAAGAGCATTGTCTTGCGTGACTGTGAATGCTGAAAAACAAAAATAAAAAATAAGAATGAGCAGAGAGAAAAACATATTATGGGGTTCAAAGACCATGCGAGGAAGATACATCGTGACAGGACAACACAGATGTGGTGCACAGAATTTATGGTTGTGGTGCTTAAAATCAAGCTCATTCTCCCCATGCACAGAGGCAACCTTGGGGTGAGCCTATCTCCAGTTATAGAGTGAAGCTCTTGTTTCTGGATATTTTAGCACCTGCTCTTCCACCTGTGGAATGATATTCCCAGTGGTGGGTTTAGAAAACCCTGTGGTTATTTGGATGCACAATATCACCAGCAACTTCAACAACACGGACTAGAAATGAAACTCTCTTCATTTTCTACGCTCCCCACATTGATCTGATCCTGCCTTTCAAGCAAACCCCAGCCTTCCATAGCCCCAAACCTACACAAGTTCATCCCCAATGATTTGATTTGATTCAATTTATTGTCATTGTCTTCAAGTAAGGGACAAGGAAATGCTATTTCCCATACAGTCATATGAATTAAAAAAAAACACAGAACACAGTAGTCCACAACACAAACATCCCCACAGTGGCACCAACGTTCCCCACTGTGAGGGAATGAACCAAAGTCTAGTCAACCTCCTCGCTGATGTTCTCCAATGTTCACCCGTGGTCGTGGCCTCCCGAGCCCCCCGCAGTCGCCGCTACGGGCGGCCCGATGTTCAGGCCCTCTCGCCGGGAGCGATGGAACCCCGACGTCGAACGGAAGAACGTCCACAGTGGCCTGGACCTCTGAATCAGCCACCTCCCACCGGAGTCCGCAGCTCCCGAAATCCACAGGCCAAGCTGGGCGGAGATTCAACGCTGGCGGCCCCAGGCATGGGTCCCAGGACTCCGCAATGTTGGTCAGCGCCGCCCGCGTTGGGAGCTCCGCAAACCACAGCTCCGCGATGTCGGTGCAGCAGGCCCAACACTCCGGAGCTTCAAACGGCGATCCCAGGTAAGGCATCACCCGCTCCGGGATGTAGCCAGCGCTGGGCCGCCGATGCTGAAGCTCTGGCCTGGTCCCGGCAGAAAAGGCCGCACCAATCCAGTTGGTAGGCCGCGAGGAGAGGGGCAAGGGCGCGACTCGGGTAATAGTCACGTCCTTGCCAGGAAGTGACTGAAGAACGGTTTCCCCCTTACCCTGCCCCTTTCCCCCACATAAAATACTAAAAAAAATCCCCCAAAAACATATTAAAAATAAAAAAGATAAAAAGACAAACAGACTAGGCGGAGGCAGCCATTCAACAGATGCCACCAGATGTCCAAATAGTGGAGCTAATGGAGGTACATGTGGAGTGCACGTTAAAGGGTTGTTTTATTGATCATGATACCCTGGTCCTCAGGAGATTTTGTAGCACGGAGCCTACCCACAAAACATGAATTGACTGCACATGCATTGTTATTTAAAAAAATAATAAAGTAGCACGGAAAATGTCTCTACCTGGAGATTTGTCCAAGTATTATTCTTTTTTCAGCACACGCAAATAAAAATAATAAATTTGAGATACAAAGAACTGCAGATGCTGGCTTACAGGAAAAGGCACAAAGTGCTGGAGTAACTCAGCGGGTCAGATAGCATCTCTTCAGAACATGAATAGATGTCAATTTGGGTTGGGACCCTGGGTTCTGACGGATGAAGTCTGAAGAAGGGTCCCGATCCCAAACATCACCTATCCATGTTCTCCAGGGAGGCTGCGTGACCCGCTGAGTTACTCCAGCACTTTGTGTCTTTTTTTTTTAAACCTTTTTTAGTTTAATTTAAATGCTTTGATTTTAAAAAATCATCTACTTTTGTCACAATAACAAAAGTAACAAAGAAATATTCAAGGAAACAATTCGCTTGTTAGATAGATTTTACATTGTTAGTACAAAATCCCAATGGCCAGGGCAGGTATGATGGCTATGTGTAGAATAAAAAAATAAAAACATATTATGGGTTCAAGGAGTAGGTGAGAAAGATTGCTGTACATTGTAAATGTACACTGTGTGTGGCATCCCCCCCTCTCCCCAACCCTCCCCCACCCAAGTTGTACCAGCCGCATAGTCGTCTTGTTCTGTCTCATTGTCTAGACCCGTTTTCAACTAGGCCGCAGCCAACAATGGCCTGTTTCCTTTATCATCATTACTTTTTTGCAAATCTTTAATTCATTTGTTTGTATCTCTCTACTCATCATTGTCTACATCTCTCGTTTCCCTGTCCCCTGACACTCAGTCTGAATGCCCGAAACCTCACGCATTCCTTTTCTCCAAAGATGCTGTCTCACTCGCTGAGTTACTCCAGCTTTTTGTGTCTATCTAAGGTATGACGCTAATCAGTATATATTCAGTATTGGATTTGTTTTTTTCCCAGATGGATTCAGAGTTATCCAAGCAGCATGCAAAACATTCCACGGATCTGAAGGAGTTAACACGGCAAATGAAGGAAGAGGCAAAGGTTGAAATAGATATTGAGAGAGAAAGACATCAAGAGCTGATAACCAAATACAGAGAAGAATACAAGGCACTCCAGACAAAGGTCTCTAGTCATTTGATCAAAATGACTTCTAACATCCGTATCACCTCAGCGACTATGTGCGTCTGTGTAACTAAATAACAACAATGATTCTACCATCATAATACTGTTAAGGTAGAGATTCATCCCTAGTGTACCTACACTAAACCCACACCGACAATAGTAACTGTAAGTATACTCCTAGTTTAGAAATCCAAGGGCGGCACAATGACGCAGCAGTAGATTTGCTGCCTTACAGCGCCAAAGACCCGGGTTCAATCCTGACCACAGGCGCTGTCTGTACAGAGTTTGTACGTTCTCCCCGTGACCGTGAACTCCAGTTTCCTCCCACAGGTTTGTAGATTAATTTGCTCAGTTAAAAATTGTAAATTGTCCCTAGAGTGTAGGGTAGAGTTAGTGTGTGGGGATCGCTGGTCGGCGCAGAATCGGTTGGCCTGAAGGGCCTGTTTCTACACTGTATCTCTAAACTAAACAAAATAAAATTAATTCAGCAGCTGTTAATGCATACTTGTTCAGTGTAAGCAGCCAAAGTGTTTTATTTAACAGAAGTTCTAAAATCTCAGAATATGTTTTATGTTAGATATTAGGATTACAAGCTGCAATCTCCCTGATTTATGTTTGATGTTTGATACAGGTTATACTGTGCCATCACAGCAAACTGCAATCAAACGTGTGCTTTCTGTGGGATCACAATACTTGACTGAATAAATGTTAAGGGAATGAACATTGTTTGGAGATATTTAGAACATTGTTGGAGATATTTATAACTCTGAAAGTTTTGAGCCATTTGTTGTGAAATCTTGTTTGTCATTTGAGAGGGAAGACAAAACAATTCCATTATGTTGAGCTGTCATGTCCTTATGATATCTAGAGCACCTCACGGACTCTGTAGATATGGGTGCCTTGGACAGAACACAACAGACAGTTTAAAAATAGCAGGAACTTATTCACTGCAATGTCCAAAATGGCGGCGCCTCGCGGCAGTGGCTTCTGCAGTTCGTCTGTCTTTTAAAAAAAATGTTGTCCTGTTGAGTGTATAGTTTGGTTGTAGTTTATATATTGTTTGTAGCTGTGTATATGTGGGGGGAGGGGGAACTTTTAAATCTCTTCCCTGTACGGGGGACCCAACCTTTTCCCTGTCGGGTCTCCGTTGTCGTTGGGGCCTAGCACCGTGGAGCGGACTCCAACCGGAACGACCAGTCGCGATGCCTGCGGACTCACCATCGTGGAGCTGGCCGGCTTCGGAGCGTGGAGAGCTGTGGTGGCGCACGGCTGCGACCCAGCTTCGGAGGCTCCAACCGCAGGCCTGGTGGACGGGTGACATAAGGAGCTCGCGGCTACCTGGTGGGAGACCGCTTTTCGGAGCTTCTGCAATGGCAACTTCTCCCGGCCGAAATCCGGGGTTGAAAACGACCTGGATCGGGGCCTTACATCGCCCACCGGGGGCTCCAACATCAAGAGCCGGAGCAGAGCCTTACATTGCCTGGCATGGTCCTTGAACGGAGTCGAGATTTACCTCCCCCCTCAACTCCATTCAAGGACCCAAGCAGCTGTTCCAGGTGCGACAGAGATTCACCTGCACCTCCTCCAACCTCATCTATTGCATCCGCTGATCTAGATGTCAGCTGATCTACATCGGTGAGACCAAGCGTAGGCTTGGCGATCGTTTCGCCCAACACCTCCGCTTGGTTCGCAATAACCAACCTGATCTCCCGGTGGCTCAGCACTTCAACTCCCCCTCCCATTCCGAATCCGACCTTTCTGTCCTGGGTCTCCTCCATGGCCAGAGTGAGCACCACCGGAAATTGGAGGAGCAGCACTTCATATTTCGCTTGGGCAGTTTACACCACAGTGGCATGAACATTGACTTCTCCAATTTCCGATAGCCCTTATTATCTCCTCCCCTTCTCAGCTCTCCCTCAACCCTCTGGCTCCTCCTTTTCCTTTCTTCTCCCCCACCCTCCCCACCCTACATCAGTCTGAAGAACGGTTTTGGCCCGAAACGTTGCCTATTTCCTTCGCTCCATCGATGCTGCCGCACCAGCTTAGTTTAGGCATTGCTAAACTGGACGAGCCTTTTCACTCAGTACTTAATATAAAACATATACCTTATTCCCTGATGAGGTTTTGACTTTTACCATATCTTTATAACCGACATGAAATATAATTATTTCTGATTTTGGGTCTTTTTTTTTACAATTATTTGTTATTATAACATAGGGACTTTGACATCTCTGTCTCCCTTTATCTCTGTTTCCCTTTTCCCAGAGGCAATCTGACCTTATGAGAGTTTCCAGCATTTCCTATTTTTATTTATTGCTTGTATTTTTTAAGCATTAATCACGATCAAGGATACTCCAACAATGACAACTATTCCTCATTAACTGAAAAGCATTTTATCGGGATGCATCACAGCCGGAGCATGGTTTGGGAATAGCTCCATCCGAGACCGCAAGAGTTTGCAGAGAATTGTAGACGCTGACAAGTCCATCACACAAACCAACCTCCCTTCCATTGACACACACGCTGCCTCGGCAAGGCCAGCAGCATAGACATAGAAACATAGAAAATAGGTGCAGGAGTAGGCCATTCGGCCCTTCGAAACTGCACCGCCATTCAATATGATCATGGCTGATCATCCAACTCGGTATCCTGTACCTGCTTTCTCTCCATACCCCCTGATCCCATTAGCCACTAGGGCTACATCTAACTCCCTCTTAATGAACTGACCTCAACTACATTTTGGTGCAGAGAATTCCAGAGATTCACCACTCTCTGTGTAAAAAATGTTTTTCTCATCTCAGTCCTAAAAGATTTCCCCTTTATCCTTAAACTGTGACCCCTTGTTCTGGACTTCCCCAACATCGGGAACAATCTTCCTGCATCTAGCCTGTCCAACATAATCGAGGATTAGTCTCACTCCCTCTTCTCCCCTCTCCCATCAGGCAAGAGGTACAGAAGTGTGAAAACGCACACCTCCGGATTCAGGGACAGCTTCTTCCCAGCTATTATCAGGCAACTGAACCATCCTATCAACAACTAGAGAGCAGTCCTGAATAACTTACTGAATCTACTCTTTGGACTTTATGGTGCACTAAGCATTATTCCCTTTGTCCTGTATCTGTACATTGTGCATGGCTCGATTGTAATGTATAGTCTTTCCGCCGACTGGTAAGCACATACAAAGGCTTTTCACTCTACACGTGACAGGAAACTAAACTGAACTAAACATTTAAGATAGACATAAAATGCTGGAGTAATTCAACAGGTCAGGCAGCATCTCGGGATAAAAAAGATAGGTGACGTTTCGAGTCCAGACCCTTCTAAACATGTGCTGAATCACCGACATTGCAGAGACTATAATTAAAACAATTGTACACATCGGTCTAATTATTAGTTGGAGGGTAATATGATCCAAGCAATGGGAAACCGTGTGTTCATGCTGACCTCAGCAAGTTTACTGTGAATTAAACTTCTCCATGTTTTATCATCAGGTTCCCGATTTAGTCAATGCTGCAACCAAAGAATTTCAGATGGAAATCAGTAGCGTGAAGATAAAGCTTCAGGAGGCCCAGTGCCAACTCAGCCAGGAGGAGCACTGCAGAGACGATGAAATCAGTAAACTGGGAAAAATAATCTCTCGGCTGGAGACCCAGTTGAAACAGGAACAGAACAGAGTAGAGTCCATGAACGAGGAGCTGAGGACTGAAGTGCAGCAGAAATCTATCGAGACAAGAGAAAGCCAACAGGTGATACTGCAACTCAGAGAGGAGCTGTGCCAGACTGAAGAAGAGGTATGGATTCAAAACCAGTGTAGAAATAAGAGATGGCAGATGCCGGTTTACAAAAAAGGGCACAAAGTGCTGGAGTAACTCAGCGGATCAGGCAGCATCTCTGCAGACACAAAGTGCATTAGAAACAAAGAATTGCAGAAGCTAGCTTATACCAAAGAGTACCTGCTGGAGTGCTGCAGAAGGGTCCCACCCTCAACTCCGTTCAAGGACCCCGACAGTCCTTTCAGAGGCAAAGGATCACTTGCGCCTCCTCCAACCTCATCTACTGTATCCGCTGCTCTAGGTGTGGAATCCTGTATGTCAGTGAGACCAAGCGCAGGCTCGGCGATCATTTCACTGAACACCTCAGTCAGCCTGAACCTACCTGAACTGCTGGTTGCTGGACACTTTAACTCTCCCTCCTATTCCCACACTGACCTTTCAGTCCTGGGTCTCCTCCACTGTCTGAGTGAGGCCCAGCACAAATTGGAGGAACAGCACCTCATATTTCATTTGGGCAGCTTACACCCCAGCGTCACGAACATTGACTTCTCCAACTTCAAGTAATCCTTGCTTTCCCTCTCTCTCTATTCCTCCCCCTTCCCAGTTCTACGACCAGTCTGACTGTCTCCGACTGCATTTTATCTCTGTTACCTTCTTCCAGCAAACAATGATCTATTCTACATTTTCCTTGATCACCATTTCCTTTGCCCTGTTTTCACACCACACACCTCTTTATCTATCTATCTCCCTGCCCGCCCCCCCCCCCCCACACGGCAGTCTGAAGAAGGGTCTCGACCTGAATCGTCACCCATTCCTTCTCTCCAGTGCTGCTGCCTGTCTCGCTGAGCCACTTTTGTGTCTATCTTTGGCTTAAACCAGCATCTGCAGTTCCTTCATACCCACCCCAAAATGTTACCTATTCATGTTCTCCAGAGATGCTGCCTGACCCACTGAGTTACTCTAGCACCTTGTGACCTTCTTTATAACCAGAGACTTCTTTACAACATTTTGAAACGTACAATGGCACAACATATAACCATATAACAATTACAGCACGGAAACAGGCCATCTCGGCGCTACAAGTCCGTGCCGAACAATTTTTTTCCCTTAGTCCCACCTGCCTGCACTCATATCATAACCCTCCATTCCTTTCTTATCCATATGCCTATCCAATTTATTTTTAAATGATACCAACGAACCTGCCTCCACCACTTCCACTGGAAGCTCATTCCACACCGCTACCACTCTCTGAGTAAAGAAGTTCCCCCTCATGTTACCCCTAAACTTCTGTCCCTTAATTCTGAAGTCATGTCCTCTTGTTTGAATCTTCCCTATTCTCAAAGGGAAAAGCTGATCCATGTCAACTCTGTCTATCCCTCTCATCATTTTAAAGACCTCTATCAAGTCCCCCCTTAACCTTCTGCGCTCCAGAGAATAAAGACCTAACTTATTCAACCTTTCTCTGTAACTTAGTTGTTGAAACCCAGGCAACATTCTAGTAAATCTCCTCTGTACTCTCTCTATTTTGTTGACATCCTTCCTATAATTGGGCAACCAAAATTGTACACCATACTCCAGTTGAAAAACGTTGAACAGTTCGACAGTGCCAAACACGATGCCAAGACCAACTCTTATCTGCCTGCACATAACCCATATCCCTCCATTCCCTGCGCATCCATGTGCCTATCCAAAGGTCTCTTAAATGCCACTATCAAATTTGCCTCAACCACCACCCCTGGCAGTGCGTTCCAGGCACTTAAATAGAGGATAGCAGCAGCTGTGGAAAGGAAGCAGTCTGTCTCCAAGTTCAAGGTACTTGAGAAAAGATTCAGGCTGATTAGACTATTCACAGCATATTTACTCATATTCACCAGTGATTAATTTTTAAGCATGTGCACTCGCCAAGTGCTTTTTGCACCGACTGTAATTATGTTAGCATCTTGACAGGACTGACAGTGTTTGGCTGGGGTGCCATTGACAGTCAAATAGCGCACTAACATTTACATTTACTTCACGACCACACACAAGCAGCTGAGGAAGGGATTCATGATTATTGATTGCAGACGACTCCTGCATTATGGCCCTGAGGGCTAGAGAAAGTCACCCTTACAGAAGGCACAAATCACTGCTCACAAGTTGCAATCACAGAATAACGTTTGCTCACAAAATATATGTGGGGAGAAAAGTAAATACATCTACACTAAATGTATTTTTTTTCAACTCTCATTTCTTCACACACACACACACACACACACACACACACACACACACACACACACACACACACACACACACACACACACACACACACACACACACACACACACACACACACACACACATGCACACACACACAGATAACTAAGCTGTCCTTTACGGAACATTGTGATAGGGACCTTCTTTCCACAAATACACAAACATGGGGAGCGAGAGGAGGAGGGGGGGTCACTTGTAATAATATGGACTGAGAGATAAATTGCGTAGGAAGGAACTGCAGATGCTGCTTTAAACCAGAGATAGACACAAAAAAACCCAAACTGGAGTAACTCAGCGGGAAAGGCAGCATCTCTGGAGAGAAGGAATGAGTGATGTTTCGGGTCGAGACCCTTCTTCAGACTAGTTAGGGGAAAGGGAAACGAGAGATATAGACGATGATGTCGAGAGATAAATTGTTGATCTAGTACACAAACAGCCCCAAATATTTTGTTAAAGAGGAACACAAAGTGATGGAGTTATTCGGCAGGTCAGGCAGCGTCTGTGGAGACAAAGGATGGGGTAACGTTTCGGGTTGAGATCTTCAGACCTTCTTGGAGATCCTGTGTGCAGAAGAACTGCAAAGTGAAGCCCCTGTTGTATTGGTTCCAAATATATATTAGGGTATGAGAGGTGAGATGTAGATGTTTAAGCCAGGAAAGGATACGTCTGATAGGAACAATGTAGAACTGCATACAAATAGCAGATGTATGGAGACGGTAAAACCAGAATATTATTCCAAATTTTAATTTAGGATCTAGAGAAGAGTGTATGGCTGCAAGCTGGTGGAATACAACATGGGGACAATGCACGGAAATGTACTATCAAGATAGAATGATGTGGCAAAAATATATATGGCTATATTTAATTCTGATCAGAATATCCCAGCATTGTATGCCTCGTTGTCACTTCCCCTCAACTAACAATGTAGCATTCTACATATTCCTTGATCGTTGTCCCCTTTGATATGTGTTTTCACCTTACCCTTCCATATCTTTAGGTCTCAAGATGTTTTCATGAGAGAGTTAGATTTAGCTCTTAGGGCTAACGGAATCAAGGGACATGGGGAGAAAGCAGGAATGGGGTTCTGAATTTTGGATGATCAGCCATGATCATATTGAATTGCAGTACTGGCTCGAAGGGCTGAATGGCCTACTCCTGCACCTATTTTCTACGTTTCTATGTTTCTCTCATCTGTCTGTAGAGGATCCGACCCGAAACGTTACGCATCCTTTGACTTCAGAGATGCTGCCTGACCCGCTGAGTTACTCCAGCACTTTGTGTCTATTTTTGGTATAAATCAGCTCCTGCAGTTCCTTGTTTCTATAACCATATAACCATATAACAATTACAGCATGGACGGAAACAGGCCATCTCGGCCCTTCAAGTCCATGCTGAACACTTATTTCCCCCTAGTCCCATCTACCTGCACTCAGACCATAACCCTCCATTCCTTTCCCGTCCACATACCTAACCAATTTATTTTTAAATGATAAAATCGAACCTGCCTCCACCACTTCCACTGGAAGCTCATTCCACACAAATATTTTGTTCTCCACTTTCCATGTTTTCTGGCCATGGACTTCAACTTTGCTCTCTAAGTCCATTAACGCATTGCTAAATAAGATTCAAGTACATTTTTTTTAGATATTGCTGTTAACATATAGTCTTCCCCAATGGGAACACAGATCAGAAAATATTCCCCCAGTTTCTGAAAACAACTTTACTTTTGAAAAAAAAAAAATTCTGTCATCATCAAAATCGTGGGATATATATTTTCCTGTAACACAATCACTGTTCTACAAGTCAGTGTTTTTAATTATGTTGGGTCAGGGTCCCAATCTGAAATGTTCCCCATCCTTTTTGTCCAGAGATGCTGCCTGACCCACTGAGTTACTCCAGCTCTTAGTGTCCCTCTACGACCAATTTCATAACTGATAGCTGTCTATTAAACTCAATTGTTCTCTGATCTTGCTGTCATAGAGTAATACAGTGTGGAAACAGGTCCTTTGGCCCAATATGCCCACACCAACCAATCTACACTAGTCCCATGTGCCAGCATTTGGTCCATATCCCTCCAAACCTCCAACATGTCCTATCCACGTACCTGTCCAACTGTTTCTTAAACGTTGGGATAGTCCCTGCCTCAATTACCTCCTCTGGCAGCTTGTTCCATGCATCCACTACCCTTTGTGTGAAAAGGTTACCTCTCAGATTCCTATTAAATATTTTCCCCCTCACCTTAAACCTATGCCCTCTGCTCCTCGATTCACCTGCTCTGGGCAAGAGGCTGGTGTCTTTCTACGTTGCACAATTCAGCGATTTCCAGTTTGATTTATTCGATTCTATGTAAATTCTAAGCATTTTCATAATCATGGAGTGATACAGCTTGGAAACAGGCCCAACTTGCCCACACCGGCCAACATGTCCCAGCTGCACTGGTCCCACCTGCCCGCGTTTGGTCCATATCCCTCCAAACCTGCCTATCCAAAAATAAAACATCCATTCTGTAAATAAAACATGAGCACTGTGTGTTTCATTCAATCATTCATTCAATCATTCATTCATTCATTCATTCAGTCATTCATTCATTCATCCTTTCAGAATACTTTCCTTGCGGAAACCGTGCGCAGAGAGTGCGTGGAGCGCTACGAGCTGACGGAGGCCCTCACTCAGGCCCGAGAACAACTGAAGGAATTCAAGAAGCTGAGCAGAGAGCTCCCACGTTCTCAGCCGCCAGCCAGCCAAGGAAGCCTGAGCTCTTCGTCCTCGCACGCGAGCAGCCAGGCGCGCAAGTCACAAAGCTCTCCCTCCAACAGCAGTTGGTCAAAAGCCAACGGCTTGCAAGGGCTCCCGGCAAGAACCAGTCCCTTAAACAGTGCCGGCTGCACCTCTTTGCCAGCCATCCCAGTGCTGCACCCAGCAAAGGGGAGGACAGCATCTGTCAGTGAAATCAAACAGAGGATTGCAGCGGCTGTAAAAAGAAAATAGTCTGGGTCCACAATCAGGGTGCTTGCGAATGGAATCAACGCGACCAGACTATTCATCATTGTACAGGCTTGAATATATTGGATCCTAGTGATGAACTTAAACCATGTGTCTTCTGCAAAGTGGTCGTGCATTCATCTAAGTCAAGGTTACTAATTGCAGTTTCCTAATGATCCTGACAAATCATGACCTGCTGACAAATAGAATGATTCTCAAGTCCATTGACGCAGCATTCTTCCTTGTGCTTTCTCTGGTGCCCCGTATGCTTTCATTTTTAGCGTGGAGTACTCACAATTTAGCAAGGTACTCACAAGGGTGTGCCAACTCAGGGTCTATGTATTTTCTTTAGCACACATTCTATTTCTATCTTTTTGAAATATCCAAACAAAGCTCTGGGACTCATTTCCAATCTTCATCAGCTTTTATGCCAGTAGGGACGGCACGGTAGCGCAGCAGGTAGAGCTGCTGCCTCACAGCGCCAGAGACCCGGGTTCGATCCTGACCTCGGGTGCTGTCTGTGTGGAGTTTGCACGTTCCCCCTGCAGTGCATGGGATTCCTCCTTGTGCTCTGGTTTCCTCCTACATCCTAAAGACGTGCGGGTTTGATCTGTAAATTACCCCTAGTGTGTAGGGAATGGATGAGAAAGTGGGATAACATGGAACGCGCCAACAGGCGATCGATGGTCGGCATGGACTCAGTGGGCCAAAGGGCCTGTTTCCATGCTGTGTGTATCCATTAATGAATTTTAATAATTGATGCTTCAGTTCTCAATCTTCATATTCATTTACCCCATTTATAGATGCATGTTATTGTGCTATTCCCCACGGCCTTCATTTGGCAATCACGCTTAGGTGGGCCTTCGTTACGTATACGAGTCCCACTTCATCATAAAGTAAAAGAAACCAATATGAGCAAGTTTCTGCCTACAAAGTTCATGTCATAGAAGCAGAATTAGGCCATTCGGCCCATCAAGTCTACTCTGCCATTCAATCATGGCTGATCTATCTCTTCCTCACAGCTCCATTCTCCTGCCTTCTCCCCGTAACCCTTGACACCTTGCTTTTGCCTTGTGCCTAATAGGACATTACAGTGTCAGGGCCTTGATAAAAATATTTATCAACTGGTCATACACTATTCGTTTCCAAATGTTAGTTCAGTTTAGAGATACAGCGCTGAAACAGGCCCTTCAGCCCACCAGGTCCGTACCGACTAGTACCCCACTAGTACACACTAGGGACAATTTACATTTATACCAAGCCAATTAACCTACAAATCTGTATGTCTTTGGAGTGTGAGAGGAAACCAGAACATCCGGAGAAAACCTACACAAGTCACGGGGAGAACGTACAAACTCCGTACAGACAGCACCCATAGTCAGGATTGAACCCGGGTCTCTGGCGCTGCAAGTGCTGTAAGGCAGCAACACTACTGCTGCGCCACCGTGCCAAATACCAAAGGTTTTATCATATGTTATTTTTCCAGCAACAGCCATTGAATATCTTGAGGCACCCTGGTTTTGTTCCCTCTTTTATAAATACGTAGTATTTCACAAATCTATCAGTTCTCTGATACTGTTCCATTATCGCCTTCCTTGGATATGCATAAATGTCATTGATCATATACATATGCCATATTTCAAATTTGAGTATCATCTCCCCTTAATTTTGATATTGCTTCATTGAAATTAAATATATATGTTTGATTACTCAATTGAGAATTAATTTGACATTAAAATATAGTCTTAGTTTATCCTTGCCAAATTGAATTAAAATTAAATAGATCTTCCAAAATATTTCCTTTTAGTCTTCAACTGTATAGTTTAGCATGATGAAATACGAGTTGAAATATTTTATAAGTTTATAAAGATGAATATTTTTATAGTAACCCATGGATGGATAATAACAAAAGTAATAATAAAAAAAGTTTTAAACTGTAAATGGAAATATACGTATTCTCGTTTGCTTTCTTCTGGTGCAAAGTTAACTGCGTGATTCCCAATGTGATTTACAATCCTAAAGATATTGGAATGAGAAAAAGAGACGGATGAAATCCATATGAAAAGCACATTAAAATTTCTCTGAACTTTAGAAAGAAAAATATTATTCTACGTGCCTGTTGCAACGTTCCTGATCTGCAGCATTCGATAAATTAAAGTCTCATTTTCGAGTGAATCAGCTGCTGCAGCCCAGCTGCCTCTGGATCTCAAGAATGTACGTTGGTGCATTCCAACAATGTCGGCTTGGAAGTCGGGCAGTTTGGCTCAAGAATCCACAAATTGTGCTGTTCTGTTTGAAGAAACACATGGAACAATTTACGGAGGTAAAGCCCATCAATTGAATGCCACATTTAGGGAAGGTTGATTTGGACATGTTGAAGGCGAAGAAATAACGTGTTAATTATGCCAGTTCATTTGCAAAATGTATACGTAATATATTTGTCAGGTGGCACTACTTTTATTAATATTGTCCAAATTTATATGGGGTCAGCGCCATATATTTGTAACCATTTTACGATCATGTTGCACACAATTTCAAAATTAAGTATTGATGCAGAGTATTTTGACGCTGTATTGTCATCCATGCATCGGTTTTGCCTTACAGCACTAGAGACCTGGGTTAGATCCTGACCTCGGATGCTGTTTGTACAGAGTTTGTACGTTCCCTGGTGTGACCACGTGGGTTTCCTCTGGGTGTTCCACCTTCCTCCTACATTCCAAAGACGTGCAGGTTTGTAGATCAATTGGCTCCGTAAATTGTCCCTAGTGTGTAGAATAGAACTAATGAACAGGTGATAGTTGATTGACGTGGACTGGGTGGGGCGAAGGGCCTGATTCCAAGCTGTATCTCTAATACTAAATTAAAACTATTGCGCAACCAAAGGACAAAGGACATTTATTGTCACATACACCAATTGGTGCAGTGAAATTTGAGTGACCATGCAGTACACAAATAAGATAAACACAACATTATAGAATTTAACACAAAACATAAAAAACATTCCTCCACCGCAGAATCAACGTTTCCCACAGTGACGGAAGGCACCAAAGTTCAGTCCCCTTCCTCTGTTCACCCGTGGACGGGGCCTATTGAGGCCTCCGCAGTCGCCACTACGGGCCCGGTGTTTCAGGCCCTCGAACAGAAGAACACTCTCAGCGGCCCAGAGCCTCCAAATCGGCCGCTTCCTACCGGAGACGGTGGCTTCCGAGGTCCACAGGCCGAGCTGGGCGAGATTCAACACTGGCGACCTCAGCGAGAGATCCCAGGGCACCGCGATGTTAAAGTCAATACCGTCCACGGCTGGAAAGTCAGCACCACCGGCGGCTGGAAGCTCCACAGGCCACAGTCGGCAGTCCCAGTACTCTGGAGCTCCAACACGGCGACCCCAGTAAGGCATCGCTCGCTCCACGGTGGAATCCAGTGCTGCTCCACCACCGCTGGTCTCTGGCTGGTCTCTGGCAAGAAAGGCCACACCAATCCAGGTGGTAGGCCGTGAGGAGTGAGGCGAAGATACAGCTCAGAGAATAGTCGCATCCTCGATCAGGAAGTGACTAAGAAAACCGTTTCCCCCTCCCCCACATAAAAAAGACTAAAAGACCTCCAAAAAGACTAAAAATAACAAAAAGAATGAAAGGACAGACAGCTGCAGGCGAGGTAGCCACCACTCGCGCTAATTACTAATTTACAAAATATATACTATATTTAAATTAAAAATAATTTCAGTACATTTATTTTTACGGAAAGTGCAACTATCTGATTTATCTGCATAATGGACTAAATGACCAGTTGATGAAATATAAATGTAATTTTCGGGTCGAGACCCTTCTTCAGACCGATGTGAGAACCTACAAACCTGCCGTCTTTGGAATGTGGGAGGAAACTGGAGCGCCCAGAAATAACTTTAGGTCACAAGGGGAATACAGAACCAGGGGCCACAGTCTCCAGAACCAGGGGCCACAGTCTCCAAAACCAGGGGCCACAGACTTAGAATAAAGGGGAGGTCATTTAAGACTGAGGTGAGACAAAACTTTTTCACCCAGAGTGTTGTGAATTTATGGAATTCCCTGCCACAGAGGGCAGTGGAGGCCAAATCACTGGATGGATTTAAGAGAGAGTTAGATAGAACTCTAGGGGCTAGTGGAATCAAGGGATATGGGGAGAAGGTAGGCATGGGTTATTGACTGGGGACGATCAGCCATGATCGTAATGAATGACGGTGCTGGCTCAAAGGGCCGAATGGCCTCCTGCACCTATTTTCTATGTTTCTATGTATAAACTGCGTACAGATGGCACCCATAATCAGTATCTCTGGGAGGCAGCAACTCTACTGCTGTGCCGCCCAATATACTCAGACTGAATGACTACAACTGGGGCGTAATGTTGGGAATATTACAATGCCAGCCCTTACTTTCTGGTATTGTTCGATTTATCCAGTCCCTGTAAAAAAAAAATCTTGCTCAAAGAATAATATGACCCCTGCTGATATGCGGCATTTTTAGAGTTAAACTTTTCACAGTTTTTGATAGAACATGTGCCAAACATCTGAACATTTGAAACTTGGCACAATGGGAAGACTACAAAGAAGCAGCACACTCAGAAAGTGAAAGTATTTCTGAGAATTTCTTCAACTAGAGGAAAATGGTTCACTTTGCGAAGAATAGTTGTTCAAGACCAAGGCGGCTTCCTCTGCTGGTTGGCCGAATGCTGTGGTGATGGAGAACATCTCTGGCATTTGGTCCTGAGCAGAGAGTCTCTTGACAATATGGTCCTGGGCCTTCTCCATTGCCAGAGTGGGGCCACACGCAAACTAGAGGAACCGTATTTCCTATTCCACTTGCGCAGCTTACAACACATATCTGGGCACCATATCTGAGGGAGGATGTGCTGGCTCAGGAGAGGGTCCAGAGGGGGTTTACATGAATGATCCCAGGAAAGAGTAGGTTACCATATGATGAGTGTTTGACAGCACTGGGCTTGTACTCGCTGGAGTTTAGAAGAATGAGAGGGGACCTCATTAAAACGTACAGAATAGTGAAAGGCTTGGATAGAGTGGATGTGGAGAGGATATTTCCACTAGAGGGAGAGTCTAGGACGAGCGATCATAACGTCAGAATTAAGGGACATTTTTTTAAGAAGGAGATGAGTAATTTCAGAGGGTGGTGAATCTGTGGAATTAGGAGGCCAAGACTGTGGATATATTTAAGGCAGAGATAGGTAGATTCTTAATTAGTACGGCGGTCAGAAGTTATGGGGCGGGCAGAAGATTGGGGTTAGGAGGGAGAGATAGATCAGCCATCATTGAATGGTGGAGTAGACTTGACGGGCCAAATGGCCTAATTCTGCTCCCATCACAGAAAGACATTCTTTTAAAGTGCCGGCCTGTTGGGAAACAGGGTCAGCAAATTCTACACTGCATCAGCAAATGAATAGAAGACCAGACATTCGGTTTTATAAATGAAATAATTGCCAACAGGTTTTGTGTAAACAATAAGCCGGATTCCTTCTGTCACTGCTTCCAGTAACTGCCCACGCGGTGTGTAATTAATGATGTCATCATTGCAGTCAGGCAATGAGTTGCCAAATGACTGTGTCACTTTTCCCACACTAAGGGTAGACCAAAGAATAGGCTGAAGTTGCTGACCTCAGATACAGGATGTGGACTGTCCAGCACTCGGTACAGTGGCGCAGCAGGTAGAGCCACTGCCTCACAGCGCCAGAGGCCCAGGTTCGATCCTGACCTTGGGTGCTGCCTGTGAGGAGTTTACACGTTCTCCCACAGTGATGGAGTCATACAGTGTGGAAACAGGCCCTTCGGCCCAACTTGCCCACACCCACCAATGTGCCCCATCTACACTGTTGCCATCTGCTTGCATTTGGCCCATATCCCACTAAACCTGTCCTATCCATGGACCTCTCTAAATGTTTCTTAAACGTTGCGATACTACCTGCCTCAACTACCTCCTCCGGCAGCCCGTTCCATACACCCACCACCTTCTGTGTGAAAAAGTTACCCCTCAGGTTCCTGCATTTACTCCATGCAAGAGACTCTGTGTGTCTAACCGATCCCAAAGACGTGCGGGTTTGTAGGATAATTGGCCTCCGTAAATTGTCCGTCGTGAGTAGGGAGTGGATGCAAAAAGTAGGAGAACATGGAACTAGTGTGATCGATGGTTGGCGCGGGCTCAGTGGGCCCAGGGGCTTGGTTCCATGCTGTATCTATACACTCTAAATATAACCAGACCACAAACCAAGGCCTTGGCACCAGTGTTAGGTCAGGGTTGTGAGCAGCTGAGAGGTGAAGGCTTCACGCCACAAGGCCCTACCCTCCTGCAGCTTCACATCACAAAGCTGCAGCTGAATTGTGGCCTGGAGAGGCAATAGCATGGGTTGTAATACTGACATTTATCTGAAGCATCATTCAGTTCAGGGGAGGTGAAACCAGCTACAACTGTACGAATACTTTGTTTTCTATCTTTAAACGGTTTTGTTTATCACAGGAGGCAGCGAGTGCAGAGACTGGAGGGCAGAGCTTTTAAGGAGAGAGGGGCAAGGAGAGGTGATGTGCGGGGGCAGTTATTTTTATATCTATCCTGTTTATATATTTATTTATACACGGAGAGTGTGGGGTGCTTGGAATGTATCGCCAGGGATGGTGGTGGTGGAGACAGATACGTTAGTGGCATTTAAGAGGTTTTTATTTGGGCATTTACATGTGGAGGGATATGGCTCATGTGCAGGCTTAGTTTGGTTTTTTAGCTTGGAGATACAGGGCGGAAACATCCCCTTCGGCACACCGAGTCCGCACCGACCAGCGATCCCCACACATTAACACTATCCGACACACACTAGGGACAATGTACATTTCTATCAAGCCAATTGACCCACAAACCCGTACGTCTTAGGAGTGTGGGAGGAAATCGAAGATCTTGGAGGAAGCCCACGCAGGACATGGGGAGAACGTGCAAACTCCGTACAGACAGCACCGGTAGTCGGGATGGAACCCGGGTCTCTGGCGCTGTGAGGCAGCAACTCTACCGCTGCGCCACCGTTGATGATGTTCGGCACAGTTTGTACGGGCCAACGAGCCTGTTCCTATATTGTACTGTTCAATGCTCACGGTAAATTCTATGCTGTATACACTACAAATTATGTGGATAACACATTGTGTAGGTCCACCTTTACAGAGGTCCTGACCTTCTGTTTCATTGTAAGTGCTGCTGATACTTATACCGTTAAAAAGCTGCTGCCTGGCCATGAAAATCCATTTCAAACTATGACTGATAAACCATGTTTTCTTCAACTATTAGATTGCACCAGGTTTCAGATATTGAGTTTGATCAACAGGAAATAAATGATTACACGTTCATGGGAAAAAGCAGAGTAGGAAATCACTAAGGACACATTAAAAAGCTGTCGTTTGTGAAAAGGGAAGAGGTATTTTCCATGTTCTGTCGATGAAGGTCAAACCTTGTTCACGTTTATAAAAACAACAGCAACATAAAAACAGGGGCGGCACGGTGGTGCAGCGGTAGAGTTGCTGCCTCACAGCGCCAAAGACCCAGGTTTGATCCCGGCTATGGGTGCTGTTTGTACGTAGTTTGTACTTCCCCCTGGGACCTGCGTGGGTTTTCTCCAGGTGCACCAGATTCCTCCCACACTCCAAAGACGCGCGGGTTTGTAGGTTAACTGGCTTCAGTGTAAAAATTGTAAATTGTCCCTAGTGTATAGGATACTGCTAGTGTACGGGGTGATCGCTGGTCAGCGCGGACTCGGTGTGCCCGCGCTGTATCTCTCAGGTCTAAAGTCTAAAGGAACAATCATGCTCAATTTTACTGGATTTTGCAACACGAGTTAGTTTAGTGGAACGGAATGGAAAGATGCTTTGGTAGAAAAAAACACAGTAGCACAGCTGGTATTTGCCTCACGGCGCCACAGACCCAGGTTCGAGCCTGACCTCGGGTGTTACCAGTGCGTGGAGTTTGCATGTTCTCCCTGTGATCACGTGGGTTTCCACCGGGTGCTCCGGTTTCCTCCCACATTCCAAAGACGTGCGGGTTTGTGGTACAATTGGCCTCAGTAAATTGGCTCTTTGTGTGTAGGGAGTGGATGAGAAAGTGGGATAACATAGAGCATGTTACTCATTATCACCTAGCGCACAGCCAACAATGGACCATTGTGTGCTCCACCTGTCCTTGCTCATTATTACTTTTTCTCATATCTTTCATTCATTTGTTCTATATCTCTCTATACCAGTCTATATCTCTCATGTCCCTTTCCCCTGACTCTCAGTCTGAAGAAGGGTCTAGACATCGAATGCACCTATTCCTTTTCTCCAGAGATGCTGCCTGCCCCGCTGAGTTACTCCAGCTTTTTGTGTCTATCCGGTTTAAACCAGCATCTGCAGTTCCTTCCTACACATGGAAATAGTGTAAACCGATGGTTGGTGTGGACTCGATGGGCCGAAGGGCCCGTTTCCTTGCTGTATATTTAAACTGAAATCTAAGACTAGTGTTTAGTAAGCCCAGAGTAGGAGTCGAGGACCAGATGTAAGTTGAAGGGGAAAAGATTCAATATGAATCTGACTGGTAACTTTTTCACACAAAGGGTGGTGGGTGAATGGAACAAGCTGCCAGAGTAGTTGCGGCTGGGACTATCCCAACGTTTAAGAAGCAGTTAGACAGGTACATGGATCAGACAGGTTTGGAGGAATATGGACTAAACGGGCAGGTGGGACTAGTGCAACTTAGACATGGTGGCCGGTGTGGGCAGGTTGGGTCGAAGGGACAGTTTGCACACTGCGTTACTCTATGACTCTCTGACTCCCTGTCTCCACGCCTCTATGAATGAATTAATTAATCAATTAATTAATCAATCAATTAATTAATTAGTTTATTGGCCAAGTATTCACATACAAGGAATTTACCTTGATGCTCCGCCCGCAAGTGACAACATGACATACAGTGACAGCTAGGATGGCACATAAAACATTAAGCATTAATAATAAAACATTATTGATTAAACATGTGAATTAAATAAAATACCAGAGCAAAAGGAGGCTACAGATTTTTGGTTGACTCTATGACTCCTTGTCTCCATGTCTCTATGTATGATTATATGTCTCCATGTCTCTATGACGTAAGCAAGGTGCCTGGGTGATGGGGTTCAGTCGCTGGTGGGTGATGGCCATTTTGTTGTCCTCACCAGGTTACTGCATGCAGGGTATTGATGAGAAGGCATTGGCACCAAAACACCTAGGGCAGCGGGTGCCGCCATCTTGTTGAAGAAGGTCACGGTCTAGACACGTCTGTGTCAACATTGATTGGAGAAACAGGTGCCGCACGCCATGGCTACGGGCGGCTGCGGTCATGTGACATCTATCAGGGAAACTGGGTGAAATATCAAAGACAGCCGTACATCACTGGCGTGTCACAAAGAATTGTGGCCGAGACCCAGTCATCAGACAAGCCACTTCTGGAATCAATCTGAGCTGTAATATTCAGTATCAATCACAGCCTCATAATCACGTCCAACCCTTAATGAACCTAGAGTTGTTTTTTCACCACTCCACTCACCTTTTAACTTTTAACTGTGTTGTACTTCATTTTCAATGCTTGGTGGAAGTCAGGGCTTCCAGGCAGGTCCAGTGCTCATTTCCCGTCTCTGGGTAATGACGTGCAGGTTTGCAGGTTAATTGGCTTGGTAAATGTAAACACTTTCCCGAGTGGGTGTGTGGGATAGTGTTAATGTGCGGAGATCGCTGGTCGGTGAGGCTGAAGGGCCAGTTTCCGTGCTGTATCTCTAAACTAAACAGTATAGTAAGACCTGAGTGATCTCCTGGACAAGTGTCGATCGCCTAGATTGGGGTCGGAGAGGAATTTCCCGGATTTTTTTCCCGAATTGGACCTGGGTTTTTATCCGGTTTTTTGCCTCCCCCAGGAGATCACGAGGTTCTTGGGGTGGAGAGGGGTGATAGCGGTATAAAGGGGAGGGTAGTGTCTTGTGTTCTGTGTCTTGTGTCTACTGTTTGTGGGTAAGTGTGTCTGTTTAGTGTTCAGCCATGAGCGAATGGCGGTGCGGGCTCGATGGGCCTGGTGGTCTGCTCTCGCACCTACTTTCTATGTTTCTATGTTTCTATGTAAACTAAACAACTGGAGTGTGGACTTTGCTCAGAGCGCTAAAACATGGCACCCGCGGGCTCAGTCGACTATTTCTGTACACTTGCTATTCGGAGATCAGGGGTATGACAATACTGTACTGGGCTGTTTGTAAGGAAAATAATGTCACTGTGCACGTTAGCACTTCGCACGTGGCAATGAAAGCACCATTGATCATTGAGTAAAGAACAACTCCAATGACTGCGGCTTTTCTCCACGGATTACTGTTGAGTTTGGTTGCACCAGAGGTCCTCAATGCCAGACATGGTCAACTAGTTTCATAGAAGGGTCGGTGTCCGAAACGTCACCCATTCCTTCTGTCCAGTGATGCTGCCTGACCCGCTGAGTTACTGCGGCATTTTGTGTCTACCTTAGATCCATAGAGCTGTACAGTCGCGAGACCCTTCGGCCCAACTGGTCCGCGCTGACCATGATGCCTTTCTACACCAATGCCATTTCCTGCGTTAGGCCCACATCCTGCTATTCCTTTCCAATCAAAGTACTATCTAAATTACTTTCAAACTTGTGGAATTCATCGCTGTGGAGGCCAAGTCAATGGATATTTATTAAGGTGGCGATTGATAGATTCTTGATTAGAACGGGTGTCAAGGGTCATGGGGAGAAGGCGGGAGAATGGGGTTAGGAGGGAGAGATAGATCAGCCATGATTGAATAGCGGAATAGACTGGATGGGCTGAATGGCCTAATTCTGTTCCTAGAACTTGTGAACTTGTCCACGTTGACCATGATGCCTTTCTACACCAATGACCATTTCCTGCATTAGGCCCACATCCCTGTCTCTACTCCGTTCTTATCAAAGTACTGTTCAAATAACATTTACACATTGTATGTGGGCAGGAACTGCAGGTGCTGGTTCAAACCAAAGACAGACACAAAACATTGGAGAAACTCTGCGGGTCAGGCAGCATCTCTGGAGAGAAGGAATGGGCGACCTTTCTGTCCTGGGCCTCCTCCATGGCCAAAGTGAGTACCACTGGAAATTGGAGGAGCAGCACTTCATATTCCGTTTGGGCAGTCTGCACCCCAGCGGCATGAACATTGACTTCTCCAATTTCCGGTAGCCCGTGCTGTCTCTTCCCCTTCCTAGCTCTCCCTCAGCCCTCTGGCTCTACCTCTTCCTTTCTTCTCTCCCCCCCCCCCCCCACCCTGCATCAGTCTGAAGAAGGGTTTCGACCCGAAACGTTGCCTATTTCCTTCGCTCCATAGATGCTGCCGCACCCGTTGAGTTTCTCCAGCTTTTTTGTCTACCTTCGATTTTCCAGCATCTGCAGTTCCTTCTTGAACACCTCTGGAGAGAAGGTCATTCAATCTACATCTAACTCCTCCCCCAAGCAGTTTGTTCCAACCTGACCATCAAATCATTTCAAACTGGCAAAATGGAGTGACCTTCTTAGGGTCTCGGCCTAAAACGTTACCCTCCAGAGATGCTGCCTGTCCCGCTGAGTTACTCCAGCATTTTGTGTCCACCCTCAGTTTAAACCAGCACCTGCAGCTCCTTCCTGCACACGGAATGAATGACCTTTAGCAGTTCTTAACCGCTCCGAACCCACTCTGAGCACAAACTTGTTTGATCACATCTCGCCATTTGGACGAGAATCACTGTTTAAAAACGTCCCTTCCCTTTCCCTTCTTTGCCTCCTGCTGCCTGTTAGGCCAACACATCGCCAGGGCAACAGGATAACTTTGGTGCGAGCTGACACCTGCAGGCAGTTAATGACAATTGGAGTTTGCAATGGGCTGGATGAAGAGATCCCTCTGGGATTAAAGCTGAAGCAGGATTTGAGGGAGGGAATCGCAGGAGATGGTTATGTGAAAGCTGCGAGGCATTTGCTTTTGTTGTCATGCGAAAGGTCATCACATTTGGGTGTAACGTGTCTCTAGTAAACATGCCTTCAATAATAATATACTGCAGCGGAGCCTGCTAGCGCACGCAGATATTGAACCTGGCGTTCGGAAGCCACGGTCACGTGACTCGGGCGAGGCTGTTGTTTTCGCGCGGTTTTCCCCCCTGTGCACGTCAGTTCAGCGCTGACCACCGATGTGGCCAGACGTGTCTGCTAAACCTGTATGCTGCAACTTGAACTTTCGAATAAAGTATTGTTGAAAACTCCAGGAGTCGTATATCAGACCACTAAAATATCTTCATTCTGCAATGTAATCATGCCACTCTACACCCAAACTAGCTGGAATCATTTGGAATCGTCCCTTATTGACCTCTCCGTTTTCACACCTCACCCTTCTATAAATCTGGGTCTCCCCTCTTCCCCTGACTCTCAGTCTGAAGAAGGGTCTCGACCTGAAACGTCACCCAGTTCCTTCTCTCCAGAGACGCTGCCCGCTGCCCCGCTGAGTTACTCCAGCATTTTGCGGCTGTCTTTATTCTCAGCAAACTGTTCCAAATCATCGCAAAGGGCAAGCTTGAGAATTTAGATGTCCAGATGTGAACACAGACCAGTGCCCAGCCCATTAATGATATTGCTCTGTAATGAGATTATATTTCCTAATGCAGGAAATCTTCTTATAAAATATGACAACCCAGTTACATTTTGCTTGTGTTCTCTCCGTAATTTGATAGGAACCTAGAGTGGGCAGCACGGGTAGAGCAGCGGGTAGAGCAGCTGCATCACAGCGCCAGAGACCTAGGGTGCTGTCTGTGTGGAGTTTGCACGTTCTCCCTGTGACTGCGGGCTTTGCTCCGGGGGCTCCAGTTTCCTTCCACATCCCAAAGGCGTGCAAGTCTGTTAGTTAATTGGCCTCTGTAAATTGCCCCTAGTGTGTTGGGAGTGGATGAGAAAGTGGATTAACATAGAGCATGTTACTCATTATCACCTAGCGCACAGCCAACAATGGACCATTGTGTGCTCCATCTGTCCTTGTTCATCATTACTTTTTTGCGTTTCTTTCATTAATTTGTTCTACATCTCTCTGTACCAGTCTATATCCCTCGTGTCCCTTTCCCCTGACGAGGCAATGGCTGCCTCGCCAACAGTCTGTCTGTCCATTTCATTCTTTGTGCCTGTTTTGTATGTGTTAAACATATGTTTTGTTAGTGTTCTTTAGCTTGTTTTATGTGGGGGTGGGGGTGGGGGGTTGGGGGAAACTTTTTCTAATCTCTTACCTCGACGGAGTTGCGATTTATTCCGTATTGTATCTCTGTCCGCAGTGCGGCCTAACATCGAGGAGTTGGCGGCCTTTGCTGGAGTCCAACCGGGAGCTCCATCGCGGGAGCCTGCGGGACTGTAACATCACAGAGTTCGCGATCTCTGTCGGGGGTCGGCTATGGGGCTCCAGCCACGGGAGCCCGCGGGACTCTTGCTTTCCCTCTCCCTCCATCCCTCCCCCACCCTCGTTCTCCAACTAATTTCACTGACCTCCTGATTAATGTCACTGTTTATATGCCTCGTTGCCAGCTTCCCCTCAGCCAACAAACCATCCAAAATATCCTTGGTAGACAAAAATGCCGGAGAAACTCAGCAGGTGAGGCAGCATTTATGGAGCAAAGGAAATAGGCTCTTTGCTCCATAGATGCGATTTTCCAGCATCTGCAGCTGTCTTAAACATCCAAAATATCCTTGATCATTGTCTGTTTTGATCTGTCATTTTCACACCTTACACTTCTGTATCTAGTTTCCCTCCTCCCCCCCCCCCCCCCTCCCCGCCCCGACTCTCAGTCTGAAGTAAGGTCTCGACCCAAAAAGGTCACCCATTCCTTTCTCTCCAGAGATGCTACCTGTCCCGCTGAGTTACTCCAACATTTTGTGTCGATCTTCAGTGTAAACTAGCGTCTGCTGTTGCTTCCTGCACAAAACACTAATCCATGCTCAGTTGTCCTTGACAGAACTTTCCCTTTCCAGTCAAACACAAGAAATGGCCGGATAATCCCTTTCACCTGGAATATCGGCAGTAATAGCGACTAATGCATGTAACTATAAAGGAATTGCTGATCAGAAGCCTTACCAAAAATGAGGTTTACCAGAAGCTGCTGGGATTAATGGGTATTAGCTACAGGGAGGGGTTGGACAGCGCTGATGGGCAGGTGGAGCGGTGGTGCAGCGGTAGAGTTGCTGCCTTACAGTGCCAGAGACCCGGGTTCAATCCTGACTATGGGTGTTCTCTGTATGGAGTTTGAACGTTCTCCCCATGACCTAAGTGGGTTTTCTCCAGGTGCTCTGGTTCCCTCCCAAACTCCATCGATGTTCAGGCTTGTAGGTTTATTGGCTTCGGTAAGAACTGTAAATTGTCCTTGTGTCTAGGATAGTGCTAATGTATGGGTGATCGCTGGTCAGCACAGATTCGATGGGCCGAAGGGGAGTCCAGGACCAGTGGGCCACAGTTTAAGGATAAGGGGTAAGCCATTTAGAACGTAGATGAGGAAAAGCGTTTTCACACGGAGAGTTGTGAATCTGTGGAATTCTCTGCCTCAGAGGGCGGTGGAGGCCGGTTCTTGGTTACTTGGTTACTTGGTCCTCCAAAATATTCCAACTGGAATTTAAACTGGAGGTGGTGAAGGGAGGAATTAAGCCAGAAAGTTGCATCTGGTTGGGTAACTATAGTTTGGTGGAGATTATTCCGTGCTTTAATTGTGCGGGGGAAGAACGAATTGCTGTACACATCTGTCTTTGTAGCTGGGATCACAAATTGGATCGAATGCCCTCGTCTGCTCCTAATTGGTTTGGGGTTGGTGTAGGTCTTGTAGTCTATGTCTAGCTGATCATTTAACATTTTGTAAAAACAGGTCAAACGGTGAGCTTCACGTCTGTCTTGGAGAGGGTTCCACCCCAGAGAATTCAGAAGTTTGGTGACACTCGCTTCTCTCTCATAGGTGTTAGTAACAAATCGAGTGGCCTGTCTTTGGACACGTTCGATGGATGAAATGTTTTTATCTGTGTATGGGTCCCAAGCTGTAACTGCGTAGTCCAAATGAGGTCGAACGAGGGTGAAATACAGCTTCTCCTTGACAGAAGCTGAACAATGATGAAAGTTGCGCCTCAGGAAGTTTAGGACACCTGTTGCTTTCACTGTTGCATGATGAGTCTGACCATTCCAACGCAGATCATTCTGCAATTTGATGCCAAGATACTTGGTTTGTTTGGATTCTTCAAGGGTGACACCAAGTATGTTGTAGGATGTGACGCCTGGGATTCCTCTTTCTGGTGACACGCATGGTTTCACATTTGGAAGGGTTGAACTGCATGCCCCATTGTTGTGACCACTTGACCATAGTATCGAGATCCTTTTGGAGAGCATCTTCATCATCAGTTGACTTAATTGGACGGTACAGCAAACAATCATCAGCGAATAGTCTGGTCGTACTTGCGACTTTTTCATGGATGTCATTTATGTAAAGCAAAAATAGGTGTGGGCCAAGTACTGTGCCCTGTGGTGTACCACTCAACACTGGATGCCAATTGGAGCTCCTTCCATTCACACACACACGCTGAAGACGTTTTGTCAGGAAACTGGAAATCCATCGTTTCTCTGGATGCTTTCAAGAGAGAGTTAGATAGAGCTCTTAAAGATAGTGGGAGTCAAGGGATATGGGGAGAAGGCAGGAACAGGTACTGATTGTGAAATATCAGCCATGATCACAGTGAATGGCGGTGCTGGCTCGAAGGGCCGAATGGCCTACTCCTGCAACTATTGTCAATTGCCTATTGTCTATGAACTAAACTAACCAACTAAACTAAACTAGACTAAAGACAAATTTGGATTGTTTTATCAGGAATGCCCATGGCTGAGGGGGAGACGTGATTGAAGTATGTAAAACTATGAGAGGCATAGACAGGATAGACAGTCAGACGTCTTCACCCATGCTGGAAATGTCAAAGACTAGACGATATAGCTTTAAGGTGAGAGGGCAAAGTTTAAAGGTGGTTTGGGGCAGGTTGTTTTACACTGAGGGTAGCGGGAGCTGAGAATGCATTGCCTGGGGAGGTGGTGGAGACAGGTACGATCGTGGTGTTGAAGAAGCTTTTAGAGGGGCAGCTGGGTACACAGAGGATAAACACTGTTTATCCTGGCATCATGTTCAGATCAGACATGAAGGGCTGATAGGCCTGTTCCTGTGTTGTGCCAAGAACATATTTACCGTGGCTTTTTCCTGTCTGTTATCAACTGCTCATAAATCCTCTCGACACCAAAATTTAGTTTAGTTTAGTTTTGAGATACAGCGCGCAAACAGGCCCTTCGGCCCACCGACTCCTCGCCAACCAGCAGTCCCTGCACACTAACACCACCCTACACACACCAGGGACAATTTACATTTGCACCAAGCCAATTTAACCACAAACCTGTGCGTCTTTGGAGTGTGGGAGGAAACCGAAGATCTCGGAGAAAACCCACGCAGGTCACGGGGAGAACGTACAAACTCCGTACAGACGGCACCCGTAGTCAGGATCGAACCCAGGTCTCCGGCGCTGCATTCGCTGTAAGGCATCATCTCTACCGCTGCGCCACCGTGACCACTCTTTGATCAGACAGGAGGCGAACACGGACGATGCAATGTTAAACCCCGAGTGGGGTTTTGAAAAGGAAAGCAGTTTTCAGCAAAACGATGTGATACGGCAGTCTCTTCCCCATGTGACAATATGTAGGCAGGTAAGAGCTGGTCTTAGCATCATGTTCGGCACAGACAGTCAGAACCTTGGCCCACACTGCACATGTCAAAGCCCAGAGGGCCTGGGCTGTACTGTTCTATGTTCTTTGTTCGACATGTTCCTGAGACATGCTCCTCACTTAGAGTGATAGAGTAATACAGTGTGGGAAACAGGCCTCTCGGCCCAACTTGCCCACACCGGCCAACATGTCCCATCTACACTAGTCCCACCTGCCTGCATTTGGTCCATATCCCTCCAAACCTGTCCTATCCATGTATCTGTCCAACTGTTTCTTAAATATTTGGATAGTCCCAGCATCAACTACCTCCTCTGGCAGCTTGTTCCATACACCCACCACCCTTTGTGTGAAAATGTTACCCTTCAGATTCCTATTAAATCATTTCCCCCTCTCCTTGAACCCATGTCCTCTGGTCCTCGACTCACCTACTCTGGGCAAGAGACTTTGTGCATGTACCCGATCTATTCCTCTCATGATTTTATACACCTCTGTAAGATCACCTCTATAAGACTTCTTCTATAACTTGGTCGCTTTTGTGCTCTATAAGTGTTTCCCTGCCAATATGGTGATAGATAGAACTGAGATCTATAATTGTCCACATTAGATAGACACAAAATGCCAGAGTAACTCAGTGGTTCAAACAGTATCTCTGGAGAGAAGGAATAGGTGATGTTTTGGGTCGAGACCCTTCATCAGACTCATTGTCCTCTGTAGTTTGGTTTAGTTTAGTTTAGTTTTTGAGATTGAGTTGGAAACAGGCCCTTCAGCCCACGAGTCCATGCCAACCATTGATGACATGATCACACTAATTCCATGTTATCGCACTGTCGCACCTGACACACTAGGGGCAATTTACAGAAGCCAACTAACCTACAAGCCTGCGCATCTTTGCAATGTGGGAGGAAACCGGAGCACCCGGAGAAACCCACACAGTCGTGTACAAACTCCATGCAGACAGCACCCCTTAGTCAGGAGCATACCCGAGTCTCTCTCTGCCGCTGTAAGTTGCCCCAGTGGGTAAGGGAGTGGATGTGAAAGTGTGATGACATCGAACTAGTTGTGTGAATGGGTGACTGATGGCCGGCATGGACTCGGTGGGCCGAAGAGCCTGCTCCCATGCTGGATCTCTAAAGTAAACATGCAGCGCCTCCTCTCTCGGGCATGGGGTCAATGACTGGGAGGGCCCTGTTGTGGAGAGGCTGACAAATTTGTGTTACATGTGCAAATTCTTTCCTTCGCACAGAATCAATTGCTGACTGAAGTGCCCTTGGGCATCTGAGCATTGTCACCAGTTGTCATGGTGCGTGTATGGTATTGATTCTCGTCCCACTTTAGATGAACAAAAGGCGGGCAGATCCACGTTTGATAGACCCACAGGGCTCCCCGATCAGCAGGGAGTCAGAAACTTGCTCAGCTCCCCTGTTGCCAAAGCAAGCGAACCATCCCGGAAACCAGCATCGCCAAATTAGACCATGGAATGTCCCGATGGTTAAGACCATTGATCCACATCTCACCTGCCTCTCTAACAATAGATTGAGGCACGGCTGTGGGCTGCGGAACCTCAGTGTTGCTAAGGTGACACAACACTTATTTACAAAGCAAAGACAGTGCTGGAACATTATTAAATGGGCCGAGAAATAATAGATCAAAATAAAAAACACATGTTGGTAACATTTTCTGTTTGTTTCTCAGCATTTCCATGGCAGTGGGGAGAATGTGGTACTTGTTACACTGGCTCAGCAATTCATAGAAAGTTATAACAACTTGAGGTGCCAAATATATTTAACCCTCCAATGTCCTGATCGTGTCTGGTGATAATTCACGCCGCGCGATCAATAACTCTTCTGTCAGTTTCACTGCCTTCACTCCAAGACGTGTTCTGCTGCTATTCTCAACTGGCCATATACGTCTGGAATATCAATGGATATTTTTCAGGCGGAGATTGTCAGATTCTTGATTAGTTATGGGCCTGTCCCACTTACGCAACTTTTTCGGCGACTGCCGGCACCCGTCATAGGCCGTTGCAGGTCGCCAAAAATGTTCAACATGTTGAAGATCCAGCGGCGAGCAGAAAGACGCTACGACTCTTTGGGCGACTGAGGAGACGACTCACGACCATGCAGGTGACATGTCGCGGGGTGAAGCCTGTATGGTCGTGAGTAGTCGCCCAAAGAGTCGTACCTTGTTCTGGTCACCGCTGGATTTTCAACATGTCGAAACATTTTCGGCGACCTGCAACGACCTATGATGGTTGCCGGCAGTCGCCGAAAAAGTTGCGTAAGTGGGACAGGCCCATTAGGGTGTCAGGAGTTATAGGTAGAAGGCAGGAGAATTGGGTTGAGGTGAAGAGATAGATCAGGCATGATTGAATGGAGGGGTAGACTTGATGGGGGGGGAATGGTCTTATTCTGCTCCAGGAACTTATGAACTAATTGCCTCGGCAAGGCCAGCAGAGTGGCACCTTGGCCACTCCCTCTTCACCCCTCTCCAATCTAGAAAAATGGTATAGAAGTGTGAAAACGCACACCTCCAGATTCAGGACAGTTTCTTCCCAGCTGTTATCAGGCAACTGAATCATCCCACCAACAACCAGAGTGCAGCCCATGGAGTGCAGCCGCAGCAGCGCCTCGCCCGTGGCCCCGTCAGTCAGTAGCCCAGCCAGCTGTCCGACCTTTGGACCTCCGCTTACCGCCGACACCACCACCACCCTTCCTTCTCACGGCCGATCATCGGTTCATGAGTTGGACGGGGTGACACGACGTCGCGCGGCACGAGCCAAAACTCCTCCGCTGGCCCCGCCCGCTGGGCTTTGTGTGCAGTCCAGCACTCGGGCCGAGTCGGTCAACCAATTGCGTCGGGAATTTGTCCTGTATTTTGACCTTTTGTCCCTTATTTGGGAGTGAGAAAGTTGGCAAGCCTACTGACACGTGACAATAAATGAAACTGAAACTGAAAGTGAAACAGAAACTGAAAAAAACTGAAACGGAAACTGAACAAAGTAATTAAGGTTATTGCTCCTTGTGGCGCTGTTTCCTGGACATTTTAGTGACAGCGTGGATATGTGAAGATAGAAACATAGAAACATAGAAATTAGGTGCAGGAGTAGGCCATTCGGCCCTTCGAGCCTGCACCGCCATTCAATATGATCATGGCTGATCATCCAACTCAGTATCCCGTACCTGCCTTCTCTCCATACCCTCTGATCCCCTTAGCCACAAGGGCCACATCTAACTCCCTCTTAAATATAGCCAATGAACTGGCCTCAATTACCCTCTGGCAGAGAGTTCCAGAGATTCACCACTCTCTGTGTGAAAAAAGTTCTTCTCATCTCGGTTTTAAAGGATTTCCCCCTTATCCTTAAACTGTGACCCCTTGTTCTGGACTTCCCCAACATCGGGAGCAATCTTCCTGCATCTAACCTGTCCAACCCCTTAAGAATTTTGTAGGTTTCTATAAGATCCCCTCTCAGTCTCCTAAATTCTAGAGAGTATAAACCAAGTCTATCCAGTCTTTCTTCATAAGACAGTCCTGACATCCCAGGAATCAGTCTGGTGAACCTTCTCTGCACTCCCTCTATGGCAATAATGTCCTTCCTCAGATTTGGAGACCAAAACTGGACGCAATATTCCAGGTGTGGTCTCACCAAGACCCTGTACAACTACAGTAGAACCTCCCTGCTCCTATACTCAAATCCTTTTGCAATGAAAGCTAACATACCATTCGCTTTCTTTACTGCCTGCTGCACCTGCACCGCCACTCACTGTGATCATGGCAGATCATCCACTATCAGTACCCCGTTCCTGCCTTCTCCCCATATCCCTTGACTCCGCTATCTTTAAGAACTCTATCTAACCTTCTCTTGAAAGCATCCAGTGAATCGACCTCCACTGCCTTCTGAGGCAGAGAATTCCATAAATTCACAACTCTCTGTGTGAAAAAGTTTTTCCTCATCTCCGTTCTAAATGGCCTACCCCTTATTCTTAAACTGTGGCCCCTGGTTCTGGACTCCCCCAACATTGGGAACATGTTTCCTGCCTCTAGTGTGTCTAATCCCTTAATAATCTTCTATGTTTCAAAGGTTATATGTTAGGAGCAGAGTTAGGTTATTCGGCCCATCAAGTGTACTCCACCATTCGATCATGGGTGATCTATCTCTCCCTCCTAACCCCATTCTCCTGCTGCCTCCCAATAACACATACTAATCAACAATCTATCTACCTCTGCCTTAAAAATATCAATTGGCAGCCTCCACAGCCTTCTGTGGCAAAGAATTCCACAGATTCACCACCCTCTGACTGAAGAGATTCCTCGCCATCTTCTTAAAGGAACACCCTTTAATTCTCACGATAGACAAAAATGCTGGAGAAACTCAGCGGGTGAGGCAGCATCTATGGAGCAAAGTAATAGGTGACGTTTCGAGTCGAGACTGAAGAAGGGTCTCGACCCGAAACGTCACCTATTCCTTCGCTCCATAGATGCTGCCTTACCCGCTGAGTTTCTCCACCATTTTTGTCCACCTTCGATTTTACCAGCACCTGCAGTTCTTTCTTAATCCTTTAATTCTGAGGCTATGACCTCCAGTCCTAGACTCTCCCACTAGTGGAAACATCTTCTCCACGTCCACTTTGTCCAGGCCTTCCAGGTTGCTTCGGTTTCCTCCCACATCCCCAGAGACGTGCGGGTCTGTGTTTCTGTTCAAGTTTCCAGCATCTGTAGTTCCTCGTGTCTCTGTAACTCTACGCTGCAGATTACCAAAGGATAACATCATCACCATTGAACGGAAGATATTATCAGATTCAGATTCAATCTTTATTGTCATTGTGCAGTGTACAGCACAGAGACAACAAAATGCAGTTAGCATCTCCCCTGAAGAACGAACATAGAATATGAGCAATAATTATATATACGTACATACAGTTGTAGTAGTGCAATTTTTCTGGGGGAAGGAATGTCCGGGGGGGGGGGGTGGCTGGCAATCACCGAGGTACAGAGTTAAGTAGTGTAACAGCCACAGGGAAGAAGTTGTCCCTGGACCTGCTGGTCCGGCAGATCTGTAGCGCCTACCGGATGGTAGGAAGGTAAACAGCCTATGGTTGGGGTGAGAGCAGTCCTTGACGATGCTGCACGCCCATTGTAGACATCACTTGCTTTGGACAGATTCAATGGAGGGGAGTGAGGAACCGGTGATGCGTTGGGCAATTTTCACCACCCTCTGCAGTCGGAGACAGAGCAGTTGCCATACCATACTGTGATGGCATACTGCCACTACTGTGGTGATACTACCATTACTGTGATGACATACTGCCATCACCACTACTTTGCAATCGGTTTCTCCTATCTTTAGCTGGGTTGCTTTCTTTGAACTGACTCAAGATAAAGAAGTCGTATTTGCTTTTCCAGCCCAGTATGGGGATCACCCTTCAGGAATGGTGTAAACTGACATTCGCAGAGAACTGCTAGTTCCTTGGTGATAACATCCTGTACAGAGTTGTGACTTTTTGTTCGGCACTAATAAAATACGCTAACCGTAATCTTTTTGAAAAAAAAAAATCAAATGACTGAATTGAAATTCAATGCAGCAATAAAATGTATTTACATTGCTTTATTAATCCTAAAACAAAAGTCTTTAACAAAAGCTCACACTGAGCCAAAATGTAATTGCTTCAAAAAAAAAAGTGACTTAGAATTACTTGCATGTTTGAACCAAGAAATTAATTCACTGGTTTGCAGATTTTGTGTTTATCATATGTGTCAAAATTCACAAATCTAACATACAAAATCTTTATAGAGTTTAGAAATACAGCACGGAAAACAGGCCCACCAAGTCCACGCCGCCCAGCGATCACCCCCGCACACTAACTAGTCTACACTCAGGGACAATTTACAGCTTTTTACTAAAGTCAATTAAACTACAAATCTGCATGTCATTGGAGTGTGGGAGGAAACTGGAGCACCCGGAGAAAACCCACGCGGTCACAGGGAGAACGTACAGGTCCCGTAGTCAGGATCGAACCTGGGTATCTGGCGCTGCGGGGCAGCAACTCTACCGCTGCGCCACTGTTACCCAAAATATGATTTAAAATTATTTGCATGTTTGAATCTAGAAATTCATTGACTGATTTGCAGATTTAGTGTTTATTGCAAATTGAAAAACAAAACAAAACTCTCATGTATAATATACAAGAACTTAAATTGATTTCTAAATAAATGTATTATTGAGAATATTTGGCGTGCTAGGTTTGTATGTGCAGAAAACAAGTGTTAAACTAACAAATCCAAAGTCTGTGGAATTCTCTGCCTCAGAGGGCGGTGGAGGCCGGTTCTCTGGATGCTTTCAAGAGAGAGCTAGATAGGGCTCTTAGAGATAGTGGAGTCAGGGGATATGGGGAGAAGATAGGAACGGGGTACTGATTGTGGATGATCAGCCATGATCACATTGAATGGCGGTGCTGGCTCGAAGGGTCGAATGGCCTACTACTGCACATATTGTCTTTTGTCTATTGTCTTCTGATGAGGATGTTTTTTTAATTATTATTTCACTGATAGTTATGCCGTACAATTATTCCTGACAATTACAGCAGATTAGGCAATACATTGTCTAGCCAGTCTATGCAGTCTAGTTACTGTAAACCCTGATCCACCCTACATATGAAGTACAGTTTAGGGTTTGAATAATAATTGGAATAGATTGGAATGTGGGCGGCAGGCACGGTGGCGCAGCGGTAGACTTGCTCCCGGGATTGATCCCGGCCTCGGGTGCTGTCAGTTTGTGCATTCTCTTATCGAGTCTTCTAGAAGGATCTGATGGAAACATATGAATTTCTTAAGGGATTGGACAGGTTAGATGCAGGAAAAATGTTCCCGATGTTGGGGGGGGTCCAGAACCAGGGGCCACGGTTTAAGAATGAGGGGTAGGCCATTTAGGACTGAGATGAGGAAAAACATTTTCACCCAGAGAGCTGTGAATCTGTGGAATTCTCAGCCACAGAAGGCAGTGGAGGCCAATTCACTGGATGTTTTCAAGAGAGTTAGATATAGCTCTTAGGGCTAACGGAATCAAGGGATATGGGGTGAAGGCAGGAACGGAATGTTGGATGATCAGCTGTGATCATATTAAATGGCGGTGCTGGCTCGAAGGGCCGAATGGCCTACTCCTGCACCTATTTTCTATGTTTCTCCGTCTCCCTGTGACCGCGTGGGTTTTCTTCGGGTGCTCTGGTTTCCTCCTACACTCCCAAGACGTGCAGGTTTGTAGGTTAATTGGCTTCTGGCAATGGTAAATTGTCCCTAGTGTGTGTAGGTTGGTGCTGGTATACGGGGTGATCGCTGGTCGGCGCGGACCCGGCTGGGCCAGAAGGGCCCCTTTCCCCGCTGTATCTCCAAAGGTCTGAGGTAAAGTCGTCGGAGAATCTGAGCGGCAGATCTTGGACAAAAATAAATTCTTCTGATCTGAAACACACCAATAAATGATTGCTTGATCCCAGCACACAAAAACAACTTCCAGGAAAATCCTGCGATCAGCACAGAGGGGGGATTGTTTTCCGTAGGAGAAACATTTTCACCAAGAAGCACGTCGGATCACAGGAATGTAAGCTCGTTAAAAAAAAACAAACCCAAATCAAATCTGCAAACATTTTGTACGAACAGTAGTTATGTTACTGGGTTGATATAACTTTAGTGGCAAATGGTCTGTCTTTCCAGTTGCTGTCACTGGAGCATTGAAGCCAACACCTTAAAATAATGGATCGCTGCTTTGCAATAAAGTCAAGTGGAAAATTCCATGTTACTATCAATAACTAAGCCACGACACAAATATTTCAAAAGACAGGTTAATATCACAAGGAGTACAGCACATGTACCTTCGTATGATAATCGCATACAACTTGTTCCTGATTTGCATTCATTCAATAGTCAGCCACCTATAGTTCCCACTTAGCCCTGACTTGTTTTACTGCCTGTAGAGGTTGTTTATTGAAAAAGAATGTCAGTTCAACCCGCAGGATTAAAGGTTTGTTTTTGAATGGAGCAAGATTTATTAACCCCTCCGTGGCTGAATGCTAAAGGATAGATCCCTCTGGAGCTCATCGAGTCATACAGCACGGAAACTGGCCCTTCGGCCCAAACACATCCATGCCTTGATTAGTACGGGTGTCAGGGGTTATGGGGAGAAGGCAGGAGAATGGGGTTGAGAGGGAAAGATAGATCAACCATGATTGAATGGCAGAGTAGACTTGATGTACTGAATGGCCTAAATCTCCTCCTATGACATGAACTTTTTCTGACCAAAGTGCCCCATTTAAGCTAGCGTGGGTTTTTTCCGGGTGGTCCAGTTTCGTAAATTCAAAAGTTTTTAAGTTAAAAGTTAAGTTAAGGAGCTGAATTAGGCCATTCTGCCCAACGTCTACTCTGCCATTCAATCATGGCTGATCTCTCTCTCTCCCTCGTCTCCCCATAATCTCTGACACCCGTATTAATCAAGAATCTGTTTCATTGAAAAATACATGTTAATGAAGTCCTCCCTCATCCTTCTCAACTCCAGATAGTACAGGCCCAGTGCCGTCAAACGCTCATCATATGAACATCCAATACTCCCACATTCCAAAGACGTACAGGTTTGTAGGTTAATTGGCTTCTGTAAATTGTCCCTAGTGTATAGGATAGATACATAGAAAACAGGTGCGCAGGAGTAGACCATTCAGCCCTTCGAGCCAGCACCGCCATGCAATATGATCATGGCTGATCATCCAAACTCAGTACCCCGTTCCTGCTTTCTCCCCATATCCCCTGACTCCGTTAGCCCTGCGAGCTATATCTCTCTCTTTGATATGATAGAGCTAGCTAACGGGTGATGGCTGGTCAGTGTGGACTCGGTGGGCCGAAGGGCCTGTTTCCACCTTGTATTTCTAAACTAAACTCCAAAGGTGTAACTGGAGGAATCCAAAATGCAAATGTGGCTGCATGACAAATAGTGAAACTTAATGGGCTCTGCCCCGCCTGAAAAGATTTGCATGAAAACAGACTGAGTTTGGTTTCAAAATCACCCTTCAATTTTAATTCAACACCCTGAGAATCAACAGCCATGTTGCTGTTACAACTTGTGCCTCGGCACACGTGACAACAAACTAAACCAAACTGAACTGAACTCATGTTGTGGACTTATAGTAAAATATGATGACTTATGCAAACCGAATGCAAAGCTTCTCACATTTTGCAGTTTAACTGTAACTTGTGGGATAAAAGCACTCGGTTATTTTTTAAAAATTGTATCAAAATAGCAAAGAGCAATTGAATAAAATGGAACAAAGAACATTGAAGGTACAACAGTGCCGCACAGGAGCAGACCCATCAGCCCACAATGACGCCAAGTTAAACTATAGACAATAGGTGCAGGAGTAGGCCGTTCGGCCCTTCGAGCCAGCACCGCCATTCAATGTCATCATGGCTGATCATCCACAATCAGTACCCTGTTCCTGCCTTCTCTCCATATCCCTTAACTCCACTATCCATGAGAGCTCTATCTAACATTCTCTTGAAAGCATCCAGACAACCAGCCTCCACCACCCTCTGAGGCAGAGAATTCCACACACTCTGTTCTAAATGGCTTACCACTTATTCTTGAACTGTGGCCCTTGGTTCTGGACTCCCCCAACATCGGGAACATGTTTCTTGCCTGAACTCCCGGTGGCTCAGCACTTCAACTCCCCCTCCCATTCCCAATCCGACCTCTCTGTCCTGGGTCTCCTCCATTGCCAGAGTGAACAACACCGGAAATTGGAGGAACAGCACCTCATATTCCGCCTGGGTTGCTTGCGTCCGGATGGCATTAACGTTGAATTCTCCCAGTTTTGCTAGCCCTTGCTGTCTCCTCCCCTTCCTTAACCCTCGAGCTGTCTCCTCCCATCCCCCCGCCCTCGGGCTCCTCCTCCTCCCTTTTTCCTTCCTTCTCCCCCCCACCCCCCCATCAGTCTGAAGAAGGGTTTCGGCCCGAAACGTCGCCTATTTCCTTCGCTCCATAGATGCTGCTGCACCCGCTGAGTTTCTCCAGCATTTTTGTGTACCTTAATAATCTTATATGTTTCAATAAGATCCCCTCTCATCCATCTATTCTCCTCTGCCTGCACGTGATCCAAGTGCATATCCAAGTGGCAGCGTAAAAATGTAGGCAGGAACTTCAGATGCTGATTTAAACCGTAGATAGACACAAACATCTGGAGTAACAGCTGGTCAGACAACAACTCTGGAGAAGATGCTGTCTGACCTGCTGAGTTACTCCAGCTTTTAGTGTCCATCTACGGTTTAAATCGAAGTGGCTCGACCCAAAACATCACCTATTCCTTTTGTCCAGAGATGCTGTCTGACCCGCAGTTATTCCAGCTTTTAGTGCCTATCTAAAAGTCTTTAAAAGGCCACCATCATATCTGTCTCCAGTCCACCAGTATGTTCCAGGCACTCACTACCCTCTGTGGAAAAGAAAACTTACCCCAGATATCTCCTTTCAACTTTGCTCATCTCACCTTAGTTTTTGGATGTCCACAAAAGAGGTTTTGTGCAAGTCTATACATCCATGTTGCAAGGGATTGCTTTCTGAGAAAAAAGGTCCGAAACGGGATTTTTCGTAAGGTTAGAAGCTGCAATGATCCATGCAGGTGTCAACAAACTGGAGTAGGAATACAGTGAGAATGAATTTAATGAAAGGGGCAATGTTTAAAGGAGATGTGCGGGGTGGTGGGGGACTGGAACGTGTTGCCAGGGGTGGGGGTGGGAGTGGATACAACAGTGGCATTTAAGAGACTCTTGAATAGGCACATGGAAATACAGGGAATGGAGGGATATGGATTATGCGAAGGCTGATAAGAGTTGGTCTTGTTTGGCTCGGGCTCTGTAGGCCAAAGGGCCTGCACTCATGTGTAGGAAGGAACTGCAGATGCTGGTTTACATTGAAGATTCACACAAAATGATGGCGTAACTCAGCGGGCCAGGCAGCATCTCTGGAGCGAAGGAATGGGTGACGTTTCGGTTCGAGACCCTTCTTCAGGCCTGTACATATGCTGTACTATTCTATCTGATTTCATTTTTCACTCAGAATCACTTCTTTCAATTTCACCTGTGGAATTCTGTTTTGGTTTTCCTGTAAATGTGTGATTGAAATTGGTACGGGTGTCAAAAGTTATGGGAAGATGAGGGGAGAATTGGATTGAGAAGGAAAGTGAGATCAACCACAATTGAATGACGGAGTAGACTCGATGGGCTGAATTGCCTTCTTCTGCTCCTTTGACTTACGGTATGAACTTACGAAATAAAACCTTATGAATTCTGTAAAGCCGAACATCCAGCTATAACACAGGGAAGGACAAGACAACGTGCTAGTGTAACTCAGCGGGTCAGGCAGCATCTCTGGAGAAGATGGACTGGAGATGTTTCTGGTCGGGACCCTTCTTCACTCAGGGGACTGTATACAACTGTGCAACCCGCACTGTTGTTTGAACCAGGTGACTATTTCAGTGCACCATGTTTCAGCTTGATCAGGCTTCAAAACTGGTTGAGCAAACAAATTTGTTTCCACGATTTTTGAAACAGTTTCTCAACCACATGTGCAGGTGAGATGATTATCAATTGCGCATCAAACTGCCCTCAGAATTTTTAACTGTTTATCAGATCTCTTCGCTTTGCAGTGTGTTTTCTTTGGGCATCTGCTCAATGGATTATTTTTTTTGCACAGATCAATAAATCTCCCAAAGTTTTCTTATTAACCATTCATAACATACCTGGTTCAAATAAATCTCAATTTGTCGTGAATTATTTCGGAGCTTCTTCCTCCCACCTTTTCCTGCATTAAAGGTTCACTAGAGTTATTTAAAATCAAAGGTTTTTCAGTCCACCTTTATGTTTTACTTAAATGTCAAGCATGCAAACATAACCTTGAGCAAGGGCGGTCACGGTGGCGCAGCAGTAGAGTTGCTGCCTTACAGCGAATGCAGCGCTGGAGACCCGGGTTTGATCCCGACTACTGGTGCTGTCTGTACGGAGTTTGTACGCTCTCCCCATGACCTGCGTGGGTTTTCTTCGAGATAGACAATAGACAATAGATGCAGGAGAGGCCATTTGGGCCTTCGAGCCAGCACCGCCATTCAATGTGATCATGGCTGATCATCCACAATCAGATCTTTGGTTTCCTCCCACACTACAAAGACGTACAGGTTTGTAGGTTAATTGGCTTGGTATAACATGTAGAAATGTCTATTGTGTGTGTAGGATAGTGTTGATGTGCGGGGATCGCTGGTCAGCACGGTCCCGGTGGGCCGAAGGGCCTGTTTTCACACTGTATCTCTAACTAACTAAGAGGCAAAGTTTATGGTGAGAGAGACAGTCTTAGGGAGGAGGGGCAAAGTTCAAGGTGAGGGGACACAGTTTTAGGTGAGAGGGAACAAACTTCAAGGTGGAAGGATCAAAGTTTTGGTTGAGAGCAGCAGAGTTAAAGGTGTAAGGGATTTGTTAAGAGGGGCAAAGTTTTAGGTGAGACGGGCAAATTGAAACTGAAATTAAAGTATATGTTGAGAGGGACAAAGTTGAGGTGAGAGGGCAACGTTTATGGTGAGAGGGTCAAACTTGAAAGGGGCAAGTTTTTTAGCACAGTGGTGAGCGTCTTATCGCGCTACCGGGGGTGATGGTTGAAGCAGACGATAATAGTGGCGTTTAAAATACTTTTGGATAAATGGATATGCGGGGGATGGCTGCCTTTTGTGGGCCGAAGGGCCTGTTTTTGTGCTGTTGTGTTCTATGTTCTAGAATTAATAGTGCAGTGATTGTGTGGCATGAGTTAGGATGACTGCCGCTGAAGTACATTATGTGGGATGTGGGGCTACGTGTCGAGCTGCTGGTGTGACTCAATGTGAAGGGAAATGCGAGGAGCAGACGTGTTCTCACATGTGGGAGTCAGAAACAAAAATAGACTAATTCAACCAGTCTGTTCCTGACCTGGTTGGTAATTGGACAGTGGGTGTAGAGAAGCAAGCGCACGTCTCCTGTTCTGCCTAACCTCCAGACTTAGTCAACGCCGCTTTATCGGCAGGTGTGTACTGCAGTGAAATTATTTTTGCATAGCTCACAACTTGCACACATTTGCCATATTTTCACACCTTCGTTTCCACCACATACAATGAGAACAAAAGGTGTGAGAAATTGTTCATTCTTAAGGGCCTATCCCTTAAGGGCATCATTTGCGCCTCATTTGCGCGTTTAATGTAAAATAGGTCGACGCGTCGTGACGCGTGGGGTGCGCATGGTGAGGCGTGGAATAGCATGCAGCGGCGAGCGATATCTCGCGGCGCTCTGGGATTTCGTATAACGTAATCCTCGTGCGCCACCTGCGTGACGTATCGCTGACGCCGCAACTTCTCACGTGGTGATGCACGGTAACATCACCGTGCGTAACCATGTGTCGCCGCGCGCCGTAGGGTATTCTAATGACGTCACGCACACCAGACGGCATGACACATGATTTGCGTGTGACTTCGCGCATAATGGCGCATCGAGCTATAGAGAGGTTTTTGACTCTTTGAATCACTTCCCTCTGGAAGGGTCCTCAGTGGCTTTCAAAGCTGCCATTTTAGAGAAAAACAGTTTTTTCCACGAGCAGCGATCCCCTCAATAACCAATAATCTGTATTTTCCTCCATTTGCTCTGGTACAATTTCATTCACACCTGTTTAATCAATATTTAACCTACAATGTTGTACCCTTGGAGTTACTGGTAGAGCCATGTGGACTTGCGAGCAGAGACCCAGGCTCGATCCTTGTACCTGGGTGCTGTCTACTTGGAGTTTGCGTATTCATTCCGGTGGGTGTGGGTGCCCTTTCAGCCCTACTGGTTTCCTCCCTGATCCAAAATGTGCAGGACTGTAGTTCAATTGGCCTCTACAGGGCCTGTTGGCGTGCTGTATCTTCCAAACAGTTCAGTTTAGTTTATTGTCACGTGCACTTAGTGAAAAGCTTTTGTTTCATTGATCAATCAACATAGTGCTTTGAACAAGAAAGAAAGTCATATTAGATTTCAACCTCTTCCCAATTTGCATTTCACCTCTATTTTCCTACACACCAGGGACAATTTACACCTGTACCAAGACAAGTAACCTACAAACCTGTACCCGTGGAGCAGCTGGTAGAGATCCAGGCTCGATCCTGACCTCGGGTGCTGTCTAGGTGGAGTTTGCACATTCTCTCGGTGGCTGTGCGGGTTCCCTCGCAGTGCTCGGTTTCTCCCACATCCTAAAGGGCAGGAGTGTAGTTCAATTGTGCAGTTAGAACAGGGCCTGTTGACATGCTGTATCTTCAGTCAGTTCAGCTGCAATTAGTTTATTGTCAAGTGCACAGGAAGTTTAGTGGAAAAGATCTTTTGTTTCATTGACCCAATCAACATGGTGCTTTGAAGGAGACTCCGGACTGTCATATTAGCTGCCACAGCCTCTTCCCAATTTGCATTTCACCTCTGAGGGGGATCTACCATGTGGAGGTGTAGTTTAACATTTCAGATTCAAATTCAATTTATCATTGTCATTTGGGGCCGACAGTACAGAGACACCGTGTTGTTTTATGTTTCTCCACCCTTGAAGCATCGACATAGACCTCATTTGAATAAATAATGCTCAAAGATCCTGTTGGGGGGGGGGGCTGACTGCCATCAACGAGGTACGTTGTTGAGTAGAGTGACAGCCGCCGGAAACAGTCTTAGTCATTCCGCTGCCTGCTGGTTCACTGCAACGGAGAGACCTGTGGGTAAGATCATCTTGCAGACAGCTGGCCTCAAACTCTTTGAATCACTTCCCTCTGGAAGGCGACTCCGGACTGTCAAAGCTGCCACAGCCAGACATAAAAACAGCTTTTTTTCCATGAGCAGTAGCTCTACTCAATAGCCAATAATCTGTAGCCTCCATTTGCTCTGGTATTTTATTGCATTCACATGTTTAATCAATATTTCATTATTAATGTTTTAATCTTAATTGTTACTGTATGTCATGTTGTGACTTGCGAGCAGAGCACCAAGGCAAATTCCTTGTATGTGTACGTACTTGGCCAATAAACATATTCATTCAACATGGAAACATGCCCTTCAGCCCTACTTGCCTATGCTGACCAAAATGCCCCATCTACACCGCTCTCACCTGTCTGTGCTTGGCCCATATCCCTCTAAACCTATGCACAGACGCATCCAAAATTTGCCAATTTGCTTTGGTTGCCACACCGACCAAAAGCTTCTGCCTTCATTAGGTCTCCACTAACTAAGTCAGGAAGGAACTCTGTTAATGTATTTAAGGCTAAGTACAGATTCCTGCTATGTGTCGTTATTTAATTCTGCCATTCAGTCAGAATTATGCAGTCCCTTTGGCCCAGCTCATCCGCACCAACCAAGATGCCCTATGTCCCACCTGCCCATGTTTGGTACAGACCCGTCTGAACTTTTCCAATCCATGTACCTTTTCAAACGCCTTTCAAATGCTGTTATAGTACCAGCCTCAACTACCTCCTCTGGCAGGTTGTTCCATATACCCACCACCCTCGGAGTGAAAAAGTTGCCCCTCGCATCTTAAACCTATTTATTTCATTCCCCGGCCCTAGGTAAGACTGCATTCATTTTATCTATTCCCCTCATGATTTTACACACCTCTACAAGATCACTCCTTGGCCTCCTGTACTCCAGGGAATAAAGTCCTAGCCTGCATAAAACCTCTCTATAGCTCAAGTCCTGGCAACGTCTGTGTAAATCCTCTGCACTCTTTCCAGCTTAATGATACCTAACAGGGGGAAAAAATGGATGTCTATAGATTCTGCTGTTCAATGCTATTTGCACTAGCATTCTCTAATTTTTAATGAATTAGACATTTTATTAATAGTATAAATGATTTTGCTGATATTTTATTCGCAGATCATAAATTTTATCTAGTTTGCTCATTATACTCATAGAAACAAAATGCATTTTATTCACTAACCACATACTTAAGGAGCAGACTGCCCTCTGGTGAGATAACGTGGTGGTTTCAAAACTAGTATTCTTGTTATAAAATGGAGACAAGAGACGGCAAGTACTGAAATCTTGAGCTAAACTCTAAAGTGCTAGACAGAAGGAACTGCAAAAAAAAAAAAGGAAAAGTGCTGGAGTAATTCCAGCAGGTCAGGCAGCATCTGGGGAGGGAATAGACAGGCGATGTTTTGGGTCAGGTCCTTTCTTCAGACTGGTGATCCAAAACATTTCCCTGCAGATGCTACCTGACCCGTTACTTCAGCACTATGCGTTTTTCTTGCTTGATTTAAACATGTAGTTTAGAGATACAGCGTGGAAACGGGCCCTTCGGCCCATCAAGTCCGCACCTACCAGCAATAGTCAGGATCAAACCCGGGTCTCTGGAGCTGTAGATAGCACCCATAGTCAGGATCAAACCCGGGTCTTTGGAGCTGTAAGGCAGCAACTCTACCCGCTGAGCCACCCTTTTACTACTTCCTTTTTGATGAGAATTTTATTTATGGAGAGTAGACTCGGTGATCCAAAACTCAAATTGTGGTCCACAAAACATCTTAAGAGGGAAATGAAGCAGACCAGACCTGGAGGGAACACCCAAGATGCAACAAAAAGGCAGTACTGATGTGAAGAGGATGCGAGTTCTGCAATAAAAATCCTAAGTTGAATTCATAGTTCTGCTAAACATACAGACTAAACTGTACAGAGGTAGTAGAGTCAGGATCTCAAAATAAGCTAAAGTAGAATTTTTTAAAATTTTTTTTATGGCTGGCCATTTATACAATTATGTCTTGCATAACAAAGCCATAAAAAGAAAGTTCAATGACAAAGTTGGGGCCAGAAACAAGCGATCTTGTGCCTTTAAAAAGGCATTTAAGATGCGGGTTTTTGCAACGGCATTGTCAACATATCAGATTTGTTCAGTTTCAGTTTAGTTTATTGTCACGTGTACCGAGGTACAGTGAAAAGCTTTTGTTGCGTGCTAACCGGTCAGTAGAAAGACAAGGATTGTAATGTGATTGGACATCTGTTTCTGTGGCTAGCACGCAGTCGCCCGAGTTGGACACCAGACCATCTTGGGAGCATTTCCTCCAAAAAGCTGGAGTAACTCAGCAGGACAGGCAGCATCTCTGGAGAGAAGGAATGGGTGACGCTTTGGGTCGAGGAAATGGTCAGGAAAAAGAGAAACAAAAGATATAGATGATGATGTTGAGAGATAAAGAACAAAGAATGAAAGATATGCAAAACAGTAACGATGATAAAGGAAACGGGCCATTGTTAGCAGCTTGTTGGGTGAAAATGAGAAGCTGATGCGACTTGGGTGGGGGAGGGATAGAGAGAGAGGGAATGGTGGGGTTACTTGAAGTTAGAGAACAATATTCATACCACTGGGCTGTAAGTTGCCTAAGCAAAATATGAGATGCTGTTCCTCCAATTTGTGTTTCAGCCTCACTCTGACAATGGTGGAGATCTAGGACAGAAAGGTCCATGTGGGAATGGGAAGAATTAAAGTGTTTAGCAACCGGGAGATCAGGTAGTTTCAGACAGACTGAGTGAAGGTAGACGAAAATGCTGGAGAAACTCAGCGGGTGAGGCAGCATCTATGGAGCGAAGGAAATACGCAAAGTTTCGGGTCGAAACCCTACTTCAGACTGAGTGAAGGTGTTCAGTGAAACGATCGCCCAGTCTACGTTTGGTCTCGTCGATGTATAAGAGTACACATCCTGAACAATGGATACAGTAGATGAGGTTGGTGGAGGTGCAAGTGAACCTCTGCCTAACCTGAAAGTACTATCGGGGTCCCAAAAGGAGGTATAGGGACAGGTGTTGCATCTTCTGCGGTTGCAAGGGAAGGTACCTGGGGAGGGTGGGAAGGGTTGAATATTGCAGGATGCCTCTTAACATTTCAATGTTAAATTTCAGGAGCCATACCGTAACCCAGGGCTTCAGAGACAGAGCAAAATGCACCTTAAAAACAAACAAAAATGCAGTTGTTTAAAAAGTTGCAACAAGGCAGTTGTGCTGACCTGCCTTGTTGCAACCCAACTTACTCCATAAAAACACAATTGATTTCAAAATAACTAGAAGTGGCAAAGCTTTTCACTTGAACATAAGATGCTAAGTGCCAGAGTAATTCAGCAGGTTGGGCAGCATCCAGAGGACATGAGGAGGTGCCATTTCAGATCTCGAATTACTCCAGCATTGTCTTTTTTTTTGTAAACTTGCATCTGCTGTGCCTTTATCTCCATTTTGCACTTTAACCGTGTACTTCAGAAGCTGGAGTAAATACAGCTGTTGCGTTTGATACAATCTCCCAACTATTGCATCTTTGTAAAAATATACAGCAACTACCTTCTCACAAATAGAAACATAGAAAATAGGTGGAGGAGTAGGCCATTCGGCCCTTCGAGCCTGCACCGCCATTCAATATGATCATGGCTGATCATTCCATAACTTATCCCCTACCTCTCTTTATTCAGTCTCACCAAGAGGTGGCTTACATCCCAGTGGTGGCCAAAACAAAGCCTTTAGAACAAGCTCAGCCACAAAAACTGCTTCGCAATGGAAAACTATCCATTCTGGAGAAGTGAACTTTAGCAAAACTCGTGCGTACATAGTTTATGACTATAAGCTAGGGCACTGTACGATTCGCCTCTACCCCATTGCAGACATTGGACTTTGTTGCTGGATTGGTCATGCCGAGAATCATATTCTGCACTCTATGCCCTAGTTTGACGATTATATTTACCAGATAGCTAGCAAAACAACATTTTCCAATGTACCTTGGTTCACGTGACAACAACAGATCTAAACCAGTGACCGGAGCAGGGAATTAGATAGTTTTCCAGAGGTAATGCACATTGGAAGGTTTGCCATCACATGTTGGAAGAGGTGGAACTGTCATCTCTGCAGATGACGTTTTCTTTTGGCTTTCCCCAGTTCCTGAAAACAGGACAGCAAACAGCATGCTTTTTTTTTGCTTTTATTTCTGTAAAAATGACCACATGCAGACTAAAAAAAAGTCCAACAAAGTAATCACCACAGTTTTTAAACAAATGAACTTGTACGTAAATGTACCAGTGTCCATTTTCATTGTATAAAAATAAGGTACATTTCTACAGCAATCTCCCGTCAAATTCTGTAGAATAGAGAAAAACTCAGCATACACAAGAGTCCATGGTTACCTGTACACTGTCAAATAAAGTATATCTATATTTCTCAAAGTGTGCAAATTCTCCCTCATTTGTTTTTCCATTAATGACCGCCACAAAGCAAAAACACCCTTGAAACAAATCCTTATAAAAAGCATCATTTACAAGTTAATAAACTACACATTTAACGTAATTACATGCGGGCACAAGCTGTGCCACTTTACCGCCGGTGCCTGCCATGGGCCGAGTGGCCGGTGCCGTGGTGCTTGCCCTTGTGGATCCTATCGTAAGACCGCGAGCGCTCGTGCCGATCCCGTTGATGCTCTTTGTCGTGCCGCCGCTTCTTGGCGGGGTCGCAGCGCTCCTGGGATTGACTGCGGCTGCGGGACCGACTGTGCGATTTCTTCCTCTTGTGCCCGTGCCGCACGGCCATCTTTGGCTCCTCCCGCGGAGGCTTTGGCTTGACGTGCGGCGACGTGTGATTGTGCCGGCGCCGGGGAGAAGCACTGCGACTGTGGGACCGGCTCCTCGATTGAGAACTGTACGTCCCAGACCTGCTTCTCCTGGTGTAACTACAGGAAGCACAAAGGAATCCAATTCAAAACACTGGGGACCAAACAGCAACACTGTACTCTAAACCTGGACGTGTCAGGGAAGATGGACATTTAGTACAAATACACCTGGGACTGACCCCTTACGCCTGCAAGCATTCTGAGTATCAAAGTATTTATGAGCAGTGGGTTTTTGTAGGAGCTGCATCAAGATGCAACCAAGTATTACTGCTGGCACTGTTTATATTTGGTGAATTGAATTTAGAGCATAGAACAATTGCATTTAGAGCAGGAACGATGTCTGTGCTGAACACGATGCCAAGATCAGTCTACACATAATCCATATCCCTCCCCACACCTCCTCGACACCTTGTCCCTCTCTCACCTTAAAGCTATGCCCTCTAGTATTTGACACTTCCATCCTGGGGCAAAGGTTGACTGTCCACACTTCCCATGCTTCTCAGAATTGTATAAACCTCTGTCAAATATCCCCTCAACATCCAGCATTGCAGAACATTTTCTACAGCACTACACTTTCTTAAATGTTTAAGAAAGAACTGCAGATGCTGGAAAAATCGAAGGTAGACAAAAATGCTGGAGAAACTCAGCGGGTGAGGCAGCATCCATGGAGCGATGGAATAGGTGACGTTTCGGGTCGAGACCCATCTTCAGACTTCATATGTCTCGACCCGAATCGTCACCTATTCCTTCGCTCCATCGATGAGTTTCTCCAGCACTTTCTTAAATGCACTTTATATTCCAACCACCCCGTTAATCCATTTAACTGTACACCTTATTCCCAGGGTAAAGTTGGCTTTGCCTCAGATATTCCCTTTGTCGCACCCTTTCGCCTATACTGCAACCAAAACCAGATTTTTTTTTTTTAAATCTTTCCAGTTCTGACAAAGGATCTTTGAGCCAAGATGTAAACTTTCCTCAACTGCTGCCTGACCTGCTGAGACATGTTCAGTGTTTTTCATGCAAGGAACGAGGTAACTTATTTCATCTAATCAACGTTTAGATTGAGCAACCAGCACCCCTGGATTACTGAGCATCAGTCTATGTGGGTGGCCATCAAAATCAATCCTCATTTAGAAAAGTGTAAACCCTCGAATCTTGGGCCGCTCACCTCTTGTCAGGTAAACAGCACAATGCTTAACGTGATGAAGCAGTTGACCGCGTTATAATCTCTTAAACTGACCAACCGGGTAAGTGAATACTCACTGCCTTCGGGGAGAATGGGATCTTGATCTTGTTCGAGACCTTGAACGACTGATGCTCCTACTGTTTCGAATTGGTTTATTTTCTTTCCTCAACCTACAGATTGCAAACAAGAACGTTGAATTATAATGTTACATAATCTGTTAGAAACACAATGTCAATTGAAGATGTTACCTCAATTGCCAAACAATCTGCACACTCAATGCCTAGCAAGACAAAGTATAACAGAGCCAGCTACCCGACATTTGGAAAAAGCAAACGGCTCAGCAACTGGCTCTAGTGATAGAGGGAATGATGCAGTTGCCCAGATTGTTGCTTTAAAAGACAGCATTCATTACCTACGGTGCACAGGCCTGATTGCCACAATCCCTGACCACCCAGTCAGTCCCCGCGGTCTCCAAAATCACCTGCTTCAGCTGGCTGCGCTCTTTAAACTTACTGGGGCCAGCCACAGTAAGTTCTCCTTAACATATGGGACTTAACATAATATGTATTATTTAGTGTATAATATTTTTAACAGGCGGATTGTGATCGAACGTCGATAGAATAATATCCAATGATCCAGTAAATCTGCGAGTTTGGCCAGATTAAAATGAGATTTACTTATCTCAGTTTAAGTATTGCATAAAAAGATCGCACCAATTTTGTGGCTCTTCTGAAGAGCCAATACGAGATATAGACAATAGGTGCAGGAGTAGGCCACTCAACCCTTCCAGGTAACACTGCCATTCAATATGATCTTGGCTGATCATCCAAAATCAGTATTCCAAAATTGATTCCATTAACCCGAAGAGCCAAATCTCTGTATGGGTGTAATTGGCCTCCTCATTTTGCAGGAGCACACACCTCCTCACCATTTTGCATAATTTCTAATAAAGACTCAAATGGACACATTTACATTGTAATGACAGCCTAGGGCAAATTAGTTTTCACTGTACACACCAATTTCAAATAATGTACACACCATAATGATTTGTATACCCTTTCCAGAAGTAACTCGAACAATAAATCTGAAACACAAGTAGCTTCAGCAAGGACACAATTGCTGTAAGCAGGCATGATATTTACCTCCAGAAAAAGCAGTAGGGAGTATTAGCCGGGGGTCTAGGAGACCAGGATCCGGAAATGAAGCTCCTGCATTTTCAATAAATTGAAAGTGAATCCCAAGCTTTCTGCTGGTACTTTGCATAATAGAAGATTAGAATTTTAAATATATTTTATATATTTTAAATTTTATGAAATAAATGATTTCATACAGCTAAAAAAAATCTTTACAAAAAATGTTGCCTGAAATGTCTCTTTGCCTAGCACTGTGTGCAAACAGCACAGAAAAAGTGATTGATAAACCGATGACATAAGTAACCTAAACTCTAGTTTGACTTCCTCTTTGACCGACACTTGCTTTTGTAAACTTGCTCAACATGGCTTCCCTATGCTTCTTTCTTGCCTAGGAAGCGAGTCCGGCCTAACCATGGTCATCGGTCATTGGTCATCGGCAAGCCGCAGATGCTGACAATCTGAAATAAAAACATGTTCCCTTCTCTTGGCTTCTGCAGCCATCTTCTGCTTCAGTAAGGGAAGCTGGTCAGTGATTGGCCGCAACGCCCCTCAGATACTGTGACTGATGGGCCTCCGAGGGATCGGCGCATTATGTGATTGGACGCAACGCCCTTGGTAACAGGATGATTGGCTGCCAAGTGACTGGTAGGGAGCACATTATGTGATTGGTTGTGACGCCCTTGGCGACAGTGGCTGATTGGACGAAAAATACAAAAAATGAAAAATAAATAAATAAAAATGCCGGCAGTCAGCTCGAGTTTAAGTGGGTGGGTCAAAACAGAATGAGAGGGTAGAACTATAACTATTAGAATTAAATGTTCAAAACCAGGAGTTGCAGGTGCTGGTTTACACAAAAGGACAAAATGCTGGAGTAACTCAGCAAGTCAGGCATCTGAAGAAGCCCCGACCAGTAACATTACCTACCCATGTTCTCCAGAGATGCTGCTTGACCCGCTGAGTTACTCCAACACTTTGTGTCCTTTGGAATTAAATGTTTTGTGTTTTAACACAAAATTAAGAAGGGTGATAGCAAGGCTCATGAGTGTAAATACTGACCCATTGTAAGGACTTTTATTGGCATTAATTTGCCGTTCTTCTAGTTCCTTCTTGATAGGTTTAGGATTCTGAACTCCAGGTGTTTTGTCTTCTACTTTAACTTCTCTGGGTGAACCTAAGAATTAATGAAAAATAGTACATCCTGCTTTACAAAAGGGACGCTCACAAAAATAAAAATATACGAGGTTTGTTAGAGCATTACGCCCCCCCCCAAGGTCATTAGTTATAGATAAATTGATTCATAGATTTAAGGAATACTGCAGGCCACAGTTATTACAGTAAAATTACGGATATCTCTATTCTAACTGTATCTCTGCAGGTTTAAGTGTTAACCATATAACAATTACGGCACGGAAACAGGCCATCTCGACCCTTCTCCCCTAGTCCCATATACCTGCGCTCAGACCATAACCCTCCATTCCTTACCCGTCCATATAACTGTCCAATTTATTTTTAAATGATAAAAACGAACCTGCCTCCACCACCTTCACTGGAAGCTCATTCCACACAGCCACCACTCTCTGAGTAAAGAAGTTCCCCCTCATGTTACCCCTAAACTTGTCCCTTAATTCTCAAGTCATGTCCCCTTGTTTGAATCTTCTCTACTCTCAGTGGGAAAAGCTTATCCACGTCAACTCTGTCTATCCCTCCCATCATTTTAAAGACCTCTATCAAGTCCCCCCTTAACCTTCTGCGCTCCAAAGAATAAAGCCCTAACTTGTTCAACCTTTCTCTGTAACTTAGTTGCTGAAACCCAGACAACATTGTAGTAAATATCCTCTGTACTCTCTCTAATTTTTTTGACATCCTTCCTATAATTAGGCGACCAAAATTGTACACCATACTCCAGAATTGGCCTCACCAATGCCTTGTACAATTTTAACATTACATCCCAACTTCTATACTCAATGCTCTGATTTATAAAGGTCAGCCCACCAAAAGCTTCCTTTACCACCCTATCTACATGAGATTCCACTTTCAGGGAACTGTGCAGTTATTCCCAGATCCCTCTGTTCACCTGCATTCTTCAATTACCTACCATTTACCATGTACGTCCTATTTTGATTTGTCCTGCCAAGATGTAGCACCTCACACTTATCAGCATTAAACTCCATCTGCCATCTTTCAGCCCACTCTTCCAACTGGCATAAATCTCTCTGTAGATTTTGAAAATCTACATCATTATCCACAACCCCACCTATCTTAGTATCATCTGCATATTTACTAATCCAATTTACCACACCATCATCCAGATCATTGATGTACATGACAAACAACAGTGGACCCAACACAGATCCCTGTGGCACCCCACTAGTCACTGGCCTCCAACCTGACAAACAACCATCCACCATTACTCTCTGGCATCTCCCATTCAGCCACTGTTCAATCCATCTTGCTACTCCACCATTAATACCCAACAATTGAACCTTCTTAACCAACCTTCCCTGAGGAACCTTGTCAAAGGCCTTACTGAAGTCCAATATATACAACATCCACTGCTTTACCCTCATCAATTTCCCGAGTAACCTCTTCAAAACATTCAAGAAGATTAGTCAAACATGACCTTCCTGGCACAAATCCATGTTGACGGTTCCTAATCAGACCCTGTTTATCCAGATGCTTATATATATTATCTCTAAGTATCCTTTCCATTAATTTGCCCACAACTGACGTCAAACCAACAGGTCTATAATTGCTAGGTTTACTCTTAGACCCCTTTTTAAACAATGGAACAACATGCGCAGTACGCCAATCCTCCGGCACTATTCCCGTTTCTAATGACATTTGAAATATTTCTGTCATAGCCCCTGCTATTTCTACACTAACTTCCCTCAATGTCCTAGGGAATATCCTGTCCGGACCTATGTACAATTAAATTATGTACAATACACCTCTCCCCTTATCCTGCCCCCTCCCACCCGTATCCCTCCCTCTAGGTTAACATTTCATTCCTCTTATTTTCTGTCTCTTTTTTTATTTATGGCCTTTGTCCACCTATCTGCCAAGCAAACCCTCACCTGTACCCACCTAACATAGGCCAGGCTTTGTCTTGCCTGACCTCTCCCTTCCAGCTTTCTCCCCCCCCACCTACAATGAGTCTGAAGGGTCCCGACCCGTAGCGTCACCTGTCCATGTTCTCCAGAGACGTTGGCCGACCTACTGAGTTCCTCCAACACTGTATTTGACTGCATTTGACATACTTACATGGTTTAGATCCCGGGGAGAAGCCTCCCAGTGTGGAAAGTGCCGGAGTTCCATCTGGGTTTAACCCTTTAGCTTTCAACTTAGCTTCTTGTAGTGCAACTTTCCTCTTTTCAACCTCCTTTTCCACATGCTCGTAGTTTGGCTGTTGAAATAAAGGTTGTCTTCAAATGTAGCAAAGCAAATGAAGCGATCACAGAGCTTTACAGAACGGACCGCAAATGTTAAAACGGCAAAGTTAGCCAATCAATTATTAGAAAGATAACTTTCATACAACTCACCTTCTTTCGTGTGTAAAGTTTTAAAGTAGTGATGCAGATATCCTGGATTTCCTCTTCAGTTGCACCGAAAACCACAAACCAGTGAGGGTGATTTGGCAAAACAATCTGCAGGTGTAAAGAATAAATAATTGACTGCAAGAGATTAGAAAATTGTGGCCGAAACCCAGACCGTCACACATACCAACCTCCCTTTCATTGACATCATCGACACCTCACGCTGCCACGGTAAGACCACCAGCATAATCAAGAACGAGTCGCACCCCGGTCACTTCCTCTTCTCCCCTCCCCCATCGGGCAAAAGGTACACAAGTGTGAAAACGCACTCCTCCAGATTCAGGGCCATTATTTCCCCAGCTGTTATCAGGCAACTGAACCATCCTATCACCAACTAGAGAGCAGCCCTGAGCTACTGAACCCTGAGTTCCTCATGGGAGACCCTCGGACTAATTTGGATTGGACATCACTGGACTTGCTTGCACTAAACATTATTCACGTTATTCACTTTATCATGTATCTGTACACCGTGGACGGCTCGATTGTAATGTATCGTCTTTCCGCTGCCTGGTTAGCATGCAATAAAAGCTTTTCACTGTACCTCGGTACACGTGATAATAAATTAAACAGAAATCCAGCCATACTACATATGGCTATATTAGACCAGACTGCCAAATATATAGTGGTCACTACTTGCTCAAAAAGCATCTTGCGCCAGAAGATTAAAATACTTATTTAAGGAGGAAGAATGAAGTGCTATTTCTTCACTTACTTGCAATGCTCTGGCTGCAAGGTAGATGCAAGCACAGGCGATAGTCTCTGGTTTAAACCGGACAAATGCACTCGTGCGGAGACTATCATTCATGTAATTCCTGAAAGATAAACAGGATAAGAGTTGCAAGATGCAGGAGACTTTAAGCACAAACAAGGAGACTCATTCATAGCTTTGTTCTTTTTTTCCCCCAGTAATTGAAATATTATGCCCTCTGATATCTTCTGTAGAGACCTCACATTTCAAATATTGTCTTTGGAGACACAAGGAACACAATTAATTTAAATGTTATGTACACCTGCATGAATAACTTGTATTCGCACTGTCAAGGTAAATTTATTGTAGCCGTCAGGGCAAGCCAAATCCAACCTAAAATGCCCCCAAAAACATTTGCAACTACTATACAGTTAATTAATTCTTAGAATGGGTCAAATAACTATAAAAACAATTATCCCATTTCTAGAATTCACTAGCAATGTCAATTAAATTACATGTACAAAAATGAATCTTAATGGTCAGTATTGATGTTCCCTGTTTGAGATTAAAGAACCACACTAAAGATGATTCTTCCTCAATGGAACTGCATGATGTGCCTAGAGGTATCTTGGTCCATATTAAGTAAAACGGAATGGAAGGCCACTGTAGCAAGCACGACTTCACAAATAAATAAGAGGAATTAATAACAACCTACAAGAGTTACATGACACAAGGACTGGTCATCAGGCTGATAAGAGCTCCTTCAAGACTTAAAAGATGGCAGTACCAACCTTGTTGGCAACAGTGAAGAATTATATTTCAATAATAATCCTCCAAATGGCAATTAGGCTGCCAGCATAATTCTAAACGACATTTCACAGTTCATACACTGAAGTTGTTTATCAATCCAAATTTCACTTAATTTTAAAATAAAGACCACATTTTATTTTAGCTAAAAACTCTCCAATTTGTCATAAGATGGTCAAAATATTCTAATCTAATTGCAAATGTTGTGGGAGCAGTTCCAAGCATCCCATGCTGTGTGAACCAAGAAGGATTGTGGTTAAATCCATACGTGTGGGAACAAGAATATAGTCATTCTAGAAATTATTCCAATTAGAGATTAACAAATCTTTTATATTAGAAACGTAGAAACATAGAAATTAGGTGCAGGAGTAGGCCATTCGGCCCTTCGAGCCTGCACCGCCATTCAATATGATCATGGCTGATCATCCAACTCAGTATCCCGTACCTGCCTTCTCTCCATACCCTCTGATCCCCTTAGCCACAAGGGCCACATCTAACTCCCTCTTAAATATAGCCAATGAACTGGCCTCAACTACCCTCTGTGGCAGAGAGTTCCAGAGATTCACCACTCTCTGTGTGAAAAAAGTTCTTCTCATCTCGGTTGAATGGCTTAAACCTTTATAATGGCTTAAACCTTTGCAACCCAGGGATATGTAAAGCTTCTCAATACATCAACTATAATTTTAAGGCAAATTAACTTTAAATTCACACTAAGTACTGGGAGTAAAACAATCTGAAGTGTGTTAAGGAGGAATAAGGGGATTCGTAAACTGAATCTGAAGCAAATCAAATAAATTCTAAACTGGCACACCTGAGACGTTTGATCGACTTTGAATGGCTTAAGCACCCAAGGTAGACAGATGCCAAAGTTAATTCAAAGGAGATTATTTGATCATAACCACAGTTGCCGCCTCATAGTGGCAGAATCCCAGGTTGGGTCGTGGTTTACAGTGCCGTCTGTGTGAAATTTGCATGCGAGTTTATTCTTATGTCCCAAAGTTGTGCTGGTCTGCAGGTTAACTGGCCACTGCAAATTATGCCTAGAGTCAGTAGTGGATGTGAAAATGGGATAACCTAGAACTAGTGCAAACAGTTGATGGTCAATGTGGAATCGGTGGTCCGAAGGGCCTGCTTCTGTGCTATCTCTAAAAACACATATATAGGAATAAAGAAAATGGACAAACAATAGTGTTCTACACAGGCCCAATGCAATTTCATAGGGAATACCCAGGTGATGTTTAGCAGACAAGTTTAACCATGGTTCGAAAGTAGCCTGTAAAAAAAGTCTAAAGATGATCAGTAATTAGCTTGTTATAAATTTTTTCCACGTGCACAGTAATGGTAAATATTTTGTTTACTGAAGCAAACTTTGTAATGGGACAAATTCCTTCCACATGCTTTAGAAAGTTCACATTCTCAAACTTAGCTAGAAATGTTCGACAAAAATATGCATGTTGAACATCCATTTTCACAAGTCCAATACAAATCCTTTCACCCTCGCCAGAACTAGATGACATGGCCGGATGTTTTGTGACCACTGCAGTGACTCGCCGTCGTGGGCGAGAGCTCGCACTGGAATGACTGAAGGGGCAACTAATGAAAGGCCATGAGGTCATAGAGATGAGAAGCTGAGTTCAGAGGGCAGAGTACTTCGAGTTCTGTGACTTACCATCATGGACTACCCTTTAATTAAAAAGAGTAGAAAACCAAGAACAAAGTTAATGGGAGTTCTCCTTTACCAGAGCAAACAAATGGGACATGAAAACACAAGGCAAGAAACGGTACCGCATGCTCAAAGGTTTTACAGCAAGAGCAAGTATACTGAAAGGCTGCAGTGACGTAAAGCACCCAAATCACCATTTCTGTCATGGATACAATTATAAACTAGTGTCAACTAATTTTTTGTCTTAAAATTTAAGCTGTAATAGGCAGATTTTTTTATATTTGATACTTTTTTCATGGCTACTTCAAAGAAAAGAAGCAACTTACCAAGCTGTCTGAACTAGAGTTTGATTTCGTTCACAGTCAAGGACTTGAAGATACATAAAAATAATCTGTTGGGACAAAAAACGTTCTTAAAACAAACTACCTTTGAATCCCATCTTTATCGGATTAAAATGCAATGAGTAAATAACTTGCCTTGTGCGGATGTTTCACATGAACACAAAATCCCAACTCTTTCAGGATTCGTCTTTCTGCCTTGATCACTTGGTTTTTGGTGTTAATGTAGTTTTGATCAAGTATCAGTGGTGTCGGACTCCTGGTTTGAAAACAAAATCACAACTATTTGCAAATCTAAAGAGGCAAACATTTGAAATGGGCTTCTACTTCTCTAAAGGGACCTTTTCCCCTTCCAACCAACCACTGGCAGAAACTCCTGTAACTGCATCCAAAGCCTTGGTCTTGTGCTGTCCATTTCAAACAAAAATCATAAAATAAAATGCCAAACCTGTTTCGCGGTTACCACCAGTTACGAGAGGGAAAACCAAACTAGAGTCAAACCTATCCAAGAAAATTAGGCTATTAAAAAGATAGAAGTTGTTAGAGCCATTCCGGTTAAGAAAACCCACAAGCTTTTACAGCTAAACTCAAAAGCATTCATATTCATTGACCTACACGGTTCTTTACACAATTCATGGATCAAATTTCTGGAAAAACTGATATAAAAGCACTAAATATACAACTTTATTTCCCATCTGCCAGAAGATCCAGGCCTTTTATTTTCCTCCCACTCCATGAACTAATAGAAAAGGTACATCACAGGAATCGGTCCATGTCCGTTTCAAATATGGATAAACAAATCTCCTCTGCCTGTACGCGATCCATATACAGGCCTATCTAAAAACCTCTTAAATGCCACCATGGTATCTGCCTCCGCCATCACCCCAGGCAGTGCTCCTGACACCCAATGCTATAAAAACCTGATCTGCGTATCTCCTTGAAACTTTGCCACTCTCACATGGAAAGGTAATTCCTCGTGTCGAACATTTTCAGCCTGGGGGAAAAGGGCTCTCGCTGTTCACTCTTGATTTGAAACACTCCTCTCAGCTCTCCCCTCAACCTCTGGCACTCTAAAGTTTGTCCACCCTTTCCCCGTAGCTAATATCCTCCCATCCCCCCCAAAATATGGGCAGCATTCAGGTACACCACCCCCGCTCATCCTTCCTGTATTGGGGGGTACTTCAATAAATTTCAAAGCAGACATTCCAAGTTTCTTATCTCCTGGGAAGCAAAGGAGAAATAATTCAAGATCATAAAAGCACCAGACTGCACCAGTCAATATAATTATTTTAATCAAGATATTTCTGAACAAGAATGACTGAATCACTTCCTTCTCCCCCCTCACTACTCAATGCAATTTCACTTGTTTTGGTTTAATCTCCAATTATGAATCTTTGTTACTGCACAATCTCAAATATAAAAAATAATGTCAGGCCCCTTTTGCAGGATGCAAAATCCAAAGCATATTGGCATATGTGAGATTGATTTAGTTACATAATAACCGGGCCACTGCTTTAAGGGCATTCTTAATTCAATAGTACAAGGTTTTGACTTGATAAACCGATGACGATTAATGAAATCAACGAAGCCAAACAACAAAATGATTAGATCATCCCTTTTCCCTTACGGGAGGGCTTGTGAGCCACTTTGGTTTCAGCAATATAATACTTGGACTTTGAGAATCAAGAAATCGTGAACAGAGCACTCAGGAGAAATGGCAATGGAAATATTACATTGGTTAAAGCACCTTTAAGAAATTTAAAAATACTATTTGGCAGTACAAGCATTTGCTCCTGAACTATGTGTGTAGTTGCAATATAAATACCTACACTTAAAAAAACAACATATTTTTGTGCTCCTACACACACACACACAAATTTATGGAGTGTCTGTCATTACATTATGAATTACCAAAGCATTTAATGTCCAACTCTAAGTGTTAAAGAAGGAACTGCAGATGCTGGAAAATCGAAGGTACACAAAAATGCTGGAGAAACTCAGCAGGTGCAGCAGCATCTATGGAACAAAGGAGATAGGCAACGTTTCGGGTCTGAAGAAGGGTTTCGGCCCAAAACGTTGCCTATCTCGTTCGCTCCATAGATGCTGCTGCACCGCTGAGTTTCTCCAGCATTTTTGTGTACCTTCAATGTCCAACTCTGTTCTCTGTGGTGTCTACACGCACACACAAAGCTTCAGAAGCAGAAATGCAAATGGCAAGGATTGGTGCCACCAGGGAGTGCAGATGCTGGAATCTTGAGTAAAACACCAAGTGGAGTAAAGGGCCTGTCCCACTGTACGAGTTTACCCAAGAGCTCTCCCGAGTTTTTAAAAAAATCGAACCCGTGATAAGTACATAGAATGTACATAGCGGGTACGTCGGAGCTCGGGACGTCGCTTAGCGGCTCGTAACACTAACGGCAGGTACTTGGGAAAACGCGTTAAGCTCGTGAAGTATTTTCAACATGTTGAAAAATGTCCACGAGAGCCCCGAGTACCTACGAGCGGCTATTACCGTAATTCTCCGAGTTCAAATCAGGGGAAACTCGGGAGAACTCTTGAATCACCTCATACAGTGGGACAGGCCCTTAACTCAGTAGGTCAGGAAACATCAGTCTGAAGAAGGGACCTGACCCAAAATGGCACCTATCAATTCCCTTCACAGATGCTGCCTGACCCGATGAGTTACCCCAGAACTGTGTGTTTTACTCAAGGATACTAGCAAGTTGAGCCAAAATCTGGCCAAGGCCAATCTGCACACTTGGACATTACACAAATGCAACTTCCTGCATCCCTAAAGCGTAATCATTAATCCTTTCCAACTACACTGCTGGGTAAAATTGGCATTAGCCCATTCCTGGAGACAAAGCTTCAAAGCATAGGTACCAGCAAAATTCACCGACTCAAAGATTCCGTGTAAATTTACCCAACATTAAAGTACACTCACCTGATAACTAAAGCGCCGATGATGACCTTCTATATAAATGGTTTCCAATTCTAAACAATTAGACACTAGTTTATAAAAGGCCACAAATTACTGAAAAGCAATTTCCATTGATATCTACTGATCTTATTTTGATAATTTTCTTCCAATTTCAATGAGGGCAAATTCTCTTTCCAAATTATCCACAGTATTTTACATTCATGAAATTAAATAGCTGAAGTACACCAATAATTTTCAAATCCAAGCAAAAAGCAGTCTCAATTTTCTTAAATATCTGTACTCTAAAACCATACGTTTCAGTAGTTGAACAGTGTAAAGTTTGAAGTTTTGAAATATGCTTTAACATTTAACAAGTGGAATTCTATCTTCATCTAGCAATTATTTGAAACAGATTTCCATAACTAATATTGAATTAGATGAATAACTTTCCTTTCCCCCCCCTACTTGCAAGGCTGAGCCTCTACACAAAGATACAGCTAGTCTATAGCTTTGCCATAGTCAGTGGAATTCCAACCAAATGCCATGCAAAAATTAGAGGACTTAACGTATTAACCAAGGTAAATGACTATCCCTGGCTAATGCACTGCTGAAGCGTACGTGGATTATAAAACCTGGACTGTAAAACAGTTATCTGATTAACAATCTAGCACTCATTTCTTGGACACAAGGATCAAGAAAGCTGGGGGTTATCACATAATGGAAGCACCCACAAGGGAAAATTGACGAGACCATGGATGGCAGGAACAAAGAAGATAACTAGAGTGAATAAGGTGCCATATGCTTTGTAAGCAAGCAGTCTATGGTTTTAAAATTTAAGATGAAAAAAAACGGAACATTCATTCAACAGGCACTATATTTCACCTCCTACCATAAAAGCATTAGTTTAGAACATGGAGGAGTATTGCAGGGGAACAGGCCCTCCAGCCCAATAATGTTCTCAGCATGCTTTAACATTTAACATGATCAATGTGCCAATCTAAAAGCCACTTAAACAAATCTGCCTCCGCCACCACTGGCAGAAGGTCCCAGGTGTCTAACCCCTTTAAAATATAAGAAACTGCCGAACACATCTCATTTAAACTTTGCCCTCCTAACCTTAAAGCTATGCACTCTATTCGTTGACATTTCCACCCTGTGCAATTTGTGAATTCTTCACACATGTGTAACAACCTACTTTACAGTGTGGTTAGAGCACCCTCCTGATGGCAGCATCGCTGCTTGACTATAAATAACTGCAGGTATTGCATGCTCAATTTCTGAATGATTGAACAATAAAGTAATAGCTGTAACAGTTAACATAGTAAATAAGACCTTCTACATAGCTTTAGTCTCATTATTCTTTATTTTCACCCCTAGATTACTTAGCCACCTTATATCCCGTGATACTACACAATATAACGTTCTACCAGTGTTCTACTTTAGGTTATATATTGATGGAATAAAAGGACGAAACTAATTTTCAGCTATTTAGCCGTAAACATTATCCTGTCCATTAAACTCGTCTGCGAAAAGGAACACTCAGCAATTGTGGATTTCAGATTACCAATATCTAAATTTCCAAATCCATTTTACTTTATGTTATTCCAATTTTACTATAGGCCTGATAACTAGCCCGTTCAGAAGTGCACTCAACTTTGATCATGAAACAGTTAAATTTTACTAATTTATTAGTAGCAAATGCCCTCATTGAGTTAGTCCTAATTACTCCCTGTATTTTCTAGGCATGTTAAATGGCACGGGCTAGCCCGACTGAATTTATGGTGTGAAAAGCATTAGTGTGAACCTCTTCAATTGGCAAATTTAGGATTTACTTATTAATAAAGATTATTCAACGTGAACATGCTTTTCGAAGGCACTAAAATTCCATTTGATATCCAATTTAAACAAGGCACTGGGGATTTACACTGGGACAGGAAAAAAAAACTGCATATGTAGTTCAGACGATCCAAGTACACAGTATTTATAGTTTGCCATCAATGGAGGGCAATTTCAAATTGAGATTACATCAGATTCTCATCCAGCACTTATTAGATAAGACCCTAATAAACGCATCTAAAGCAGGAAGCAGCTCTGCAGAGTACTATTCTAATCTTAAATTAAATATCAATTCAAGTGGCCACTCCAGCCTCATGTTGAATTTCAACTACAACTGTAGAGTCCACACACAGCAAAACCCATTTGTAACAATGCTGCAGTATCGTTTAACGTAGATTTACCACAACGAGTGATCTGGGCACTTCACATATATTATTAGGAAGCATTCGAAAGTTCTCTGCAAACTGTGCCCATGAGGGTGAAATGCGGAGACAGAATTTGATGATTCGTACAGTGTTAATTAGAAAAGATAATAGTTGGGCAGGAATGACAAACTAGCAATTTGTTGGAAATATCACTCAGCTGAGAAGGATGCCAATCCGCAGTTAGAATTGTTTGCTCTTCCTATAGCATAATGCTGTCTGGACCAATTACTTAGAGTGGCAGTTTAATATTTCATCCCATAGCCACTTATTGATGACCACCTACACTGGTCTAAATTGCAAACAATTAAAGGGGATCATGGCGTATCTATACTGGGGTCAGCTCTTTAGTGCCAGTTCCCCATAATTCTAAATTCCCCGCCTTCAATATTTATCCATTTCCACTTCGATATAATCCAATGATTTGGCCAGTCTCAGGGGCAGAGAATTCCAGAGCTTCACTACCCCCTAGAGAAATGTCCACATACACCACAGCTTCAAATAGCTGTCCCCTTGTTCAGAACTCTCCCACAAATGGAAATGTCTTCATCTCTACCCTGTCAAGCCCCCCTTACCATCTTATGTTTGAATAGTTCTAAACTGGAAGGAATGCTAATTCTTATCCCAGGAATTAGTCGGGCGAATCTCCTTTGCTTCCAATGCTACCACATCCTTTTTATGCACGGGGACCAAAACAGAAGGATTCCAGCCTGTACAACTGGAACAAAAAAACTCCCTACTCTTAAACCCAATCCCTTTGCAATATGCCATTAGCCACCTCAATGCCATTAGTCTTATTACAGACAAGTTGGCACAATAATTCTGAACTAACTTAAACTTCAAATCAGGCTATATCGAGCATCTTATACGTCTTCGGTAAACAGAGGACATTTTCCCTTCACAGTGAATTCCTGTCACTCATTCCAATGTTTATGTGTTAATCAACTTTAACCACCACCGTATAAAATTGTAAAGCCCAATTAGTTTATAGGAGTGCAAGCTAGGGTCATGACAAAGTTGTAGCCTAACTTTCAAAAAGATCTTAGAGGTTAAATCATATTAGTTTTAATACATTTTGATTATCCCCGTTAGTACCTTAATCCAAGCTTGCAAGATTCCCGCCTTTATTGGAAAAGTTTGATTCTTATAGTTTGAGTTTAAAAATGTGTGAAATTCCCTCTTTCAGAGTAAATATCTAAAACCAAGGTAAACAAAATGTGATGGTACCACTTGGACAGCAAAGACGAAAAGCTGAGAATCAAGTACAGGAGTTCCTAGTTTTTAACAATTCTGTGCCCAACCTTCCACAGCCCCCGATTCCAGTGACCCGTTCAAAGAGCACTGGGTCTCCATCGGGATCAAACGGCACTTCTTATTTTCACTGTTGCCTTGTCGACAGCTTCATCTTTACGTACCATTCCACATCACCCAGTCTTTGGTAAATGTAGTTGGTCGCTGTTAGGTTGGTTGCAAGGGAAAAAAGAATAAAAGTCAATATTGCACTTTAACTTAATGTACAATAGTAAAAACCATCATAGTAAGAAGAGACCCAAGAGTAATTTTACACATGATATTCATCTAGTCTAATTTATCTCAACCATTGGTTTTGTGCATCTATGGTAGTCTTCTGAAGTAATAGTCCAATTTACTTCAAAGAATGCATTAATTACCCGAAATATCATAATTTCGTCTCTCCACCACGCCCTGACATCCCCATACAGCAACACATGCCAATCCTAATGCTCTGTAGATTAACTAATGAAGTGACTGGATCCCTGCCCTCCCTCCAACCCATGCTAGGAATCATTTGTCCCATGGATTCATTTATATACTTTGAAAAGTGAAGAATGGAATTATATTTCAAGCAATTAAACAGTCGAAGGTGTACAAAAATCTTAATTTACAAAGAATGCAACATGGATTTTTGTTTTTAGTCATTCAAACTTTAGAAAGTCATTTAGTATTTGGACATCATTCACTGCTCCGTTTGCAACACGGTATATTCTCGGGTTCAGAGCTGCCTTGGAGCCAACAGGTAGCTGCACCCATTTAGGCTTTGTGCCGTTTCATGCTAATACTTCCCGACTGGCCTTCTCCAAGATGGGAAACGGCCCCACAATGTTGCATTACAAGTGATATACACTCCAGTGAGCGATTGAATGCTATTAGCACTTTTCTTTGAGAAAAGAACTTGGCTCTCGCACAACATTCAATATTATCAACAGATGCGAGAACCACACAAGCAATTTTATATGCTTTTGAGTTCCAAGAGCCAAATGCTCACTTTTTACTATGACAAACGCTCAGCTCTAGCGGGAGAATCGGAAGCTCGTATTTTAGACAAAAAATGCTGGAGTAACTCAGCGGGACAGGCAGCATCACTGGAGAAGGAATGGGTGACATTTCAGGTGGAGAATGAAGGGTCCAGACCCGAAACATCACCCATTCTTTGTCTCCAGAGATGCGTCCTGTCCCATTGAGCTACTCCAGCATCTTTGGTGTAAACCAATATCTGCAGTTTCTTCCTACACTTTTAGACTGGGAATCATTATATAACTGGAGTGCAGTCGACAGAGGGAAATCCAATCTCCCTCTAACAGCAACTCTCCTGCATAGTGCCAGAAACGCAGGTATCTCTGATCATGCGAGAATAGGCCAAGGAGTAAATAAAAATATTAACAGCAGAGAAAAGAATGACATTGTTATGAAATAAGCTAAAACTTCTCACATTTCAAAAGCAGTATGATTAATTTACCAGTCCTTAACGTTAACTAGTTTATTTGCAAGTTTAAAGTTTGATTTTTACACAAAGTTCACCCCCAGATTAAATTGCGAAAGTCTCATTTGAAACTCAGCACTACCCAACTTTATGTTGTTAAAGATGACTCACCACAGAGTACTTTTTGTTAGACCACTTGTACCATATAAAGTTCTTCACTTGCAGACTTGACGGTGAGTATTAGCAAGGCATTTAGTCACAACCTTATCAGCTAACTCAGCATTTTCCAGCTTAGCTTACTGGAGAGTAATGGATTCTTCGTGTTCAATTTGGGTGACTGTAACCAAGTTTATTAGCTGTAGTACTAAACCAGTACAGGCCAGGGGTTGAGATTTGGACCAAATGGGTCTCATTGCACCAGTGTTTCCCCATTCAGCCATCTGAGATTAGGTGCAACTGAAAAGACTTCTGAAAGTTTGGGCATGTTAAGGGATAACTTGCATGTAATTTACAGAACACTGAAGTTGATGAAACTGGCTTACCTTTTGCCTCTTAGCTGGCGCAAATGGTGGAACACATTTATCACATCTCTTACGCGACGAGGTGCTTCTTCTATTTTTGATGCAAGATTGATACACGCCATTGCGACAATCTGAAAAGCAATCATACTGAGTACTATATGATCTACATTGGTGTCACTTACACCATCAGCTGTTGGCGTGCAAAGAAGTGAACTATTCTACCTTCAAATATTTAATGTTGCAAAACCAAACGCGATTCTTTGTGGCACAGATCAGTACTTTGTATTACTGGAAATGTATCCTAAATTATTCTAACTCTTTATTGCCATAGTCCGAGTCATCCAAGAGTGACTCAACTTATACAAATAGGTTTCAACACTAACATGATCCAACATTTATATAAAGTGTAGACTTTTTTTTGATGAATGAAGGTAAAGGGCTGCAACGTTAAAGCGAGGCATGCAAGGTGTAACATATTACACACATGATCAGAAATATTTCAATTTGAGGATTGGTTGATTATTCATTAGCCAACAATACTATGTACCATGAAACCAAGAGGCCGGGGTAAAAAATAAAATCAGCTGTAATTTAATTGAACAAGTCCAAATACCCTTTTCCATTTACCACTGCAATGAACCAACTACATATTCATATGTTGCAGTCCAAGCCAACCCATTTTATTTTAAAGTTGGCAAAATGTTCCAAGATAAGACTGTCAGGACTTTCTCCCCAGGTGAAAATGTCAAAGGCTAGAGGACATGGCTTTAAGGTCAGAGGTAACTGTACACAGCAAGGACCAGGAAGCGAGCAGGTAAGATCATCTCTGACCCCTCTCACCCCGGCCACAAATTCCTTGAATCACTTCCCTCTGGAAGGCGACTCCGGACTGTCAAAGCTGCCACAGCCAGACATAAAAACAGCTTTCACCCCTCCACGAGTAATAGCTCTACTCAATAACCAAACGTCTGAAGCCACCTTTTGCTCTGGTAACATTATTATTATTAATGTTTTATGTATCATTCTTAACTGTCACTTGCGGGTGGAGCACCAAGGCAAATTCCTTGTATGTGAACACTTGGCCAATAAACCTATTCATTCATTCAAAGTTTAAAATAGATGCGATTTAAACAGACTGGCAAGTGTTTGGATTGGGCTGCCAGGGGTGATGGCGGAGGCAGATACAATAAGGGCATTTATGCTTTGGGTAGGCACAGGGATTTGGATATGCAGGGAACAGAGGGATATGGATTATGTGCAGGCAGAGAAGATTAGTTTAACTATGTTCGCAGGGTTATTGTGGACCAAAGGAGCTGTTCCTGTGCTGGTTTGTGAACATTATAGACCAAGTTAGTTGGCATTTACCCATCCAGATACAAAGAGGGCGGCTCAGTAATTTCCAGTGAACTGCTGGCTGCCTGTCAGGCTGCATCACAGCTTTGGTTTGGGAAAAACTCTGGTCAGGACTGCAATAAGTTGCAGAGTTGTGGATGTGACCCAGACCAAACTCCCACCACCGATTCCATCTGCACTTCATGCTGCCTCAGGAAAACAGCCAACAAGTTCAAAGTTCGTATCCGTCCTGGTCATTGCTACTTCTCCCCATTATGACTGGCAGAAGATATAGGAGCTTGAAATTTCACACCACCAGACTCGGGAACAGCTTCTTCTGCTGTCATCGGGCATCTGAATGGTCTTTCCATAAGACATGGTTCTGTCCGATTCTAACTAAATGATGCACTACAATGCTGAGGACCAGATGCTACACTCTGTATCTTTCCTTTCACTATTCCTATTGTACTTGTGTTTGACTTGATTGAATTTATTTTATACATCTGATTTGATTGATGGCACAAAAAGCTTTTTTTAACTAACTTGGCACACGTGACAATAATAAAGATATCCTTAAATTAATCTAGCGTCCAAAATGGAAGTGAAATGGCCATAGGGTGGACCAGACTCACCTCAAAACTGTGTTTGACAAAGGACTTCGAGAAGAAGAAGCGCTGGAATAGGACCTGTGCTGTCGCCATGGCCACCTACAAGGAGAGTACAGAGCATTAGAGAACAAGGAGAGAGAGAGGGAAAGGGGGGGGGGGGAAGAGATAGAGGAGGGGGGAGGAGGGGGGGGAAGAAGAAGAGGGGAGAAGAGGGGGGGGAAGGAAGAGAGAGGGGGGGGGGGAGGAAGAGAGAGGGGGGGGGGGAGGAAGAGAGGGGGGGGGGAGGAAGAGAGGGGGGGGGGAAAGAGAGGGGGGGGAGGAGAGGGGGGGAGGGAGGAGGGGGGGGGGGGAAGAGGGGGGGGGGAAGAGGGGGGGGGGAGAGAAGAGAAGAAGAGGGGGGGGAAGAAGAGGGGGGGGGGGGGGGAAGAGGGGGGGGGGGGAAGAAGAAGGGGGGGGGGAGAAGAAGAGGGGGGGGAGAAGAAGAGGAGGGGGGGGAGAGAGAGGGGGGGGGAGAAGAGGGGGGGGGGGGGGGGGGGGAGAAGGGGGGGGGAGAAGAGGAGGGGGGGGGGGAAGAGGGGGGGGAGAGAGGGGGGGGGGAGAGAGGGGGGGGAAGAGAGGGGGGGGGAGAAGAGGGGGGGGAGAGAGGGGGGGGAGGAGAGGAGGGGGGGGGAGAGAGGGGGGAGAAGAGGGGGGGGGGAGGAGGGAAAAAGAGGGGGGGGGGGGGGAAGAAGAGGGGGGGAAGAAGAGAGAGAGGGGGGGAAGAAGGGGGGGGGGGGGGAGGGGGAGAGAGGGGGGGAGGAGGGGGAGAGAGAGAGGGATGTGAGGAGGGTAGGGTAGGGTGGGGAGAGGCGGACGGGGACGTGTGAGGGCCCTCACCTGCGGCAGCCGCAGCAAGATGCCGGCCGCCTGGATGAGCTCGCAGCCCAGGATGCGGAGGTCGCTCTCCGCCTCCAGCGTTAGGCCGTCCTGCATGGCGGGCGTGGGCGACAGCTTGTCCGCGGGGATGAGCGAGTTGTCGATGGTGAGGAAGACGGCGGAGTAGAGCCTGTCGCCGATGAGGATGCCGGTGTTGCCGTTGGGGCCGGTGTTGCCGGTGGAGCCGCCGCTCTGTCCGCCCGCGGGCCCGGCCGATGCCGATGCCGATACCGCCGCCGCCATCTTGTCCCCACCGAGAAATGAAATGGCGACGGAGCCGCGCATGCGCCGGGCCCCGCCACCACCACCCCCCGGCAACGCGCTGTGCCGCTCCGCGCCGCTAAATAGATCCTCCCCTCCAAACCCCTCCTTCTCTCAAACCCACTACTGCTGCTGCTGCTGCACCGACAGGAACCTCCCTGTCCTGCTCCCAATCCTTATGCAGTTCTCAGCTGCTGGCAATGAATGGTTTCTTAACCAGAGAGGGTTTGGGTGGGTGTGAGGAGGCCGCCTCTTCACTCCTATCCCCTCAGGCAAAGCAAAAGCCGCCGGGTCTCACTCCGCGGACACGTGACGCGAGGCGCGGCGGCCATGACGTCAGGCCGTTTGTGACGTAGCGGGGAAGGGAAGCCAATGGCGGTCGGGCAAAAAAGAGGGGGGGGGGGGGGGCTTCGGCGCTCCCATTGGCCGGGGCCGCAGGGTGATTTGCATGACACGTGGGGTCACGGGAGGAGCAAGGCAGCGAGGGGGATTCCCCGCGTGAGGCTATTCAGCCCAACATGCCCGTGCTGGTCCACATGGCCCATCTACACTAGACCCATCTACACTAGACCCATCTACACTAGACCCATCCACAGTAGACCCATCCACATTAGAGCCATCCACACTAGACATCTACACTAGACCCATCTACACTAGACCCATCCACACTAGACCCATCCACACTAGACCCATCCACACTAGACCCATCCACACTAGACCCATCTACACTAGACCCATCTACACTAGACATCTACACTATTCATCTACACTGGTCCCATCTACACTAGACATCTACACTAGACCCATCTACACTAGACATCTACACTAGACCCATCTACACTAGACATCTACACTAGACCCATCTACACCAGACCCATCTACACCAGACCCATCTACACTAGACCCATCTACACCAGACCCATCTACACTAGACCCATCTACACCAGACCCATCTACACTAGACCCATCCACACTAGACCCACCCACACTAGACCCATCCACACTAGACCCATCTACACTAGACCCATCCACACTAGACCCATCTACACTAGACCCATCTACACTAGACCCATCTACACCAGACCCATCTACACTAGACCCATCTACACTAGACCCATCTACACTAGACCCATCCACACTAGACCCATCTCCACTAGTCCCACCCACACATGCCGCATCCACACATGACCCATCCACACCAGACCCATCCACACATGTTCCATCCACACATTACTCATCCACACATGACCCATCTACACTAGATCAATTCACACTAGACCCATCTACACAAGACCCATCAACACTGGACCCATCAACACTGGACCCATCTACACTAGACCCATCCACAGTAGACCCATCCACACGAGACCCATCCACACTAGACCCATCCACACTAGACCCATCCACACTAGACCCATCCACACTAGACCCATCCACACTAGACCCATCCACACCAGTCCCATCCACAGTAGACCCATCCACACTAGACCCATCCACACCAGTCCCATCCACATTAGAACCACTTGTCAGCCTCTGGCCGATATCATAATATTATAATGCGCAACAGCAGGCCAGGGCTTGTATACTCTGGAGTTTAGAAGGATGGGTGAGGATCTTATTGAAACATAAGATTATTAAGGGTTTGGACACGCTAGAGGCAGGAACCATGTTGGGAGAGTCCCGATGTTTGGGGGAGTCCAGAACCAGGGGCCATCAATTTAAGATTAGATTAGATTCAACTTTATTGTCATTGCACTTCTCAGTACAACGAAATGGTTTAACCTGCAGTCATAAACATAACATAAATAACAAAACACGCACTCAACACAGTTTAACATCCACCACAGTGAGTCCACCAGGCACCTCCTCACTGTGATGGAAGGTAAAAGTCCCAAAGTCCTTGTCTCTTCCCTCCTTGCTCTCCCTCTGCGTTGAGGCGATCCAGGCCTCCGATGTTGTGACCCCGCCGGGTGATGGTAAGTCCCGCGGCTGAATCCGAGCTCCGCGAACGGGCCGGTTCAAACTCCGCGGCCCGGGGCGGTCGAGGCTGCCGAAGCTGCCGCCCTCCAGTCCAGCGGACGAGGCTGTTGTTCCGAGCTCCCGACGCTATCGTCCACTTAAGAATAAGGGGTAAGCCATTTAGAATGGAGACGAGGAAACACCTTTTCTCACAGCGAGTTGTGAGTCTGTGGAATTCTCTGCCTCAGAGGGCGGTGGAGGCCGGTTTTCTGGATGCTTTCAAGAGAGGGCTAGAAAGGGCTCTTAAAGAGAGCGGAGTCAGGGGATATGGGGAGAAGGCAGGAACGGGGTACTGATTGGGGATGATCAGCCATGATCACATTGAATGGCTCGAAGGGCCGAATGGCCTACTCCTGCACCTATTGTCTATTGCTCACCATTGCGAGATGATAAGACAGTACTAAGAACCCTTGAAACATTGTCGGCGCCAGAAACGTAGCGACTCTTTGCGTACTGCCTAGGTGAGGTCTGCTGTGTGATATTACTGACTATGCAAAAACAAACTGCACCCATGTGATGAGTCACTGAATTTGCATTGAATGTTTTCAGAGTTAATTGGTAATGAATGAAGGTAGATAGATAGAGAACACAACAAAAGCTGTTCACTGTACCTCGGTATACATGGCAATAAACTAAACTTAACGAATCGAAGAATATAGTGCACACTGTAACTGAGATGCACTCAGTATTAGGCATGTGGTTTAAGAACAGGTGCGTATCACTTCCTTTGAGATCAAAGAGACAGTGTAGCTATAATACAACATATATTGTATATACAAAATGACAGACTACTTGAAGATGAACACAAAATTCTGGAGTAATCCAGTGGGACAGGCAGCATCTCTGGAGAGAAGGAATGGGTGATGTTTTGGGTCGAGACCCTTCTTCAGACTGAGATTCAGGGGAAAGGGAAACGAGTGATATAGACAGTGAAATCTCTCAACAACTCACCATCTACAGCTCTTGTTTCTCTATCCGCTGACTCTCAGTCCGAAGAAAGGGTCTCGACACGAAACGTCACCCTTTCCTTCTCTCCACAGATGCTGCCTGTCCCACTGAGTTACTCCAGCACTTTGCGTACAGTTTTGGTCTCCTAATCTGAGGAAGGACATTCTTGCCATAGAGGGAGTACAGAGAAGGTTCACCACACTGATTCCTGGGATGTCAGGACTTTCATATGAAGAAAGACTGGATAGACTCGACTTGTACTCGCTAGAATTTAGAAGATTGAGGGGGGATCTTATAGAAACTTACAAAATTCTTAAGGGGTTGGACAGGCTAGATGCAGGAAGATTGTTCCCGGTGTTGGGGAAGTCCAGAACAAGGGGTCACAGTTTAAGGATAAAGGGGAAATCTTTTAGGACTGAGATGAGAAAAACATTTTTTACATAGCGAGTGGTGAATCTCTGGAATTCTCTGCCACAGAATGTATTTGAGACCAGTTCATTGGCTATATTTAAGAAGGAGTTAGATGTGTCCCTTGTGGCTAAAGGGATCAGGGGGTATGGAGAGAAGGCAGGTACAGGATGCTGAGTTGGATGATCAGTCATGATCATATTGAATGGCGGTGCAGGCTCGAAGGGCCGAATGGCCGACTCCTGCACCTATTTTCTATGTTTCTATGTTTCTATGTTTGTATCTATCTTCGGTGTAAACCAGCATGTGCAGTTCTTTGCTACATATGACGTGACAACTCTAACTGCACTTGTGGCCCCTCAGTATGTGGTGAAGCTCTTCCTGTTGCTGTTGTTCAGCAAGATCAGCTGCCGTATCATTCCACGTAGTTTTGGCTTGTAATTCAGCCCCACTGCTAATGAGTAATCGTACAACATTACAATGCCCCATCTCTGCAGCCAGGTGCAAGGGAGTCTTCTTCATCCAGTTTCGGGCGTCTATGTCTGCCCCACGCTGAACGAGGAGTTTCGCCACCGCCTCGTCACCTTGACTAGCCGCACAGTGCAGTGGGGTCATCTGGAGCGCGTCCTTGCTCTCGATGGCAGCGCCGAACTGCAACAAGAGATCCACAGCAGCAACCCCGCTGCCCACAGCCCTGTGGAGGGGCGAGTGCTGGTTTACGTTCAACGCATCCACCGCGGCTTTCTGTCGAAGCAGCAGCTGCAGGATCTAAAGAAAGAAAACTTTTGCCATATGTAACGTCTTTGAGGAAACAGATCAGTGACATCTTCACGGGAAAGGCAGCATCTTCTGGGGAGAAGGAATGAGCGACATCTCGGGTCGAGACCCTTCTTCAGACTGGAAACTAACTGAAACCTCACCCATTCCTTCTCTCCAGAGATGCTGCCTGTCCCGCTGAGTTACTCCAGCATTTTGAGTCTAGCTTCGGTGTAAACCAGCATCTGCAATTCCTCCCTCCACACTGATAACGTTACAGCATTTCAACAATATGGATATGACAGGTTTACAGGGATATGGGCCAAAAGTGGGCAGGTGAGGGAAAAGATTTAATAGGAACCTGAGGGGCAATCCTAAACCCTCAATCCTAAAGGTGTTAGTTAATACAGACGTGTGTATCCGGAGCCCAGGATTCTCTTGGAGGCCAAGAGCAGTTAAGTTTTTCAATTGAACACAAAGTGCTGGAGTTACTCAGCAGGTCAGGTAGTATCTCTGGATAGCATGGATAGGTGAATTTGGGCCGAGACCCAGTCTGAAGAAGTTCTCTTGTTCTCATCCATGTTCTCCATGGATGCTGACAGACCCGCTGATTTACTCCAGCACTTTGTATCCTTTTGTGTATTAACCAGCATCTGTTCGTTAATATACAAAAGGCAACATAATATACAAAAGGCAAGGCCAGCAGCATAATCAAGTATGAGTCTCACCCCGGTCACTCCCTCTTCTCTCCTCTCCCATCAGGCAAGAGGTACATAAGCTAATGTAACCCCACGTTTTAAGAAAGGAAGGAGAGAGAAAACGGGGAATTATAGACCATTTAACCTTACATCAATAGCGGGGAAGATGCTGGAGTCGATTATTAAAGATGTTATAGCAGTGCATTTGGAAAGCAGTGACAGGATCGGTCAAAGTCAGCATGGATTTATGACGGGGAAATCATACTTGACTAATCTTCTGTAATTTTTTGAGGATGTAACAAGTAGAATGGATGAGGGAGAGCCAGCGGATGTGGTGTATCTGGACTTTCAAAGAGCCTTTGACAAGGTCCCACACAAAAGATTAGTGTGCAAAATTACAGCACGTGGTATTGGGGGTAGGGTATTGATATGGATAGAGAACTGGTTGGCAGACAGGAAGCAAAGAGTAGGAATTAACGGGTCATTTTCTGAATGGCAGGCAGTGACTAGTGGGGTGCCGCAAGGCTCAGTGCGGGGACCCCAATTATTTACAATATATATTAACGATTTAGACGAGGGAATTAAATGTAACATCTCCAAATTTGTGGAATGCACAAAGCTGAGTGGCAGTGTGAGCTGCGAGGAGGATGCTCTGAGGCTGCGGGGTGATTTAGATAGGTTGGGTGATGGGCAGATTCAGTTTAAAGCGCATAAATGTGAAGTTTTATCTCCCAATATCATGTGCCCTAATTTTCCCCACTAATCTCCTATGTGGGACCTTATCAAATGCTTTCTGAAAGTCCAGGTACACTACATCCACTGTCTCTCCCTTGTCCATTTTCCTAGTTACATCCTCAAAAAATTCCAGAAGATTAGTCAAGCATGATTTCCCCTTCGTAAATCCATGCTGACTCCGACCGATCCTGTTACTGCTATCAAAATGTGCAGCTATTTCATCTTTTATAATTAACTCCAGCATCTTCCCCACCACCGATGTCAGGCTAACTGGTCTATAATTCCCTGTTTTCTCTCTACCGCCTTTTTTAAAAAGTGGGATAACATTAGCTACCCTCCAATCCACAGGAACCGATCCTAAGTCTATAGAACATTTGAAAATTAACACCAATGCATCCACGATTTCTAGAGCCAATTCCTTAAGTACCGTGGGATGCAGACCATCAGGCCCTGGAGATTTATCAGTCTTTAGTCCCATCAGTCTATCCAACACCATTTCCTGCCTAATGTGGATTTCCTTCAGTTCCTCCGTCTCCCCAGATCCTCTGGCCACTACTATATCAGGAAGATTGTTTGTGTCCTCCTTAGTGAAGACGGATCCAAAGTACCTGTTCAACTCATCTGCCATTTCCTTTTTCCCCATAATAACAATTTCGGTCTTCAAGGGTCCAACTTTGGTCTTAACTAATTTTTTCCTCTTCACATAGCTAAAGAAGCTTTTACTATCCTCCTGTATATTATTGGCTAGCTTACCTTCGTACCTCATCTTTTCTTCCCGTATTGTCTTTTTAGTTATCTTCTGTTGCTCTTTAAACATTACACATTCCTCTTGCTTCCCGCTCATCTTTGCCATGTTGTTCTTCTTCTCTTATTTTTATACAGTCCCTCATGTCCCTTGTCAGCCACAGTCGCCCCTTACTCTCCTTGGAATCTTTCTTCCTCCTAGGAATGAACTGATCCTGCACCTTCTGTATTATTCTTAGAAATACCTGCCATTGTTGTTCCACTGTCATCCCTGCTAGTGTATCTGCCCAGTCAGCTTTGGCCAGCTCCTCCCTCATGGCCCCAGAGTCCCCTTTATCCAACTGTAACACTGACATCTCCGATCTACCCTTCTCCCTCTCCAATTCTAGATTAAACCTGATCATGTTATGGTCACTACCTCCTAATGGTTCATTTACCTCGAGGTCCTTTATCAAATCCGATTCATTAGATAACACTAAATCCAGAATTGCCTTCTCCCTGGTAGGCTCCAATACAAGCTGTTCTAAGAATCCATCATGAAGGCACTCCACAAACTCCCTTTCTTGAGGTCCAGTACCAACCTGATTTTCCTAGTCTACCTGCATGTTGAAATCTCCCATAACAACCACAGCATTACTTTTGCTACATGCCAATTTTAACTCCTGATTCAACTTGCGCCCTATGTCCAGGCTACTGTTTGGGGGTTTCAGACTGCAGTTTAGTGTTGTTTCCAGGTTTACCACCTCACCTCTATTCTTCCACATGCAGCAGCTTTGTGTAGAGCAGTTTCGTTAATTTCATCCTTGGCATTAACGTCAGCTCCCTCCTTCAGTAGATATTCGGTAACCTCGGTGTGCCCGGCCTGCACCGCCAGTTGCAACGGTGTCATGCCGTCATCCGTCCTTTCGTCCAGCGCACTCCCTTCCGTGAGCAGCAGCAGCTCGGCCATTTCCCTGTGTCCGTTGACGGCGGCCCAGTGTAAAGGGGTCCACTTGTTGTTGTCCTTGATGCCCGCGGACGCCCCGTATTTCAGGAGCCGCCGGGCGGTGTCGACGTGACCGTGGGCCGTAGCACAGTGCAGCGGGCTGGCTCCACACCGGGTCTTGGCCTCGAGGAGAGCTCCACGATGCAGAAGATAGTCCACGGCCTCGGCGTGGCCGTTCAGAGCAGCCCTGTGTACGGGCGTGTAATGGAACTCGCTGCGCTGGTTGATGGCTGCCCGTCTGTGCAGGAGGTGTTTGATCAGGGGGATATTGCCACAGAACGCTGCGTGATGCAGTGGCGTCCAGCCAGACTCATTCCCGCAGTTTTCATTCAAAACAAGAGGCCTGTGGCAATTAGATGAACGTCAACATCAGTTTATCATCCATCGAGCCACACAGTATAGAAACAGGCCCTTTGGCCCAACTTGAAAGTCAAGAGTCTGTCCCACTTAGGCCATTTATTTTGGCGACTGCCGGCGACTGTCACAGTCGTAACAGGTCGCTGAAAAAAATGGCGAATGGACCCCCCCCCCCATGACAATGTCTACAACAATGTCTATAACAATCTACCACCAAGTCGACGTCAAGCTACCGACAACCGGCGACCCATTAGGACCCAAGCTACGACTCTGTCGGCGACAACTGAAGACAATTTAAGGCAATTCAGTCGCCAGTACCTGACGCAGGTTGACATAGGCAGTCGCCAATGGAATTCACCGAAGTCAACACTAGCGCCAACCTATGTCATCGTGGCCACAACCTGCGACAGCACCTACGTCAGGAGAAGTCAAGCTACGCTCCTTGGCATCATGCCCACTGCCGAAATTTTTTGAACATTTCAAAATCCAGCGGTGACCAGAAAAACGCTACCACTCATTGGGCGACTGAGGAGACGACTCACGACCATACAGGCGACACCCCGGCGACCATGTGGCGAACGTCTAGTCGCCTAAAAAATAGCCTAAGTGGGACAGGCCCTTTAGCTGAGAATAACGTTTGGGGACCTACCTTAATTCAGTTTCTGTTCTCATTTCTCTTTACAGCACAGAATCAGGCCCTTCGGCCCAACTTGCCCATGCCGACCAAGATGCCCCATCTATGCTAGTTCCCACCTGCTCGCAATTGGCCTATATCCATGAAAACCTTTTTGTCCATGTACCTTTTTGTCCAAATGCCTTTTAAATGTTGTTATAGTACCTGCCCCAATTACCTCCTCTGCTAGCTCATTCCATACACTCACCACCCTTGCCCCTCAGGTTCCGATTAAATCTTTCCTCTCCAACCTTAAACCTCTGTCCTCTGATTCTTGATTCCTCAATGTGTAGTAAGGAACTGCAGTTGCTGGTTTAAGATAGGCACAAAAAGCTGGAGTAACTCAGCGGGACAGGAAGGAATGAGTAACGTTTTGGGTTGAGACCCTTCTTCAGACTGAAGAAGGGTCTCGTCCCGAAACGTCACCCATTGCTTCTCTCCAGAGATGCTGCCCGTCCCGCTGAGTTACTCCAGCTTTTTGTGTCTATCTTGATTCCTCTACTTTGGGTAAAAGTCTGTGCATTTACCCAATTCCTATACGTACTAATCTGTGAAAATTAAACCAAGTTGCGCAATCCTAGGTGGTTCAGTGGCAATGAACTGCAATTAATATTTCCCATTACTGGGAATGTAAGTTCATTCTTTGGTCATTCGTTGAGCTGAGTGCAATAAAGAGGAATGTTCAAGGCCCATGTGGTTTACTTTAGAGTGAGCTGAGGATTCTTGATTAGAACGGATGTCAGGGTTATGGGGAGAAGGCAGGAGAATGGGATTAGGAGGCAGAGATCAGCCATTATTGAATGGTGGAGTAGAATCGATGGGCAAAATGGCCTAATTCTACTCCAATAACTGGTGAACGTGAACTAGTGAGAATTATGTTTGGGAATCTACGTTAATTCAGTTTCTGTTCCTATTTATTTTTAGAGTCCTAGAACATAAACAGGCCCTTCAGCCCAAATTGCCCACACCCATCAAGACACTCCATTTCACACTAGTCACACCTGCAAGCATTTGGCCCATATCTCTCAAAACTATTCCTATCCATGTACCTGTCCAATGTCTTTTAAATGTTGTTCAATACCTGCCGCAACTACCTCCAACGATTTGGCCCGTTCCATACACCCACCACCCTCTTTGTGAAAAAACTTGCCCCTCAGGTTCCTACTAAATCTTCCCCCTCTCACCTTAAACCTCTGTCAACTTGTTCTTGATTTTTCTACTCTGGATAAAAGATTATGTATTCGCATCTCTTCCCCTCATGATTTTACACGCGTTTATTTAATATTTTCTTTTAAAACTGTGTAGAATTTGTGACCAATAGATCAACAATGTATTTTTCGAAAAAGACACACAGTGCTGGAGCAACTCAGCAGGTCAGGCAGCAATTCCAGAGGACATGGATAGATGATGTTTCAGGTTGGGATCCATCTGTCTGATCAGACCCAAAATATCACCTATCCATGTTCCCCAGGGATGCTGCCTGATCCACTGAGTTACACCAGCACTCGGTGTCTTTTTATTTTAAACCAGCATCTGCAATTCCTTGTGTTTCAATAATATTTTATCAGTTTGACAACATACTTCAATGTTTTTGACGGCAATTGGCTTTGAACTCCATTCAACCCTCTTCCCTGGCTTGCAACTGGTGATGGCTGTATTCCGTTTTCGGAGGTGGGTCCCATGGAGGCACTTAGAGGGTCGCACGTTCCCTGCTGAAGTGGGTTCATGTCCACGGTCTTGCTGTTCTTGTCGGGGGAGGAGATCGAATCGTGCAACTCCATCCATTTCCACGTCATCTCGGAGAGTTCAGACATGGTGGATTCTGGAAAATAAATATTATCTGACAAATGCCTCTACTGATCACAATTACCAACAGGGATGAAAGCAAGAGTTTAGAGGTACAGAGTGAAAACAGGCCCATTGGCCCATCGACCCGCCGAGTCCACGCCGACCAACGATCACCAGTACACCCGTCCAATGTTATCCCGGTTTTGCATCCGACAATTGTACGGAAGCCAATTAACCTACAAACACGCACGTCTTTGCAATATGGAAGAAAACCCCTCACAGTCACGGGGAGAACGTGCAAACTTTGTACAATATAGCACCCATAGTCAAGATTGAACCCTGGTCTCTACCACTGTAATGGGCCTGTCCCACTTAGGCGATATTTCAGCGGTCTGCCGGTGACTGTCAAGTTGCCGGCAGTTGTATGAAAAACCGGCAACTGGAACGGTGACTGGCAGAGTGGACACCACACACACACACACACACACACACACACACACACACACACACACACACACACACACACACACACACACACACACACACACACACACACACACACACACACACACACACACACACACACACACCACTTCCTTCACCAGTCAGTTAAGCAGGCGGGGGACAGGGCAAGTGGGGGCTGCGCTGTCTAAAAAAATCACACGGTGCAAAGTCAAGGTGAAACAGACACACACCGCGATGATCAGGAAGGTTGCGCTGTAAAAAGCCGACTAAAGCACAGTGTACGGTAAGTCCTTTAAAAGAGAAGGGGAGAGGAGGGAGAGGGGGGAGAAGGATTGGAGACAGCATTTAAGAAGCCAGAGATACACGGCTGTGAAGCTTGGCGGACATTTAACGTTACTGGTCGGTTATCCTTGGTTCTGAAAACTACTGCTTACCTTTTTTTCCCCAATGAGCCAATGAAATTCACCGGTCAGCACAGGCTCCAACCTACGAGAACCGAGAACCTTTGACCTCCTGGCAACCCACCTATGGCTCGAGAATTCTCACTACACTCCATGGCGGCTTCATTCTGGTCGCCGCTAATTTTTCAACGTTGAAAAATGCGCGGCGACCATAATGAGGCCGCGACTAGTTCCCAGAATGCGGGAAATCCTCACGACCATGAAGGCGACTCCCCGGCAACCACCCGCGAACATGTGGCGACTGCGTGGTCTCCTGCAGTCGCCTAAAAAGTCTCCTAAGTGAGACAGGTCCATTAAGGCAGCAAATCTACCACTGTACCGCCCTTAAAGAAGGGCGAAAATGGTGAGTTTATATATCAATGTATCAAATGGTTATATCAACAATTTAGATTGGAATGTGGAAGGCATGATGAATCATTTTGAAGATGGCACTAAAGTAGGTGGTATCATAGATAGTGAAGGTGGTTATCAAACATGACAGCAGCATCTTGAGTAGTTGGGCAAGTGGGCTGAAGATGGCGAATGGAGTTCAATGTAGATTTGTGTGTGGTGTTGCAATTTGGAAAAGTCAAACCAGGGCAGGAACTTGGCCCAGGGAATGGCAGGGCCTCAGCGAGCGTTGTAGAGCAAAGGGATTTAAGTGTAGGAAAGAACTGCAGATGCAGGTTTACATCGAAGGTAGACACAAAATGCTGGAGTAACTCAGCCTGACCCGCTGAGTTACTCCAGCATTTTAGTGTCTACCGAAGAGACAGGTGCGCAGTTTTGTGATAGTGGTTACATTCAATGAACACAGACTGGAACTGTACAGCACAGGAATAGGCCCTTCAGCCCACATTGTCCATTCCGTACATGATACCAAGTTAAACTAATCTCTGCCTGCATTTGATCCATGTTCCTTAGTTCCCTGCATATCCAAGTGCCTATCTAAACGGCTTTTAAACCCCACTATCTCATCTGCATCACTATAGATTTCCACCATTTTTATTTGAGTTTTAATACCATTATGTGGCGTAATGTCACAGGAGAGGTGTAACCAGCTGGACATTCCTTGGACAGACATGCTTACGTTAAAGGCTTTGGCCGTACTGTTTTTTTTAAGCTCACCATTATCAGTACATCAGATTGCAGTATTTCAAGTCCGGGCACAGAATGTTCTTTTGAAATCTTAAAGACGTCCCCTCAAAGTCTGCCAACTTGGACAAAGAATATTGGGAGAGGCATTTCTCGAAAAGAGTGCATTAGTTTGCACCCAGATCAGATTGTGTGTGTCAAGCAGAGTTCCTCCTGCAGAGTATTTTGTGAGTGTACACAGGTATATTGATCACATGTGTGATTATTCATTTTACTAATTAGAAGAAAAATTGCGAAAAAAAGTCACTTAGGATTAAAATTCCCATGGATGCTGATTCACAATCCAAATATGTGCTCAAATTAAGTTTTAGATCCTAGATTCAGAAATGATGGATTTAAAAAACACATTTGTTCTTGATATTCAGATATCCATTCAGTGCAGTGTGTTCAGTTCAACTGCTTGAACTACATGTTCTAATTAATCACAAGGGAATGGAATGCATCTTATTTTTATGAATGCTCTTTGGATATGATTTGCCATCTGTGGGGAAAAAAAAATCTTATTTTGTCAGCTGCGTGGCCATTTTTGACTGTAAGCAATAACTAAATGGGGGGGAATTACACGTTTATAGTTGAAGATTTAGGTGGATAATAATGAGTCTTCAGTCTAAATGGGGAGGATTAAAAGTTCATGTACGAAGCTTATCCAAGAACAGACCTCTTTGTAGTTCCCGTAAATACCGCCCTACTATTCACTCAGCACATATTTATAAATCTACCAATATTTACAGAGAGGCACACACAAACTAGAGGAACAGCACTTCATGTTCCGGTTGGGTACCTTAGCCCAATGGTATGAACATTGAATTCTCCAATTTTAGGTACATACAAAACCCTTCCCCTCTCTCTTCTTCACCTACACCCACCCCCCCCCCCCCCCCCCCCCCCCCCCCACCCCCCCCCACCTGGACTCGCATCTTGTTTTCCCCTCGCCCTACTAAAATTAGAGCACATGGGATTGGGGGTGGGGTGTTGACGTGGATAGAAAATTGGTTGGCAGACCGGAAGCAAAGAGTAGGAGTGAACGGGTCCTTTTCAGAATGGCAGGCAGTGGCGAGTGGAGTGCCGCAAGGCTCGGTGTTGGGGCTGCAACTGTTTACCATATATATTAATGATTTGGAAGAGGGAATAAGGAGCAACACTAGCACGTTTGCAGATGACACAAAGCTGGATGGCAGTGTGAACTGTGAAGAGGATGTTAGGAGGTTGCAGGGTGAACTGGACAGGTTGAGTGAGTGGGCAGATGCATGGCAGATGCAGTATAATGTAGATATATGTGAGGTTATCCACTTTGGCGGCAAAAACAAGGGGGCAGATTATTATCTGAATGGAGTTAGGTTAGGTAAGGGGGAGGTACAGCGAGACCTGGGTGTCCTTGTACACCGGTCACTGAAAGTTGGCTTACAGGTACAGCAGGCAGTGAAGAAAACTAATGGAATGTTGGCCTTCATAACAAGAGGATTTCAGTATAGGAGTAAAGAAGATCTTCTGCAGTTGTATAGGGCTCTGGTAAGACCACATCTGAAGTATTGTGTACAGTTTTGGTCTCCTAATTTGAGGAAGGACATCCTTGTGATTGAGGCAGTGCAGCGTAGGTTCACGAGATTGATCCCTGGGATGGCGGGACTATCATATGAGGAGAGGTTGAAAAGACTAGGCTTGTATTCACTGGAGTTTAGAAGGATGAGGGGGATCTTATAGAAACATATACAATTATAAAAGGACTGGACAAGCTAGATGCAGGAAAAATGGTCCCAATGTTGGGCGAGTCCAGAACCAGGGGCCTAAGTCTTAGAATAAAGGGGAGGCCATTTAAAACTAAGGTGAGAAAATACTTTTTCACCCAGAGAGTTGTGAATTTGTGGAATTCCCTGCCATAGAGGGCAGTGGAGGCCAAATTACTGGATGTATTTAAGGGAGAGTTAGATAGAGCTCTAGGGGCTAGTGGAATCAAGGGATATGGAGAGAAGGCAGGCACGGGTTATTGATTGGGGATGATCAGCCATGATCACAATGAATGGTGGTGCTGGCTCGAAGGGCCGAATGGCCTCCTGCATCTATTTTCTATGTTTCTATTCCTTCCTCTAGCTTCACAATTCACAACTCACCCACTTTTGTCTTTTCATCTCTGGCTTTTGTTCAATCAGCTGCCTATCAAAACCTCCCCCCCTCATCTCTATTGAAAACTATTACCTGCCATGCTCTGTGTAGGAAGGAACTGCCTTAAACTGAAGACAGACACAGTTACTGCAGCATCTTGTGTCTACCTGCCAGGCTTTGTCCTGTGTCTCCTCTCTTCCAGCTTTCTCCCCCCCCCCCGCCCCTCACCCCAATCAGTCCGATGAAGGGTCCCGACCCGAAACGTCACCTCTCCACATTCTCCAGAGATGCTGCCTGACCCGCTGAGTTACTCCAGCACTTTGTGTTGTTTTTTGTAAACCAGCACCTGCAGCTCCTTGTTTCCACTTCTTAAAAATAATCGATGTAGCTTGTTCGTTAATTTAATATTTCACATCCAAGTTAGCAACCATCAGCGTGCTGAATGAAACAAAAACATCTAGCATTGAAGCCTTCGTCATTAAGAACCAACTAAGATGGGTTGATCTTGTCGTTCGGATGGAAGACGAGCATCTACCAAAGTAAACCCTCTACTCCCAGCTTAAAGAAGGCAAATGTAAAAGAGGTGGGCAAAAGAAAAGATTCAAAGACGCCTTAAAATGCCAGCATGAAGAAATGTGAGATCAACATCTACAATGGGGAAACCAATGCCAAGGACAGGAAACGTCATCCAAGAACCAAGAGCAGCGACCAAAGACAAGAGATGCGCAGAATTAGAAGAAAAAAGAAGAAAACAGAAAGAGAGGCAGCAACAACCAAAGCCCGATCTGCCGTCTAGAATTACCCATCCTGAATGCTGAAGAACTTTCAAAGCCAGGATTGGACTCATAAGCCACCCGAGAGTCCATAAAAACAACGGAACATAGACCATCATCCTCGACCTTGAGGGATAGCCACGACAACGAGTAACCGTAGTTACTGATTATTGTCTTTTTGCCTCCAATTCTTTTCTAGTTTTATTATGATTGAGAAGCAAGGAAAAAGTCACGCAAGTGTTGATATTAATCAATATTTATCCTTGATCATGTTGGCCGACTTAAAATAATCAAATTATAATAATATTTTTTTAGTTAGAAAGACAGCTACTTACCAAATTGTTATACTTTCTGAAGCGTTAGGGCACTGCAGTGTTTTTCTAACTTCCTGTTACAACACTTCCTCATGAAATGTTAGGGCGATAAACCTCAAATTAATATTTGCAACAAGAGCTCTGCCTGAATCTATACACGATCATAAGTTAATGAACAGAGTGGGAAGTGGGGCTTAAAAAACTAAATGGGTGTCGGGGGTTATGGGGAGAAGGCAGGAGAATGGGGTTGGGAGGGAGAGATAGATCAGCCATGATTGAATGGCGGAGTAGACTTGATGGGCCGAATTCAGCTCCTATCACTTATGATGGTCAGACTGCAGCTGTGGGAAGAGAGGCAAAGCTTCATGCTCAAGACCCCTTGTAAGGATTGATCTGAGGCTTTCTTTTCCCACAGATGCCGCCTGACATGCTGAACATTTGCTGCGTTTTCTGCTTTCATTTCACCATTTCCACCATCTTGTGCTTTTTTGGTTTTCACCTTTGCTAACCTTGCCTCTGGTCGAGGAAAACAACAAGGCAAACATTAGACACAAGGAACAAAGCACAACACACAAAGTGCTGGAATGTGCAGGAAGGCACTGCAGATGCTGGTTATACGCCCGAAGATAGACACAAAATGCTGGAGTAACTCAGCGGGACAGGCAGCATCTTTGGAGAGAAGGAATGGGAGACGTTTTGGGTTGAGACCCTTCTTCAGTCGGAACCCGAGTCTTGACCCATTCCTTCCCTCCAGAGATGCTGCCTGTCCCGCTGTGTTACTCCAGTGTTTTGTGTCTATCAAAGTGCTGGAGTAGCTCAGTGGGACAGACAGCATGTCAAGGGGGATATGGATAGGTGGCGTTTCAGGTCAGGACCCTTCTTCAGAAAAGGTAAACCATTTTATGCCAGAGATGCTTTCATTGAACATGGAACTGACTGGTTAGCACGCGACAAAAAACTTGTCACTGTATGTGGCAGTGTATGTGGCAATAAACTAAACTGAAGTGAAAAAAAGTAGCAACGTAAGCGACCAGCGACTGTGAGGGGCGACTGACTGTGGTTTCCCAATTTATAACCAAGATCTTGTACTGTGCGGGCTGTTTAGAAATGTGGTTGTCAATGTTTTTTTAATTTTATTTTTAAAAAATTAGAAGTAAGTACAATACAGTGGTACTTTTTTACAGGTGCCAAATATATGTTAACATGATACATTCTCTGTACAACTTCATTTTTTTTTTTTTTTTAAAGAGAGACATAAGAAAGAAAGAGATAGTAAAGAGTAGAGAAAAGTGTAGTGTGTATAAAAAAAAGGGGGAAAGAGATAGTGAGGAAAAGAAATAAGCAAGAAGAGCGAAGAGAGCAGGAGAGAGATTAGCAAATAGATGCAAAGAGATGAGTTTTTATATTGTTGATCATCTTTCACCCATACCGGAAACATTTGTTTTTTACGATACTGTTGCACCACATGAATCCAAGAAATCAATAAATGGAGACCAACTCGTTAAGAATTGGTCTTGTTTATCTATTAGGAGGAGTCGTGGTTGTCAATGTTATCACGGGAATATCCACTTGTTGCTATAAAGTCAGGAGAGGTGGAGAGAGGATTTTCACAGTTAGAACAACTATATTTCAGATATGATTTGCATTGTTGTCTAACTGGGTGGTCATTCTATACATGGCACTAACCCCAATTATGATGTGCCTTTCTTTCCACAAAGGGGTTTGTTTTCACACTAACCATTAACCATATAACAATTACAGCACGGAAACAGGCCATCTCGACCCTTCTAGTTGCCGAACACATAATCTCCCCTAGTCCCATATACCTGCGCTCAGACATAACCCTCCATTCCCTTCCCATCCATATAACTATCCAATTTATTTTTAAATGATAAAAACGAACCTGCCTCCACCACCTTCACTGGAAGCTCATTCCACACAGCTACCACTCTCTGAGTAAAGAAGTTCCCCCTCATGTTACCCCCTAAACTTCAGTCCCTTAATTCTTATGTCATGTCCCCTTGTTTGAATCTTCCCTACTCTCAGTGGGAAAAGCTTTTCCACGTCAACTCTGTCTATCCCTCTCATCATTTTAAAAACCTCTATCAAGTCCCCCCTTAACCTTCTGCGCTCCAAAGAATAAAGCCCTAACTTGTTCACTAGTGAACCATCCTACCACAACTAGTTTGGTTTTGGAGGGATACGGACCAAATGCTGGCAGGTGGGACCAGTGCAGCTGGGACATGTTGGCCGGTGTGGGCAAGTTGGGCCGAGGGACTTGTTTCCACACTGTATCACTCTGTGACTCGATGTCCTGAACTACTATCCACCTCACTGGAGACCATACATGATCAATGAATCAGGCATTCAGGCAACGGAATCATCCTACCACAACTAGAGATAGTTGAACTACTATCTACCTAATTGGTGACCCTCAATTCTCTTTGCTCAGACTTTACTGACTTTACCTTTCATTGAACCTTATTCACGTTATTCCCTTTGTTTATCTATACACTGTGAATGGCTCAGTTGTAATCATGTATTGTCTTTCCACTGACTGGTTAGCACGCAACAAAAGCTTTTCACTGTTCGTCGGTACACAATAGACAATAGACAATAGAGGCAGGAGTAGGCCATTCGGTGCTGTGAGACAGCAGCTCTACCTCTGCGCCACTCCGACTCTTTAAGACTATTCCATTTTTGTTAAAAAGTAGGAAAAAAGAACTGCAGACGCTGATTTATACTGAAGACAGACACAAAATGCTGGAGTGACTCAGTGCGTGAAGCTGCATCTCTGGAGAAAAAGGATGGATATTTTTGTTGCTGTTCATGTTGTAAGTCCAGCAGATGGCAGCATAACCTAACACCAATGTGTTCTGTAGCTATTCTTGATCCGAAGGCCAAACGATTTTGATAGCCCACAAGCATGGTGCCTCTAAATTCAGAACTGTTGATAGGTGGGAAATATTCTTGGGCTAACAGTGTAGTTGGCAAGATATTTGAAGGTCTATTTATGTCGGATAACTGCAGATGCTGGAAAACTGCAATGAAAGCAGAATTATAGACACAAAAAGCTGGAGTAACTCAGCAGGACAGGCAGCATCTCTGGAGAGAAGGAATGGGTGACGCCATGGTTCGAGACCTCGACCTGAAACGCCACCCATGCCATCTATCCAGAGGTGCTGCCTGTCCCGCTGAGTTACTCCAGCTTTTTGTGTCTATCGTCGGTGTAAACCATCATCTGCAGTTCCTTCCTACACGGAAAAGCGGTATGCGCTGGGAAAACTCAGCTGGACAAGGCAGCAAGCGTGGAAGGGAAAGTTGATGTTGCTGGGTCTGGAGGGGTTGAGATGTAAGGAGAGGCCATCAAGGCTGGGTCTATCTTACCCACCTCCTGTTGCCGGTAACTATGACATTTAAACACCCTTGAAGGGCCTGTCCCACTTACGCAACTTTTTCAGCGACTGCCGGCACCCGTCATAGGTCGTTGTAGGTCCCCGAAATTTTCAACATGTTGAAAATCCAGCGGCGACCAGAAAGACGCTAGGATTCTTTGGGCGACTGAGGAGACGACTCACGACCATACAGGCAACACCCTGGCGAAATGTCGCGGGATGAAGCCTGTATGGTCGTGAGTAGTCGCCCAAAGAGTCGTACCTTTTTCTGGTCGCCGCTGGATTTTTAACATGGTGAAAATTTTTGCCGACCTGTAAAGACCTACGACGGGTGCCGGCAGTCGCCGAAAACGTTGCGTAAGTGGGACAGGCCCTTGACTGGTCATATTGCAGAGGAGTTGTGTATTTGGATCAGAGGGTTTAATGGCCTTTGAGAATGTACTTTTTAGTTTAGTTTTAGAGATACAGCGCGGAAACAGGCCCTTCGGCCCACCGAGCCTGCGCCGACCAGCGATCCCCGCACGCTAACACTAACTGGCACTAGGGACAATTTTTACATTTATACCAAGCCAATTAACCTACAAACCTGTACGCGTTTGGAGTGTGGGAGGAAACCAAAGGTCTCGGAGAAAACCCTCGCAGGTCACGGGGAGAACGTACAAGCTCCGTACAGACAGCGCCCGTGGCCGGGATCGAACCCGGGTCTCTGGCGCTGCAAGCGCTGTGTGGCACCAACTCTACCGCTGCACCACCGTGCCTTACTCTTGGCCTTTATCTGTTGAGAGACAACTATCGCACTATGAGCTCGTCAACCCCTATCCCTTCTCCTGTGTGTTCCTTGGACTATTTGGTGCATTTTACTGAGAGGAAAATTAATTATTTGCAAAGATAATTTTCTGAACTAATTTAATTGGCTGTGTCCACAAAAGCTGCAGTGCGATCACCATCTGCGAAATATATTTATTTAATGCTTTCTATGTTTATCTTTTGCCTCCTGTTAATGTATCTCTGGCCAAGGGGGAGCGTGTAGCAATATTTTCACTTGTAAGCTTGGAGACCCCTTTAGTTCACACTTAATAATCTCGGATCTGGTGTGAAGAGCAACTGTGGAGAAAGTGAGACACTCCAGAATCTGTAACGTCCAATTTCCGGTCATTATTCACAGTGGCAGGCCTACTTAGCTTTGTTTAGAGACACAGCATGGAAACAGGCCCTTCGGCCCACCACATACACCTAGTCCGACCAGCAATCATCAAAGCACTAGGTCTATCCTACACACTAGGGGCAGTATACAGAAGCCAATGAACCTGCAAACCTGCACATCTTTGGAATGTGGGAGGACACCGGAGAACCCAGAGAAAATGCATGCGGTCACACTGAGAACGCGCAAACGCCGTACAGGCAGCACCCGTAGTCAGGATCGAACCCAGGCCTCCAGCGCTGTGAGGCATCAACACTACCGCTGGGTCACTTCTCTTGTCACATATATCTTGTCACTTTTCTCATCAGTTCAGTACAGTGGGCCAGCCTCACAGCGCCCCAGAGATTCGGGTTCGATCCTGACCTCGGCTGCTGTCTGTGTGGAGTTTGCACGTTCTCCCCGTGACCACGTGAGTTTTCTCCGGGTGCTCCGGTTTCCTCCCACATCCCAAACATGTGCGGGTTTGTAGATTACTTGGCCTCTGTAAATTACACCTAGTGTGTAAGGAGTGGACAGGTAAATGGGCTGATTAGAACTAGTGTGAACGGGTGATCAATTTTCTTCTTGTGTACGGTGTGCAGAGCCTAAATAATAATAATAATAATATATTTTATTGTCATTGCACATAAGTGCAACGAGATTTGGTATGCAGCTTCCATCCGATGTCATAACTTAAATAACAAATAAAATTTAGATTTAGATCCCCCGAGAACATGGTTTGTAAAAAGAACATTACAACAGTAAATCGTCAAAACAGTGCAAACAGACTAAAGTGCAGATGTGTCTGTGCGACATGACCATCCGAGGGAGACAGTCCAGGGGGGGGGGTGGGGGGCACTCAGCAGGGCCGGTTCAGAGCAGTTATAGCTCTGGGAATGAAGCTGTTCCTGAGTCTGGAGGTTCGGGCATAGAAGGCCTTGTAACGTCTGCTGGAGGGAAGTAGTTTGAACAGTCCATTACATGGGTGTGAGGAGTCTTTATGGATGCTGACGGCCTTCCTGAGGCACCGTGTGTGGTAGATGCCCTCCAATGCTGGTAGCGTTGTCCCAATAATCCTCTGCGCTCTGTGGACGACGCGCTGAAGAGCTCTCCTCTCCGCCTCCGTGCAGCTGAGATACCACACAGAGATGCCATATGTTAATATGCTCTCTGAAGTTGCAGATCAAGGGTAGACATCCATATCAGGACAGCATCAGTTGCTGGGTGGACGGCTTTGATGCCACCAGGGAAAAGCCTCAGAGCAGTCATTCACGGTGTGTGGGATGGTCTGGTCTGGATGTCCGCAGTTACAAGCAGAGCTGTCTGTCATCCCCCAATTATGCAGATGATAGGCTATTCTTGCATGGAGGGTGCGGATTCTGTTCAGGGTGAGTCATTGCTTGTGACGGAGGATAAAACCCGGTGGTTGCACTGTGGGGTCTGTGATGACGTCTCCGTTGTTGGTGTTGGCATCTTTCCAGGCTCTGCACCACTCACTCTTGGAGTCAAAGTCTTCCAGAGATTTAACGCAAGACCAGAAGGGTTTGCGGGACTTCAGGCGCATGTTGGGCAGATGGTTCAATGATTGGCGTAAACTCAATGTGTTCAAGGGCCTGTTTCCATGCTGGATCTTTCATTCAATCCTTGGTGTCTCTTTACAACTATCTGTGTGAGCACCTCTGCTAAAATGTCAACAACATCTTTACAACAGTGCTGTTAGTTTCCACAGCCAGACCTGGATCAGTGTATCTCCGAAACAATTCCGTGATTTGGTTCTTGGGGAATTTTGAGAATGTCATCGCATCTGCTTTCTTTCTCCAGCGACATGTCTTTCTTGTGGTGACGTTGAACAACTGGGTCTAGACTGGAATAGAAACATAGAAAATAGTTGCAGGAGTGGGCCATTCGGCCCTTCGAGCCACCACCGCCATTCAATATGATCATGGCTGATCATCCAAAATCAATACCCTGTTCAATCCTCTAAGAGTTTTTTTGTTTCAATAGGAATCCCTCTCATCCTTCTAAATTCCAGCAAATACAAGCCCAGTCGACCCATTCTTTCATCATGACAGTCCCGCCATCCCGGGAATTAACCTGGAGAACCTACGCTGCACTCACTCAATAGCAATAATGTCCTTCCTCGAATTAGGAGACCAAAATTGCACACAATGCTCCAGGTGTGGTCTCACCAGGGTCCTGTACAACTGCAGTACAACCTCCTTGCCCCTAAACTCAAATTCTCACACAATGAAGGCCAACATGCCATCAGCTTTCTTCACTGCCTGCTGCACCTGCATGCTTACTTTCAGTGACTGATGTACAAGCACACCTAGGTCTCGTTGCACCTCTCCTTCTCCTATCTGACACCATTCAGATAATAATCTGCCTTCCAGTTCTTGCCACCAAAATTAATAACCTTACATTTATCCACATTAAACTGCATTTGCCATGCATCTGCCCACTCACCCAACCTATCCAAATCACCCTGCAGCCTCATAGCATCCTCTTTGCAGCTCACACTGCCACCCAGCTTTGTGTCATCTGCAAACTTAGAAATGTCACATTTAATCCCCTTGTCTAAATCGTTACTATATATTGTAAACAACTGTGGTCCCAGCACTGAGCCTTGCGGCACCTCACTAATCACTGCCTGCCTTTCTGAAAAGGACCCGTTAATTCCTACTCTTTGCTTCCTGTCTGCTAACCAGTTCTCTATCCATGTCAATACCCTACCCCCAATACCGTGTGCTCTAATTTTGCACACTAATCTCTTGTGTGACCTTATCAAAGGCATTTTGAAAGTTCAGATACACCACATCCACTGGCTCTCCCTTATCTATTCTACTTGTTACATCCTCAAAAAATTCCAAAAGTTTAGTCAAACATGATTTCCCCTTCATAAATCAAGAGTCAAGTCAAGAGTCAAGAGTCAATTTAATTGTCATTTGGACCCCTTGAGGTCCAAACGAAATGCCGTTTCTGCAGCCATACATTACAAACAAATAGACCCCAGACACAACATAATTTACATTTTACATAAACATCCATCACATTGCTGTGATGGAAGGCCAAAAAAAACTTATCTTATCTCTCCACTGCACTCTCCCCCCCCCCGATGTCAGAGTCAAAGCCAAAGCCCCCGGCTGGCGATGGCGATTGTCCCGCGGCCATTAAAGCCACGCCGGGTGATGCAAGGTCGCACACCGGGTCTTGATGTTGGAGCCCCCGGCGTGCGCTCGCAGAGTCCCGCGGCCATTCCAAGCCGCGCGGGGCGGTGATGTTAGGCCCCGCTCCAGGAGCTCTTCGACCCCGCAACTCGGGCGGGAGAAGTCGCCGTTGCAGGAGCCCTGAAAAGCGGTCTCCCTCCAGGGACCCGCGGGCTCCCGGTGCCGCCGTCCGCAGACCCGCAGTTGCAGCCTCCGAATCAGCAGCAGCAGCAGCAGCAGCAGCAGCAGCAGCAGCAGCAGCATCAGCAGCAGCAGCAGCAGCAGCAGCAGCAGCAGCAGCAGCAGCAGCAGCAGCAGCAGCAGCAGCAGCAGCAGCAGCAGCAGCAGCAGCAGCAGCGCTCCACCACCGCTCCACCCGCTCTGGACTCGGCCAGCTCCGCGACGGTGAGGTGAGTCGGCACCAGAGTCCCCGGCTTCTTCTGTTGGAGGCCGCTCCTCATTGCAGCCCCAACGACAACGGAGACCCGACAAGAAAAGGTCGGGTCTCCCGTGCAGGGAGAGATTTAAAAGTTGCCCCCTCCCTCACTCCACCCCCACCCCCCCAAACAAATACCCGAACCAAAAATAACAAGAACTACATATAAACATAGACAAAAAATAATAAAAACGCGGACGGGCTGCAGAGGCCGCTGCTGACGAGAGTCGCGCCGCCTACTGGGTGGTAATCCATGCTGACTTTGACCGATCTTGTCACTGCTTTCCAAATATGCTGCTATAACATCTTTAATGATCGACTCCAGCATCTTCCCCGCTACTGATGTCAGGCTAACTGGTCTATAATTCCCTGTTTTCTCTCTCCCTCCTTTCTTAAAAAGTGGAGTTACATTGGCTACCCTCCAGTCCACAGGAACAGATCCAGAGTCGAGAGAACATTGGAAAATGATCACCAATGCATCCACAATTTCTAGGGCCACCCCCTTGAGTACTCTGGGATGCAGACCATCAGGCCCTGGGGATTTATCTGCCTTCAGTCCCAACAGTTTACCTAACACCATTTCCTGACTAATGAGGATTCCCTTCAGTTCCTCCTTCCAACTAGATCCTCGGTCCCCTAGTATTTCTGGGAGATTGTTTGTGCCTTCCTTAGTGAAGACAGAACCAAAGTACTCATTTAACAGGTCTGCCATTTCCTTGTTTCCCATTATAAATTCACCTGTGTCTGACTGTCAGGGACCTACATTCATCTTCACTAATCTTTTCCTTTTTACATACCTAAAGAAACTTTTACAGTCAGTTTTTATGTTCCCAGCAAGCTTTCTTTCATGCTCTACTTTTCCCTTCTTAATGAGCCCCTTTGTCCTCCTTTGTTGAGTTCTAAATTTCTCCCAGTCCTCTGGTTTGCCGCTTCTTCTGGCCAATTTAGATGCCTCTTCCTTGGATTTAACACTATCCTTGACTTCCCTCGTCAGCCACGGTTGAGCCGCCATCCCAGTTTTGTTTTTTCGCCTTGACAGGGATGAACAATTTCTGGAGTTCATCCATGCGGTCTTTAAATCTTCACCATTGCATCTCCACCATCAACCCTTTAAGTATAATTTGCCAGTCTATCCTAGCCAATTCCCATCTCATACCTTCAAAGTCTCCTTTATTCATGTTCAGGACCATAGTCTCTGAATTAACCGTGTCATTCTCCATCCTAACGCAGAATTCCACCATATTATGGTCACTGTTTCAGAAGGGGCCTTGCACAACAAGATCGCTAACTAATCCATCCTCACTACACAATACCCAGTCTAGTTTGGCCTGCCCTCTAGTCGGTTTCTCTACATAGTGGTTTAAAAAACCATCCCGTATACATTCCAAGAAATCCAATTACCAATTTGGTTGGCCCAATCTATATGTAGATTGAAGTCACCCATGATAACCGCTGTACCTTTGCTACACACATCCCTAATTTCCTGCTTGATGCTATCCCCAACCTTCTTACTGCTGTTTGATGGTCTGTATACAACTCCAACAAGTGTTTTCTGCCCTTGGCTATTCCGCATTTCTACCCATACCGATTCTACAGCATACAAGCTAATACATTCTTCTCCCTGCTATTGCATTAATCTCCTCTTTAACCAGCAATGCCACCCCATCTCCTCTTCCTTTCTGTCTATCCTTCCTGAATATCGAATACCCCTATATGTTTAACTCCCAGCCTTGGTCACCCTGGAGCCATGTCTCCGTAATTCCAACTGTATCATATCCCTTAACTACTAACTGCACATTCAATTCATCCACCTTACTACGGATGCTCCTCGCATTAAGGCACAAAGCTTTCAGGTTTGTTTTTCTTATCTCCCTTCTACCTTTTGCTTCTGTCCTCCTTGTATGGCCCTCTGTCTCCTTGCGTTGGGTCCCATCCCCCTGCCCTGTTAGTTTAAACGTGACCTTTCCTACACTCTCTTTCCCATTGACTGCACGCATACCCGTCCACGTTGTTGACTCCACTGTTTAGTTTAAACCCACCTGTGTAGCACTAGCAAACCTGCCTGCCAGAATGTCAGTTCCCCTCCAGTTAAGGTGCAACCCGTCCCTTTTGTACTGGTCATCCCTGCCCCAGAAGAGATCTAGAAATCTAAATCCCTGCCCCCTGCACCAACTCCTCAGCCACACATTCAGATCCCCTGTCTCCCTGTTCCTACCATCAGTAGCGACGAGATACTGATAGCAGCCCAGAGATAACCACCCTTAAAGTCCTTCTTTTCAGCCTCCTACCTAGTCCTCCATACACGTTGCAGAACCTCCTGCCTCTTACACACGTCGTTTGTGCCTACATGCGCAACTACCTCCGGCTGCTCACCTTCCCTCTCGAGGACGTTCTGAAGTCTGTCTGAGACATCTTGGGCCCTTGCAGCAAGGAGACAACACACCATCCTCGAGTCTCGCCTGTCCCCACAGAATCTCCAGTCTGCACCTCGGACAATGGTGTCGCCCACCACTATGAAGCAGAAGATAGACACAAAATGCTGGAGTAACTCAGTGGGACAGGCAGCATCTCTGGAGAGAAGGAATGGGTGATGTTTCGGGGCGAGACCCTTCTTCATGTCTCGACCCGAAAGGTCACCCATTCCTTCTCTCAAGAATTGCTGCCTGTCCCTCTGAGTTACTCCAGTATTTTGTCTATCTTTGGTGTAAAACATCTAGTAGACAGATATCGATCCCATTGACCCGGCAAAGTTTACCTTGCACTGTTGTAGGTAACTAACACTAACTTATTTTGTTTTGTAGGTGACTAACTTGGAAAATGTCCGTAGTGGGTCCGTAGGAGTTCGTGGATGTCTCGTAGCGGCACGAACGAGTGAAAAGTAACAATTTTTTTCACCACGAGTATTTTTTTACTCATGGAGATTTTTAAGTGTTGAAAAAATGTTATGTGTTTACCAGATTTCCAGAATTTCCAGAGACATTCTCCGAGTTCGAATCAGGGGAAAACTCATGAGAACTCTTGATTTACCTCATACAGTGAGACAGGCCCTTAAGATTTAGCTCTTAGGGCTAAAGGTATCAAGAGATATGGGGAAAAAGAAGGAACGTGGTACTGATTGTGGATGATCAGCCATGATCACAGTGAGTGGCGGTGCTGGCTCGAAGAGCCGAATGGCCTGTTCCTGCACCTATTTTTCCATATTTCTATGTCTCTTTCCCTACCCCCATCTCTTCCTTCTCCCTCCCCTTCCACCGATGTTCCGTCTTTTGGTTTCACAATTCGCACCTCTTCTGTCCTCATCTCTGGCCTTGCCCACGTTCTCCAGAGATGCTGCCTGACCCACTGAGTTACTCCAGCACTTTACCTAAAGATCGTATCCACCCAGGATAATACTTTATTTACGCCGTGCATCAGAATAACTAAAATTGGAAACAGTTGTGTCGAAGTTCATTTCTTCACATCAAATACATGTGGCGGTTTCAAGAGCTGTACAAATCACAAAGGTTCATTTATACTCGCTCATATTATTTGAAGCTTGGCCAAGCGCTGTGTTGACTGCGCCCCAAGGCGTATAAAGGAGACGCACAAATGGGAAAGAATTATTTGTCTCTGGTGATTCTCCTTTGTGTTTACTTGGTTGTTTTCACAGATGCGATGCTGACAGTTGGCCCGTGATTAGTTTTATCCTTTGTATGGTGGGAGCTGCAGAAACTGAGCTGTTTAGAGATGAAGGAAATATTTGGTGCTGCCATAAGGACATTTGCTTTCTCACAGTCGAGGTCAACTTCAATAATGTGCGGCTTCTTGGCCGCCAATCCACGCCACTTTAGACTGAAGAAAGGTCTCGACCGTAACGTCCCCTATTCCTTCGCTCCATAGATGCTGCCTCAGCCTCACCCGCTTAGTTTTTGTCTACCTTCACTTTAGTTTTTAGAGATACAGCGTGGAATCTACGCCCTTCGGCACACCGAGTCCGCGCCGACCAGCGATCCCCGTATATTAACACTATCCTGCATAGAAACATAGAAAATAGGTGCAGGAGGAGGCCATTTGTCCCTTCGAGCCTGCACCGCCATTCATTGTGATCATGGCTGATTGTCCCCTATCAATAACCCGTGCCTGCCTTCTCCCCATATCCCTTGACTCCACTAGCCACTAGAGCTCTATCTAACTCTCTCTTAAATACACACACCAGTGACAATTTACACTTATACCACGTATACAAACGCAAGGCAATCAACCTACAAACATGTACGTCTTTGGAGTGTGGGTGGAAACCAAAAATCTCGGAGAAAACCCACGCAGGTCACGGGGAGAACGTACAAACTCTGTACAGACAGCACCTGTGGTCAGGATTGAACCCGGGTCTCTGGCGCTGTGAGGCAGCAACTCTACCGCTGCGCCACTGTGCCGTGCCTGGTCCTGGTGGCTTGAAGGACAGAACCACCGGGATATTAAAATGTTATTGCTTAGAGTCATCGAGTCATACGCCATGGAACAGGCCCCTCGCCTAACTTGCCCACACTGACCAACATGTCTCATCTACACTAGTCCCACCTGCCCCGCGTCTGGCCCATATCCCGCTAAACCTCCCTTATCCATGTACCTGTCTAAATGTTTCTTAAATGTTGCGATAGTCCCTGCTACAGCTACCTCCTCTGGCAGTTCGTTCCATACACCCACCACCCTTTTGTGTAAAAAAAAGTTACCCCTCATGTTCCATTCAAGAATCTGTGGGTTTACCCGATCTATTCCTCTCATGATCTTGTACACCTTTGTACACCTTGTAGAAATAGAGGGTACACAAAAAAGCTGGAGAAACTCAGCGGGTGCAGCAGCATCTATGGAGCGAAGGAAATAGTCAACGTTTCGGGCCAAAACCCTTCTTCAGACTGATGGGGGGTGGAGGGGCGGGGTGAAGAAAGCCCAGAGCCCTGGCCTGCTCAACCTCTCCCTATAACTCAGTCCTTCGAGTCCTGGCAACATCCTGGTAAATCTTCTTGCTTGACAAGATCTCTTAATACATCTGTGAAAGTTGATTTTTTCTTACCAATGCTTTTTCTTGTGACGGTACTGTGTACTGACGGCTCTTAAATAGTTAAATATCATTGTGATATCTGTGACACAACAGGAATGAGTGGGTTAACATATGATGAGCGTTTGACGGCACTGGGCCTCTACTCGCTGGAGTTTAGAAAGATGAGGAGGGACTTCATTGAAACGTACCAAATAGTGAAAGGGCTGAATAGAGTGGATGTGGAGAGGATGTTTCCACTAGTGTGAGAGTCTAGGACCAGAGGTCATAGCCTCAGAATTAAAGGATGTTCCTTTAGGAAGGAGATGACGAGGAAGTTCTTTAGTTAGAGGGTGGTGAATCTGTGGAAGTCATTGCCACAGATGGCTGTCAATGGATATTTTTAAGGCAGAGATAGAAAGATTCTTGATTAGTACGGGTGTCGGAAGTTATGGGGAGAAGGCAGGAGAATGGGGTTAGGAGGGAGAGATAGATCAGTCATGATTGAATGGCAGTTGATGGACCGAATGGTCTAAATCTGCTCCTATCACATGACAATAGACAATAGACAATAGGTGCAGGAGCAGGCCATTTGGCTCTTCGAACCAGCACCGCCATTCACTGTGATCATGGCTAATCATCCCCAATCAGTAACCCCGTTCCTGCCTTCTCCCCATATCCCCTGACCTTATGAACATGTCTATCAACCATGTGTGGCAGAACATTTTGTCAACAATGAAAACACTGCCTTCTCTAACCCCATCTACTGCATCTGTTGTTCCTGATGTGGCCTCCTTTACGTCAGTCAATAGAAAAAAATCCCTGCTTCCTGGAAACTTGCCAGATAAAAAAAGCTGAACAAACTTGAATCAATATAACTTTAAACTGTTTTAAAAAGTTGCTAAAAGGTTTGAATTTGCATAGCGTCTTTGGAATTGAAAATTATCCTGAATGGTGTGGACATTTATATATAATAACAAATGTAATAAAAAGTACAAAAGTATGAACGTAAACTCGGAAGGGATATAAATTTATAATATAAAAGGGATATCATAATTTTCTGAACATGTATGCAAATTGGTGCAGGGGCATATGGTTCTATTAAAGTCAGACACAAGATCATAACGGGCTGATTTTATCTGACAATAAGTAAATGACAGATGTAATAGGGCAATAATTATATTTTTTCATTGAATGTACATTTAAATATGGAGCTGGAGCAACTAATGAAACTTCAGATGGCTTTCCAATCGGAACAGCTTCTTCAATCGACACTTTTCTAAATATAATACCAGCTTAATGGGTTTCACGGCCTTACTGAAACTCTATGGTCCTAAACATTTGCTCAGCCACGACAAATAGAATGGATTAGTTATGTTCTAGGAACAGCATTAAGACATTTGGCCCATCGGGACTACTCTGCCATTCAATCATGGCTGATCTATCCTTCCCTCTCAACCCCATTCTCCTGCCTTCTCCCCATAACTAATCAAGAATCTGTCAATCTCCGCCTTAAAAATGCCCAATGCCTTGGCCTCCACAGTCGGCTGTGGCGATGAATTCCACAGATTCACCACTCTCTGAAAGCCCTCCGAATGTCCTTTCTACAAGTACATCCTTTTATTCTGAGACTGCGTCCTCTGATCCTCGGGCAAAAGGTATAGAGGTGTGAAAAAGCACACCTCCAGATTCAGAGACAGTTTCTTCCCAGCTGTCATCAGGCAACTGAACCATCCTACCAAAATCTAGACAGCAGTGCTGAACTGCTATCCACCTCATTGGAGACCCTCTGACTATCTTTGATCAGACTTTACTTGACTTTATCTTGCACTTGAAGAGGTTTACATGTTGTATAAACACTCAGTTTAATATTAGTACACAAGGACAAGGCGTGTTAATGTGTTGACTGCCAAGTGAAGATTAACACCGTCAACTGCTGCACCCCGTCATCTGGCCACCTAGAGCGGCGTTGATTGGTCGGCCCAGATCACGCAAGAGATCGAGCTCGACGATCGACGGTTCGAGACCAAAGTGGCTCGGCCACACGATGGCGCCACACACTAAACGTCATTGACGTTATTCCCTTTATCATGTATCAGTACACTGTCGATGGCTCGATTGTAATCGTGTGTTGGCTTTCCACTGACTGGTTAGCACGCAACAAAAGCTTTTCACTCTAACTCGGTACACGTGACAGTAAACTGAACTCAACTCAATCGCAACTCGATCAAGTGCACGGTATAATTTACGACCCCTAAAACTCTGACTGCTGGAGAAAGAAAGCACAACGGTCTGTGGGAAGAATACGTTTGATTCATGATGAGCCTTTCACAACTTGGGCTGGTCTAGAATGTTTATCACCTGCACTGACGGGCAAGACTCTTGATATCAGCTGAAAATAACATGGACAAACTTGGATTGTTTTCTCTGGATGGAGCCTTGGAGGTTGAGGGAAGACTCAAGAGATGTTCATAAAATAATGTGGGGCATAGATAGGGTAGACAGTCAGAACCTTTTCCCCAGGGTGGAATTCTCTGCCTCAGCGGGCGGTGGAGGCCAGTTCTCTGGATACTTTCAAGACAGAGCTGGATAGGGCTCTAAAAGATAGCGGAGTCAGGGGATATGGGGAGAAGGCAGGAACGGGGTACTGATTGTGGATGATCAGCCATGATCACATTGAATGGCGGTGCTGGCTCGAAGGGCCGAATAGCCTACTCCTGCAACTATTGTCTATTGTCAAAGACTAGGGGCGATGGCTTCAAGGTGAGCTGGGGCAACAACTTTAAGGAGATGCTTGTGGCAAGGTTTTCGATGTAGCCTCAGATAGGCACAAAATGCTGGAGTAACTCAGTGGGACAGGCAGGGAGAGGGAATGGGCACATGGATATGGAGAGATGAAGTGCTGGCAGAAGTGATTAGTTTAACTTGGAACCGTGCTCAGCATGGCCCTTGTGGGCTGAAGAGCCCGTTCGGATGCTGTGCCATGAACTCCATCCATGATCAGATGATGCACTGTTTATGTACCTGAGGGAACAGATGATCTAAGGGTGGTGCAGCAGTAGAGTTGCTGCCTTACAGCTCCAGAGACCCAGTTTCTATCCTGACTTGGGGCACTGGCTGTACAGAAGTTTGTACATTCTCCCCGTGATCGCGTGGGTTTTCTCCGGGTGCTCCGGTTTCCTCCCACACTCCCAAGATGCGCGGGTTTGTAGGTTAATTGCCTTCTGTAAGTTGTAAATTGTCCCTAGTGTGTGGGATAGAACTAGTGTACAGGGTGATCGCTGGTCGGCGGGGAATCGGTGGGCCGAAGGGCCGAAGGGCCTGTTCGCGCACTCTAAAGTCCAAAATCTCATGTGTTAGATGACACATCCAGTCCCCTGAGTGTGATTTTGAAACTCTCATTCCTGAGACAGGCTGGAGCTAGAAGCTTAGTGCAAGAACCCACATCATAAGATGCTCCGTCTGCAATACGTCTTGATTTATGCCATTAATATTGAAGAAATTCATGCCACTCAGTCTTTAAAGATTAGACATTGTAGTAAGTTGCAAAACAGCCAGGATTATAATACTGTGTTACCCTGATATTAAACACATGGTTCAAATTTGCAAATTGGAATATGTAGGAACAATTTATACAAATGTCCTAATAATGAAAAACAAACTATTTCGTATCATATTTCCTTTTGAAATGAGATGTGTAAGAATTAAACTGTAAAAAAAAAACATAATTGGGTTAAGGTTGATACAACAGTCCCCGCTGGATAAAAGAAGAACTGTTTTATTAACATCATTGCAATACCCAATATTTCCAAAGGAACAGACAAAAGACTTGCCAAATACCCGTAAGGGCCTGTTCCACTTTCACGACCCAATTCACAACCTTTTTTACACGTGGACATTTTTCATCAGGCTAGAAAAATGCCCCGACCTACTTGATGCCACAAGTACCTACGACTAGCATCACGACCTACCTACGACCTACTTATGACCTCCTACGACCTCCCACGACCATGCTGCGAGTATGAGTCAAGGGCAAACTCGGCAGAGGTTGTGAATTAGTTCTTGAAAGTGGGACAGGCCCTTTAGTTTGAGTGAATTAATCATCTGTAGTTTCCTTTATTTAGTCGAGGCTAGGAGCATAGGTGGTGGTGAGAGCAGGCATTGGGGGGGGGGGGGGGGGGGGGGGGGTTCTGGGACTCTGTTGAGCCGTCCCAAGGTGTCGTGGGCCTGACTCAATGAAACAGGTTTGGAGGGTTAAGGACCAAGCGCAGGCAAGTGGGACTACTGTAGCTGGGACATTGTTGGCCGGTGTGGGCGAGATGGTGCCAAAGGGCCTGTTTCCATACTGTATCACTCTATGACTCCATGACAGTGAAGGGGGGTGTCCACTTGATAACCCCGATGATACACTTGCATCTACACAATCAGTTTTTATGTGCTTGCTAACATGTGGGTAAGCTTATGATAGAATATGTAGTTAGTTATTGTGAGCAGAAGTGTGTATAGGTAGTTTAGATACTACTTTAGCTTTGGGCTTGAGTTGCTCGGTTGAGTGCTGATCCTGGTATACTTTGCACAATTACTTTTTGTTTTAATTGTAATGCTTGGTACTGTTTCCTGCTGAAGGCTGAACCTCAGGGGAAATATATTTTGTTTTGAGAGTTATTTAGAACCAGACTGGTTTTCTGACCCGTTCCCATTGAGAGACCAGGCTTAAGTTCCTATTGTATATCCAGCATCACCATTGCTTCATTTCTTCTCTTGTTTGGATAATTTCCGCGGATGGGACAAGAGGGGGAAAGTAAACATAATAATTGGAAGTTGGCCGTGAGTCGGCTTGAGGAGAACTTAACCTGGCAGCGTCAATCCTTGTGTTGTTACTGAGACATCACAAGCCCTAGTGTGTTGGAAGGAACTGCAGATGCTGGCTTAAACGGAAGATAGACACAAAAAGCTGGAGTAACTCAGCGGGACAGGCAGCATCTCTGGAGAGAAGGAATGTTTTGTTTTGTTTAGTTTAGAAACAGGCCCTTTGGCCCACTGAGTCGTATAGCCCTAAGGGTTATATCTAAACCTCTCTTGAAAACATCCAGTGAATTGGCCTCCACTGCCTTCTGTGGCAGAGAATTCCACAGATTCACAATTCTCTGGGTGTAAATGTTTTACTTCATCTCAGTCCGAAATGGGGGTGGGAGATTGGAACCTTCACGTGGTCCGTCCTGCTACGACGAATGCAATCAACCTGGCGTGCACAATCAAATAAGATCAAATAGAACTAGTTGTCCTACAACTTTAGGCTGTGCACGCCATATGCTAGAAGAAGTCCTAAATGCCTTACCCCTTATTCTTAAACTGTGACCCCTGGTTCTGGACTTTTCCTGCATCTATCCTGTCCAATGCCTTTTATATGCTTCTATAGTACTGTGGATTTGACATTTTTGATGTTATTTTACCAGATGATAATATTTAACCTGTTCAGTGCCACACCCGAGTATACTCAGGTCATGGCCAATAGTGAAAACTTGCAGTGAACAGGTGAATGCCACCCCAACCTGCAATTACTCTCTCCCACCACAATTACTCTCTCTCGTTTCAAGATTAAGACACCCTGGCGAATCATCTTGATTAGTTATGTGAACTAACTGTAAGACATTCCTCTCGTGAGAGGAGTAGATCGGATAGATTCCCCGAGCCTCCTGCCCAGAGTTGGGGAATTGAGAATCAGAGGACATGGGTTTAAGGTGAGGGAGGGGGGGAAAGATTTAATAGGAATCTGAGGGGTAATTTCTTCATCCAAAGGATGGCGGGTGTACGGAAGTTTCCATAAGATCCCCTCACATCCTTCTAAATTCCAGTGAATACGAGCCCAGTCGACCCATTCTTTCATCATATGTTAAAATTACACCTACATTGGGTTTTTTTTTAATTTATTTGTGTTTTTTAAATGTTGTTCACAGTCTGAAGAAGGGTCTTGGCCCGAAATGTCACCCATTCCTTCTTTCCAGAGATGCTGCCTGTCCCGCAGAGTTACTCCGGCATTTTGTGTCTATCTCCGACTTAAACCAGCATCTGCAGTTCCTTCCGACACACACTGTGCTCACAGACTGTTTAAACTGCTGCAAGTAAGACTTTCATTGTCCTTGGCCAGGCACGGACAAGTGACTATTAAAGTACATGTGACTATTAAAAACTTTTTGACTTTAAAAATAAATCCTATTTTATTATTTATTTTTGATTCTTTTGATTTTTTCTTTCTTTGCCTTTTTCTTTTTGACTTTCTTTTCTTTTTCAATTTTTTTTTTTGTTCTGACACTTGACGTGTGGTTTGGTGAAGCGCAGCCCCTGATACATTAAACCAAGATGTGGGAGGAGGGTGGAAAGAGAGGTATGACTCTTTGGGCGACTACACACCACCACACCCCGCGACACCACACCCTTGTGTTGGTCATGAGTAGAGTCGTACCTTTTTCTGGTCGCCACTGGATTCAGTCAACGAACACAGTCAACATGTTGAACATTTCGGAAACCTGCTGCGACTACGACGGGTGCCGGCAAGTCGGCGAAATAAATTGTGTAAGTGGGACAGGCCCTTTAAGATGACAATCAGTACATGCAAATCCTTTAATACCTGTTAGTGGAAAAATGATTTGCTTTTGAGATCTTTCTGCGTGTAGTGTAGAGATTGATCTCGAGAAGTCGAGATAGTGATTGACTTCAGGAAGAGAAGTGGTACACACACCCCAGCTTGCATTAATGGTGCCGAAGTAGAGATTGGATTTGAAATGGGGGCAGGGTGATCTTATTTTGCAATGGTGGGGAGGTTTGAAACTAGAACACTTGTGTTTGGATTTAGACCTCTAGAGAGAGTCTAGTCCCAGCCTGACAGCATTTGAAACCATAAACGTTCTGCTGGGTAATCTGTCAAACCCCCCCCCCGAAACACTGCCATTTTTATTAAGGTATTTAAAAAAAAATGAATACACTGCCCAGCTGGTAAACAGCAGTCCGACGAAGATGTACATCTTTGAGTTACGTCCCCTTTGTGTTTTACAATCTAAATCCATTGCCATACAGATTAAAAGCACATTTCGTAGTTGTAATGAAATGAAATGTGCATTGATGAGACATGTTTAATGTTGACCTACATAAAGAACAATCAGGTCTTTGTAAGAGTAACTTTGGGGCTGTTCCTTTCTCATTATCCTAACATTGTTGGCAGCACCAACAGGAGCAGTGTCATTAAAACATGACTGTGAAAATTGTAACACGAAACACATCTCTTCACACGAGGAAACAATTTCTTTAAATGATACTGAAGCCACGGCTTTGAGGGGAACATTTCATTTGTTCTCTTCTCCTTCACAGCCTCCCATTCCTTTTGAACTAACCCACCCAACAAGAGCGAACACAGTCAAAATCCCACCAGTACTGGCTGTCAAAGTGTAACGGGGTATAGATCAGTTATAGAAGCGGGCGGAGAAATGGCAGATGGAGTTTAATCCGGGCAAGTGTGAGGTGTTGCACTTTGGGAGGTCGAATGTAAGGGGGAGGAGATGCAATTAATGGCAAGACCCTCAGCTGCATTGACATACACAGGGATCTTGGGGTCCAAGTCATAACTAGAGGAGTCGAGTATAGGAGCAAAGTTGTACCTGGCCCTAGTAAGGCAACACCTGGAGTATTGTGTGCAGTATTGGTCGCCTAATTTGAGGAAGGACATTCTTGCTATTGAGGGAATGCAGCATAGGTTTAGACTTTAGACTTTAGAGATACAAAGCGGAAATAGGCCCTTCGGCCCACCAAGCCTACGCTGACCAGCGATCCCCGTACACTAATGTTATCCTACACAGCAGGGATAGTCTTTACCGAGGCCAATTAACCTACAAATCTGCACATCTTTGGAATGCGGGAGGAAACCCATGCAGTCACAGGGAGAACGCACAAACTCTGTATGGACAGCACCCGTAGTCAGGATCGAACCCGGGTCTCTGGCGCTGTGGGGCAGCAACTCTACCGCTGTGCCACCCTGCCACCCATACTCATGGGCACGAGTACTTGTGGATTCTCAGTTAACTTGAAAGAGTTGAATTTATTATCATTGTAAGTGTATCAAGTTACAATGAAAAACTTTTGGGTGCTACACAGACAGTGAAAAGATGTTCCACGGGTACGGGTTGAAATCTTTTTATAAGTTTGTCGTTGTTGATGGGAAGGGTTACAGAGCCTCTGAGATACCAGCGCTACTCAAACAGAACCGAGCAGACAAACAGATTGTAAGCTTTCATCCTAACTTTGGCTGTCGGAATCCACTAAGGATGCCTGATGTATTTCTTGCTTTAAGCTGGATGTTTAGATAAAGTTCTGGCCCCCTGCCAGGCCAGGGAAAATAAAACAGGAACTCATTTTAGCTGATCCCACCAGCATTCATTACTACAGTGAAGAATGCAGGCAAACCATAATTATCTTAAATAATAAGGTACAACGATTGAAAACAATTCGGTTGATCTTAAACTACACTGCCCAGTGATTTATCCCGTCTTGTGAAAACTAAACATGCTCCACAGCCTAGTCGGTGGGACTTATTATGTGATAGGAGCAGAATTAGGCCATTCGGCCTATCAAGTCATTCAAAGGCACGGCATTTCCTTCCACTGCTATGCAGACGATACACAACTCTCTCCCCCTGAAGCCCAACAATCGATCAAATCTACTCAGCCTTATCCACTGCCTCGAGGATATAAAGTGTTGGATGGCCCAGAACTTCCTCCAACTAAACGAGAGTAAGTCTGAGGTCATCCTTCTCGGCCCCTCGGACGCAATCAAACGATAGCAGGCAGCCTTGGAAGCCTTACCCCATTACTCAAACCTCACGTCAAAAACCTTGGCGTGATATTTGGCAAACAAGTCAATGCCGTGGTAAAAGCTAGCTTCTTCCAGCTTCAGACAATAGCTAAAATAAACCAATTCCTCCAGTTTGATGACCTCGAAAAGACCATCCACACATTTATCTCCTCCCGCCTCGATTACTGCAACTCTCTTTACACTGGCATCAGCCAATCTTCCCTGTCCCGCCTGCAACTGGTCCAAAACACCGCAGCGAGACTCCTGACGGGCACCCGAAAAAGGGACCACATCACCCCGATCCTGGCCTCTCTCCACTGGCTCCCTGTGCGGTTCTGAATACATTTCAAGATCCTCCTTTATGTCTACAAAGCTTGCCCCCATCCACTTGCTTCCCCACCACACCACCTCCAGATCCCTCAGATCAGCTGACTTGGGGTTACTGAACATCCCACGGTCTAGGCATAAGCTCAGGGGCGACCGTGCCTTTGTGCTTCAGCTCCTAGACTGTGGAACAGCATCCCTCTTCCCATCAGAACTGTTCCCTCCATCGACTCTTTTAAGTCGAGACTAAAAACTCATCTTTACTCGCAAGCCTTTCTTGACGTCGTCTGAGGGAGGGCCTATATGTATGTATTTATGTATGTACTTAATCTATGAACCACTGTTGTATAACGTTAGTACCTCCACCAATGTAAAGCACTTTGGTCAACAAAAGTTGTTTTTTAAATGTGCTATAGAAATAAAAGTGACTTGACTTGACTTGGAAGTCTACTCCGACATTGAATCATGGCGGATAGATGCATTCTTCTATCGCACAGCCCAACCTCCCTTCCATTGACTCCATTTACACCTCATGCTGCCTCGGCAAGGCCAGCCGCATAATCAAGGACGAGTCGCACCCTGGCCACTCCCTCTTCTCCCCTCACCCATCAGGCAAAAGGTATAGGTGTGAAAACACACACCTCCAGATTCAGGGACAGTTTCTTCCCAGCTGTTATCAGGCAATTGAACCATCCTACCAGAACTAGAGAGCAGTGTTGAACTACAATCTACCTCATTGGAGACACTCGGACTACCTTTGATCGGACTTTACTGGCTTTATCTTGCACTAAGCATTATTCACGTTATTCCCTTATCATGTATCTGTACACTGTAAATGGCTCAATTGTAATCATGTATTGTCTTTCCGCTGACTGGTTAGCACGCAACAAAAAGCTTTTCATTGTACCTCGGTACACGTGACGATAAACTAAACTCAAACTTATTTTGGATGTGGAGAACAGAGGTACTGATGTAACTGTGTCGCATGTGGACAAAAATGCTGGAGAAACTCAGCGGGTGAGGCAGCATCTACGGAGCGAAGGAAATAGGCAATGTTTCGGGTCGAGACCCTTGTTCTGACTGATGTGAGCATGGGGGGGGGGGGGGGGGGGGGGGGGGGGGGGGGGGGGGGGGGGAAGAAGAAAGGGAGAGGCGGAGACAGTAGGCTGAGGGAGAGCTGGGAAGGGGAGGAGAAAGCAGGGACTACCTGAAATTAGAGAAGTCAATGTTCATACCGCTGGGGTGCAAACTACCCAAGCAAAATATCTACTGCTCCTATCGCATGGTTAACATTGCTGGGCACGACAGGCCATCATAAGAAAGGTTAACTCAGCGGGACAGGCAGCATCTCTGAAGAGAAGGAATGGGTGACGTTTTGGGTCGAGACCCTCCTTCAGTCTAAAGTAAGGTCTCGTTTTGAAACTTCACCTATTCCTTTTTTTCCAGAGATGCTGCCTGTCCCGCTGAATCACTCCATCATTCTGTGCCTATCTTTGGTGTAAATCGCCATCGGCAGTTCTTTCCGACATGAAGAAAGTTTATCCATTTCAATTTATGGGAGCAGGGTGGGATCAGGTCCAGAAAATCCATGGACTTCATCCTTAACATGAGACACGTTCCCTCATGGTGTTTTCTTCCAGAAACTCCATTCATGAAAATAACGCAATCAAAAATAGATAGTCATGATGGGAATGAGGGATTTTGTTTTTTATTGTAAGGAACAAAAATTTCCAGTTCTGCATATCTGCAAAATATCTACACAGTGGAACATGCAGCCAATTGCTACAATTAAAGAGAAATCAGAAATACAAAACTATATAAACAGGGTTGAGTTATTTAAAAATCACGTGCTGTAATCATTCATCTAGGTGCTTGTTCCAGTTCATTGTAGAAACATAGAAAATAGATGCAGGAGTAGGGCATTCGACTCTTCGAATCAGCACCGCCATTCACTATGATCATGGCTGATCATCTGAAATCAGTATCCCGTTCCTGCCTTCTCCCAATTTCCCTTGATTCTGTTAGCCCTAAGGGTTATATCTAATCCTCTCTTGAAAACATCCAGTGAATTGACCTCCACTGCCTTCCGTGGCAGAGAATTCCACAGATTCACAATTCTCTGGGTGAAAAACTTTTACTTCATCTCAGTCCGAAATGGGGGGGGGGAGATTGCAACCTTCACGTGGTCCGTCCTGCTACGATGAATGCAATCGACCTGGCGTGCACAATCAAATAAGATCAAATAGAACTAGTTGTCCTACAACTTTAGGCTGTGCACGCCATACACTAGAAGAAGTCCTAAATGGCTTACCCCTTATTCTTAAACTGTGACCCCTGGTTCTGGACTTTTCCTGCATCTATCCTGTCCAATGCCTTTTATATGCTTCTATAGTACTGTTGATTTGACATTTTTGATGTCATTTTACCAGATGATAATATTTAACCTGTTCAGTGCCACACCCGAGTATACTCAGGTCATGGCCAATAGTGAAAACTTGGCAGTGAACAGGTGAATGCCACCCCAACCTGCAGTTACTCTCTCCCACCACAATTACTCTCTCTCGTTTCAAGATTAAGACACGCTGGCGAATCATCTTGATTAGTTATGTGAACTAACTGTAAGACATTCCTCTCGTGAGAGGAGTAGATCGGATAGATGCCCCGAGCCTCCTGCCCAGAGTTGGGGAATTGAGAATCAGAGGACATGGGTTTAAGGTGAGGGAGGGGGGGAAAGATTTAATAGGAATCTGAGGGGTAATTTCTTCACCCAAAGGGTGGCGGGTGTATGGAACGAGCTGCCAGAGGAGGTAGTTGAGGCACGTACTATTTCAATGTTTAAGAAACAGGTAGATACATGGGCAAGACAGGTTTAGAGGGATATGGGCAAAATGCAGGTAGATGGGACTAGCATAGATGGGACACATTGACCAATGTGGGCAAGTTGGGCCGAAGGGCCTGTTTCCACTTTATGACAAATTATTCTATAGGTCTGCCGAATCTACATACGAAATAAGGCCTCAAAGTGCTGGAGTAACTCGTCGACTCAGGCTGGATCTCTGGAGAACATGGATAGGTCAGTCTGACGAAATGAAGAATGGACCTGACACAAAACGTCACCTATTCCGGAGATGCTGCTGGACCCGCTGAGTTACTTCAGCACTTTGTGTCGATCTAATGGATAGGTGACATTTTGGATCAGAAACTCTTTTTCCAGACTGAATGGTCTCAACTTGAAATATCACCTATCCATGTTCTTGATTAGTACGGGTGTGAGGGGTGATGGGGAGAAGGCAGGAGAATGAGGTTGAGAGGGAGAGATGCTGGTCCTATAACTCAGGAACTTAGGAACTTCTCCAGAGACGCTGCCTGACCCATTGAGTTACTCCAGCATGTTGTATCCTTTTGAATAAACCAGCATCTACGGTTCCTTATTTCTACTGTGTACTGTAGTGATTCATCAGGATGGTTATTTTCAAGTGATAGGAGCAGAGCTAAGCCATTCGGCCCATCAAGTCTTTCCCTCTTAACCCCATTCTCCTGCATTCTCCCCATAACCCCTGACTCTAATAAAGAATCTATCTATCTCTGCCTTAAAAATATCAATTTTGGCTTCCACAGCCATCTGTGGCAAAGAATTCCACAGATTCACTACCCTCTGACTAAAGAAATTCTTCCTCATCTCCTTCCTAAAGGGACGTCCTTCAATTCTGAGGCTCTGACCTGTGGTCCTAGACTCTCCGTCCCACTAGTGGTCATATCCTCTCCACATCGACTGTATCCACTTTATCGCTAGCCTATGTTAACGGCGTTCTCCCTCCTCCCTTCATAAGTACGTGGTCGCCTCTCGGTTTTCTCTCTCCCTTGCCTGAGCCACGGCAACATTAATGCACTGCAGCCACTCCTCAGCATTCTTCTCGTCCTTTGCTTTGAAGATGTACGTTTTGTTATCGGTGAAGATTTCAAAGGCTCGAGGAAGACCCCGCTCTCTCCGCTTCTTGGCGATCACCTTCACACTTTGCACTTTGCTGAGTTCAATCGGGCAGTCGTCAGGGTCATCTTTCTGAAAGGCAAGGAAGCAACTAACAATTAGCAGAATAGAATTAGATGGGATGTTTTTATATTTCGCTTGGCCACATTATAGTCCAGTGGTACGAATATTGAATTCTCTAACTTCAAATAACCCCGGCATTCCCTCTCTAACCCTCCCACACCCAACTTCTCGTTTTCACCCAACAAACAGCTAACAATGGCCTGTTTCATTTATCATTGTTACTTTTTAGCATACCTTTCATTTGCTCTGGTATTTTATTTAATCCACATGTTTAATAATGTTTATTATTAATGTTTAATGTTTTATGTGTCATTCCTAATTATCACTGTATGTCATGTTGTCACTTGCGGGTGGAGCACCAAAGCAAATTCCTTGTATGTGAATACTTGGCCAATAAACATATTCATTCACTCATTCATTGTTCTTTTAGATCCCTACTTCATCATCTATAGCCCTCGTTACCCTTTTCTCTAATTATTCTGCAGATGGGTCTCGATCTGAAAGGCCACCCATTCCTTCTCTCCAGAGATGCTGCCTGTCCCGCTGAGTTACTCCAGCTTTTTGCGTCTATCTTCGGTTTAAACCAACCTCTGCAGTTCCTTCCTGCACAAGACGTTTTTATGAGCTTGTTTTATTTATATTTTCATTATTTGGTCGGCATTGGTGTCATTTCAACATATGAGGGGCGCGGATGAAGTTAACGGCCAAAGTCTTTCACCCAGGGTAGAGGATTCTAAAACTAGAGGGCGCAGCTTAAACTGAGAGGGGAGATATTTAAGCAGACCCAGGGGCAACCTTTCCAATAGGACGGGAGTCTGTAACTGGAATGAGCTGCCAGAGCAAGCCATTAAATTATCAAGTCAAGCCAAGTTTCATTCGTCACTTGCACATAAGGTGCAGTGAAATGAATTTGCCAGCAGCGGTACAATAAAAAAAGGACACACAATACACAATAAAAAATTAACACAAACATCCATCACAGCATTCATCACTGTCATGGAAGGCACCAAATTTGGTCTATCCTCCTCCATTTTCCCCCATGGTTGGGACCACGGGACCACAATTATGACTTTTACATGACATTTGGACACACAAATAAATAGGAAGGGTTTAGAGGGTTATGGACCAAATGCAGGTACATGGGACTTGCCCAGGGTGCCAACTTGGTTGGCAGGGACAAGATGGGCTGAAGGGCCTGTTTTCATGCTATATAAGTCTATGATTATTCTCCATTGCAACATTTTATTGCCAACGTAATCATTTTTTGTCTTTTTTTCCCCCAAGGATAGAAATGTAATTATCTTCTTAGACCCCTTCGGTTGTGGTTGATCATGGGTGGCTTCAGGGTTGGAGGAAGCCTGTGCGTGACTTTGTTTAACGTGGGGAGACTGGTGCACAGACAGCCACCCCACATTCCTTGACAGATCTGGGTCAAGATCCAATGGCATGGAGTCCTAGACGATTGGAGACCCTTTTCTGCTGCAGCCTTCATCTGCCTTCCCAGCCGTTGTGACGCTCCACTAAGGTCAGCCCTCAACCTCTGCCTGTTCCACTGTTGAGGTCTTGGTTGGATTGCTCTTTGTCAGAGACCTTCCCCTCAACCTTACCTCCATGGGTGGCCCTACCAGGAGCATAGCTCCAGACGGCATCGTTCTCAGGATCTCAGGACCACACAAGCTTCTCCATCACGACAAGGTGACAATCTATGGAAATGTAATTAACACAGATAATTTAACCCCTGACACCCGTACTAATCAAGAATCTGGTGAATCGAGGACATAGAGGACATAGAGGACACCTCTCAAGGTGAAGGGGAAAAGGTTTAATAGGAATCCGAGGGGTAGCTTTTTCACACAAAGAGCAGTGGGTGCATGGAACAAGCTGCCAGAGGTGGAAGTTGAGGCTGGGACTATCCCTACCTTTAAGAAGCAGTTAGACAGGTACATGGATAGTTGTTTAAGAAAGATCTGCAGATGCTGGTAAATCGAAGGTAGACACAAAATGCTGGAGTAACTCAGCGGGTGAGGCAGCATCTATGGAGAGAAGGAATTAGCGACGTTTCAGGTCGAGATCCTGCTTCAGACTGGCAATGTTTCAGGTCGAGACCCCTGTTCCGGTTTGGAGGGATATGGACCAAACAGAGGCAGGTGGGACTAGTGTAACTGGGACATGTTGGTCAGTGTGGGCAAGTTGGGCTGAAGGGCCTGTTTCCACGCTGTATCGCTCTATGACTATCAATCTCTGCTTAAAAATATCATTTGACTTGGCCACAGCTTTTTGTGACAATTAATTCCACGCTGTTCTATGTTCCAACACCAATGTTTTACTTTATTTTTAAAGATGACGAGAGTTATGCAGCAAAAAAAATTGCTGTTAAAGTACCATTTCAACTACAGGTGAAATTTGGTATAGTGAGGTATAGAAGGCTGTGGAGGCCAAGTTATGGCAGAGATAGATGGATTCTTGATCAGTACGGGTGTCTGGGGTTATGGGGAGAAGGCAGGAGAATGGGGTTCAGGTGGGAGAGATAGATCAGCCATGATTGAATGGCGGAGTAGACTTGATGGGCCGAATGGCCTAATTCTGCTCCTATCACTCATGAATTTTGTGACCAAGATATATAATTTGGTGAGAATTCATTCATGGGCTACGATGCTTCATTAAATAAGTTGATCTATGGAATTGCAAACATCTACCTACTGATTTTCCTTTACGGAATAGAAGCTGATTGCCAGCCAATGTGAAGTACCGAGTCTTCCATCTCTTTATAAATTTCCATCGCACCTGTTTTTCCTTCAGCTTGCCCTCGATGAGTGGTTGGCCGTCCTCATTTACAACTGTTGAAACAGTGTTAAACATGGACCGTCAGTTATAGAGTCACAGCCATAGTCACACAGGATGGAAACAGGCCCTTTGGCCCAACTCATCCATACCGGCCACACTAGTCCCACCTACCTTACAGCGCCAGAAACTCTGACCTTGGGTGCTGTATGGGTGGAGTTTGCACGTTCTCCCTGTGACCACGTGGGTTTCTTCCAGGTGCTCCGGTTTGCTCCCACATCGCAAATTCCTGCGGGCTCGTAGTTTAATTGGCCCTCTCTAAAATTGCCTCTCGTGTGTAGGGAGTGGTGGGATAGCATAGAACTAGTGTGAATGGGTGATGCGCGGACTTGGTGGGCCGAAGGGCCTGTTTCCACAGTGGACTCGAGGTGACTCTGGTTCTAAGATCGACACAAAATGCTCAGTGGGACAGGCAGCATCTCTGGAGGGAAGGGTTGGGTGACGTTCTGGGCCGAGATCCTTCTCCAGAGATGTTGCCTGTCCCACTGTGTTACTCCAGCATTTTGTGTCTATCTTCAGTGTATAACTAGCATCTGCAGTTCCTACACACTCTATGACTGTTAGTTCCTAATTACTGCAGCTCTCTCTGTCTATGATACTTTTTATACCACTAAAAGTCCTTTCTCTCGAGCAGATGTGTTTTAGTTTCTTCTTTTAATGCCAACCTGAGGTCAACTAACCTCTGGATTATTGCGTTTAACTGGGCATGTAGCCAAGTCAAGGTGATTGTTCTGTAAGTATGATGAGCATTATCCCAACAGCTACCCTCACTCACCAGCCCAGGCCCACATAGGCCAGGGTAGCGATTATTCTATTAACCTAGTGACAACTCTTGCCGCTTTTTAGAATATTAAGTGAGAGTTTGAGATGTGAAGTCTGACAAGAGTTCCTAATTAATTTGCTTCATTACTATTGGGATTGATTTGTCCTGAAACTCAATGCCAAAAAGGACTTGCTTGCAGCTTCCAAGATGATATAATGCAGAGGGATATTGGGATTTTCGGAAACACTAACAGTGCTGACTCTCGGAATAATGGGACACGGCAGGAGACTTTTCATCAGTGGAAAAGATTTGAAATTCAGCGTTAAAGTACAACAGCTCCAGAGGTAACTATTTATTTCCATGGTCAGTATCCAGAATCCGTCAGTCACAAAGATAGTCGGAGGCCAATTTTCTACACTCTTTGATTTGTTTAGAATATCTGAATAACATGTTACATGAAGACAGAAACGGTGGTGCAGCAGTAGAGTTGCTACTTCGCAGCGCCAGAGTCCTGGGTTCGATCCTGACCCTGGGCGCTGTCTGTGTGGAGTTTGCACGTTCTCCCTGTGACCATGTGGGCTTTCTCCGGGTGCTCCGGATTCCTCCCACATCCCAAGGACGTGTGGGTTTGTAAGTTAATTTGCCTCTGAAAATCACCTCTAGAGTGTAAGGAGTGGGTGTGAAAGTGGGATAGCATAGGACTAGTGCGATCGATGGTTGGTGTGGACTCTGTGGGCTGAAGGGCCTGTTTCCATGCTGCATTGTTAAAAGCTAAAACCTTTAGTTTGGAGACCGTTTAACAGATTGCGAGACAGGCTTTGTGGAGGCCAAGTCACTGGATGGATTTAAGAGAGAGTTAGATAGAGCTCTATGGGGCTAGTGGACTCAAGGGATATGGGGTAAGGCAGGCAGGGGTTATTGATTGGGGACGATCAGCAATGATCACAATGAATGGCGGTTCTGGCTCGAAGGGCCGAATGGCCTCTCCTGCACCTATTTTCTATGTTTCTGTTTCTATGTTTTTAGCGTAGACTCGATATATCAAGCGCTGAAGATGTGAGGTGACTATATGACAATAATTGCCTGCGCTTTGATCAGACTGACTACAGTTCTCAGCCATCACAAGATGTGGAAAAATCCATACTAAAGGTCACAGGATAAAACATTCACAAATTAAAACATTGTAAATGTTAATCATTGTGAAACATTGTAATCTCCAGCCTCTGAAGCAAAGAGGGGGGGGGGGGGACGTGAGGCCTTGCGGGCGCCAATGAGGTCACCAAGCTGGCTGCGGAGTTGATCATCTCAAAGTACTGACAGACAAAGACCAGGGAAACCTTGATCTGTCACTTCTCTAGTGTTTCACAGAGACCGTTTAACAGATTGTGGGACAGGCTTTCTGGAAATAGTGCAGAGACTATCTGTATGGAGTTTGTTACGTTCTCCCCGTGACCTGCGTGGGTTTTCTCCGAGAGCTTCGGTTTCCTCCCACACTCCAAAGACGTACTGGTTTGTAGGTAAATTGGCTTGGTATAAGTGTGAAAATTGTCCCTAGTGTGTGAGGGATAGTGTTAATGTGCGCGGGGATCGCTGGTCAGTGCGGACTCGGTGGACCGAAGGGCCTGTTTCCACGCTGTATCTAGTTTGAACCAGTAAACTAAACTAAACTGAGATTGATAACTTTTTAGTAAATTCTATTCCTCATTACCTGTGGTTCGGTCAAAGAGAAACTGTAAATTCACTGGCTAAGCATGCCAAAGAAATAACTGAGGCTCCTCTCCAAACTAAAGTACAAATTTAACCTAAATTATGTCTTTATTTAAACACAATGTCATTAATTAAACCACTATAATCTTTTCTAAGGATTTTTATCGGCCAATTTCCGATTGCAGATTTAATATTTTAATGATTTGACTAATGATTTGCAGATAAACCAAACAAAAAAGTTCTTAGGATTGTGTTTGTTTCCACTTACTGGCTCAAAGAGGTCTACTGAGGATTGGCAATACAAGCAGCCCATTCACAAACTACATCACGTCCAAGCAGGCTGCATGGTGGAGATGAAACCGCAGGAATCCCAGGCAAGGAAAACATGTTCTTGGCAACGATCAATCCAATGAAAATGGCATTTGAAATGAGAACGCAGTTCTGGCATTAAATTCAAGCCACACTAGGTAGAGAGCCCCGAAAACAGACCCACCATGCCCACGCACCCATCTATATTCTGCACCTATCTATGTTAGGGCGGTCACGGTGGCGCAGCGGTAGAGTTGCTGCCTTACAGCAAATGCAGCGCCGGAGACCCGGGTTCGATCCCGACTACGGGTGCTGCCCGTACGGAATTTGTACGTTCTCCCCGTGACCTGCGTGGGTTTTCACCGAGATCTTCGGTTTCCTCCCACACTCCAAAGGCGTACAGGTTTGTAGGTTAATTGGCTTGGTAAATGTTTTAAAAAATGTCCCTCGTGGGTGTAGGACAGTGTGGGGTTCGCTGGTCAGAGCAGACCCGGTGGGCCGAAGGGCCTGTTTCCGCGCTGTATCTCTAAAACTAAAAAAAGCTAAAACTATAAACCTGCATTATGTCTAAGCCTTGAGATTCCAGTACTTGTGTCTTAGTAAATGCTTCATTAAATTCACGTCATAGGAGCAGAATTAGGCCATTCGGCCCATCATCTACTCCACCATTCAATGGTGGACTCTCTTTAATCGGACTTTACTAGACTTTATCTTGCATTAAACATTATTCCCTTTATCTTGTATCTGTGCACTGTGGACGTCTCGATTGTAATCACATATATAGTCTTTCCACTGGCTGGATAGCACCCAACAAAAAAGCTTTTCCCTGGACTACGGTACACATGATAATGAACTAGACTAAACTAAATCTAGTATATTTGATTTTCCACCGTGGGATTGAAGGTTCTGACTATCTGTGCCTCTCACATGCTTATATCAGGCCTCCCTTCAACCTCTGATGTTCCAAAAAAAAACCCATCCCTGACCTCTCCCTGTAACCTCTGACCTAGACTGCATTCTTGCAAACCTCCTCTGCATCCTTTCCAAAGCCTTGACAATTTTCCTGTAATAGAGAAACCGGAACTGCTCGCAATACTCCAAATGCGGCCTCACCAAAGTCCTATAAAGCTGCATGACTTTCTGAGTCTTATATCCAAAGCCCTGGCCGATAAAGGCAGCATAACATACACCTCCCTTTCTACTCAATCTACCTGTCTTCCCACTTTCAGAGAGTTATGGACTTGGACCCCAAGATCGCTCTGTGCATCAATGGTGTAGAGGCTCATGCCATCAATCGTCTATTTCCCTTTGGCATTCGACCTCCCAAAGTGCACCGTCTCAAACTTGCTTGGATTAAACTCCATCTGCCATTCCTCCGCCCATTTCTGTAGCTGAGCTACATCCCGCCGTATACTGGGCCAGCCCGTCCTCGCAGCCCATGCCCCATTAAGTAGATTCACGACCCGCTCCGAATTGCCGAGATATGAATTGTCCGTATGATCATGGATTGGGGGGGGGTCAAGGAAAGAGCATTCACGTCGCGGCCCTGTTTCCACCAAATCTTTCCACCACCACGCACAAGAAACGACAAGACAGACACCGTTGCGTGCAGATGCCGAGGAGTGTATTCTAATCTTGTGTGTGGACTCGACAAGCAGTAGATATACAGGATCATGTAACTTTCCAACAAGGAGGCATTTTAGCTCGTGCAGCCCGCCCCAACACGCTAATTGTTGATGCTCTTGAGTCCCATTCCACTCCCTGACCACTGCCAATTTTACGTTTCAAATATTTACCCTCTTCCTCTCAAAAAGTTGTTATTTTGGATTCTTCTGTTGTTCGACGGTCCGTGCCAATTGAACAAACCTCGGCGTAGAATGTCTCAATCTTCCTTTGTTCCTTTGCTGATGATAGTGTTTTGATGGAGCTCCAGTTACTAACTTGTTGACCAGACTGACTTGTTTATCCTTCAGCTGCGATGAACTGGGCCCCAGCTTACACCAGGGGAACAATGAAGAATGAAGAGTATTCATTGTTCGTTGGGGACTGATCCTTCCGTTGTGTAACCCATCCTCAACCTCAATGAAACAGAAGCTAGTTCCCCAAAACCCAACAAGTATAACCAATTCCTTCATTTTATTTTAAAATATAAGATTTCTGAGTTTTTGTCTGACCGTTGTTCCTAATACCATAGATGCACATTTCTGAACCATATTCCCACTTGTGGAATTCTCTGCCACAGAAGGCAGTGGAGGCCAATTCATTGGATGTTTTCAAGAGAGAGTTAGGTATAGCTCTTAGGGCTAACGGAATCGAGAGATATAGGGAGAAAGCAGGATGATCAGCCATGATGGTGGTGCTGGCTCGAAGGGCCAAATGGCCAACTCCTGCACCTATTTTCTATGTCTCCATATATCTTTGAACATTATATTTTCTGAAGAGTCATACAGCGTGGAAACAGGCCCTTCGGCCCAACGAGCCCACACTGACCGACATGCCCCATCTACAGTAATCCCACCTGCCTGCGCTTGGCCCATAACCCTCTAAACGTGTCCTATCCATGTACCTGTCCAAATATTATGCCTCAACTATCTCCTCTGGCAGCTCGTTCCATGTACCCACCACCCTTTGTGTAAAAATTTTACCCCTTAGGTTCCTAGTTAATCTTTTCCCCTCACCTTAAAAACATTTTTTCCCCTAACTCTTTGCTTAATGGGTCTTTCTTTTTGATCACTTTTTCACACTATCACGATTCTTTCTCACTTTCTTAACTTTTTTCTCTTTTTAAAGCTTAAAAAATGAAATTGTACAATAAATGTAATGTTATATTTGGCTTGTATTATTGTAATGTACTGTACTTCTAATAAATAAAATTATAAAAAAAAAACAAAAAAAGAACAACTTCACCTTAAAATTACCTCAATGTTATATTTTCTGAACATCACACATTTCTGAACATTATATATTTTTTATCTCAGTCCCCGGCCCCATAGCAGAAGTGTCCACGTTGTGGGGCTGGAAACTGGAAGTATCCCGAGCTAATTCTGCTACCACCATCATCTATTGCAACAAGTGATGGCTTCCACTGATTGTCGCCGGAAGCTGGCGTCATTTTCAGGACGGACGATGACAGCGAGGTCAACATTTGTGACAAGATGGACACGAAAAGAAGACCTCAGTCCCCTTCTTGATCCCTCCATTCCTCATCTCACATTTCCTTTTGCATGTTCCAGATAGTTTTAGAGATACAGAGCGGAAACAGGCCCTTCAGCCCAAAAAGTCCACGCCGACCATCGATCACTCTCTCATCCACTCCCTACACACCAGGGACAATTAACCCTCAAATCCGCACGGTTTTGGGATGTGGGAGGAAACCGGAGCACCCGGAGCAAGCCCACGTGGTCGCAGGGAGAACATGCAAACTCCACACAGAAAGTTCGAAGGTTTCCAATGAGGTAGATGTAAGGACAGGACTGCACTCTCGCAGATGAGGGGATGGCTCAGTTGCCTGAGAACAGCTGGGAAGAAACTGTCCCTGAATCTTGAAGTGCGTGTTTTCAAACTTCTGAACCTCTTGCATGTCGGGAGAGAGTAGAAGAGGGAGCAACTGGGGTGAGACTGGTCCTTGATTATGCTGGTGGCCTTGCCGAGGCAGCATGAAGAGTAGATAGTTCAGTTTAGTTCAGAGATACAGCGCAGAAACAGGCCCTTCGGCCCACCGGTACGTGCTGAGCAGTGAAGTACACGAGCAATATCCAACACACTTGGGGAAATTTAAAATTTTTACCAAAGCCAATTAACCTACAAACCTGTACGTCTTTGGAATGTGGGAGGAACCCGGAGCACCCAGAGAAAACCCACGCAGGTCACCGGGAGAACGTACAAACTCACTACAGACAGCCCCCGGGCAAGGCAGCAACTCTACCGCTATGCCACCATGCCAACCAAATGGAGTCAGTGGGAGGGAGGCTGGGTTACGCGTTGTGCCAACAGTTCCACTGGGGTGTTGCTCTATACTACACTACCGCTACATACAACAGAGATGTTCTTACCTGCTGCCTTCTCTGGGTTATTGCACATGAAACATTGCCACCTTCCCACTTCCTCACTGTAGCCAAACAGGTCAAAAAACCTCACCTCGGCGAGGTGCATCTGCAGGCTGTCCAGATCCTATTCAAATGACATTAAAAAGTTATCATGGCTAGCCTTTGTATCAACTAAGAATATAGAACAGTACAGCGCAGGCCCACAGTGTCTGTGCCAAACTCAATGCCAAGTTACACTCATCTCCTCTGTCTGCACATGATCCCTCTGTTACCTGTGCATCCATGCACTTATGTAAAAGCCTCTTAACAGAGGGAAGACATTATACTAATTATTAATGTATATTCGTGTTCAAGTTGAAGCTCGAGTTACATTTATTGTCACGTACACCAATTGGTGCAGTGAAATTTGAGACCATGCAGCCACACAAATAAAATAAAATGAACGCAACACGATAGAATTTAACACGAACATCCCCCACAGAGGAATCAACGTTTCCCACTGTGAGGGAAGGCAATAAAATTCAGTCAACTTCCTCCAACTTTCAGTCATTTTCAGTTGCATCCTTCAATAACTAATTCAAAGTTGTCTTTGGAAGAAGAATGTTGGTAATCACGTCTAGTCATTGCAAAATTGGAATAGAGCAAAATAGATGTTTACATTTAGTAGATAGATGCAAAAAGCTGCTTGGAGTTTGATATGTCAGTATATAATTCACAATAATCAATTAAAGATGAATTTCTAATTAAAAAGATTAAATACTAATCTTCGTTTAATGGTTGTTACCATCCATCATTTTTCATCACTGAAAATCAACCTTTGTCTGGTGCATGTTCCAAGTTTCTCATAAATGACAATAATAGAACCTGTCAGGCTGTTTCGTTCAAAAGGCCTTGAAATCAAATTTGCGATTCTCTTTTCTTGTTACTGCTGGGCCGGGTGCAGAGAAGATTTACAAGGCTGTTGCCAGGACTCGCGACCTAGAGCTGCAGGGAGCCGTTGGGTAATCTAAGGTTTTTATTCCTTGGAACGTGGGGAAATACGTAAATACAAAGAACTGCAGATGCCGGTTTACAAAAAAAAAGGCACAAACCGCTGGAGTAAGTCGGGCAGCAGGTCAGGCAGCATCTCTGGAGAACATGGATAGGAGACCGATTGTAATGGGGGGAGGGAGGGGAGAGAATGCTGGGAGAGACGAGACACAGGGGTAGATGATAGGTGGGGGGTGGGGGGGGGGGGGAGGGATGGAGAGGCAGATAGTTGGACACCAGCCAAAAGGTGTGAACAAAAGGATTGAAAAACTTGCGAATTGTGAAGCTAGAGGAAGGAATGTAGATGGAAGGAAAGGGGAGAAATAGGTACATGTACGTGTGGGGGGGGGGGGGGGGGGGGGGGGGGGGGGGGGGTATGGGGGGGGGGGGGGGGGTGGGTGAAGAGAGAGAGAGGGGAGGGTTATTTAGTTAGCTAAAGTTGGAAAATTCAATGGTCATGCCATTGGGCTGTAAGCTATGCACGTCTTGCAAGTGTTTTGGCTTGTTGAAGCATGTTACCTGTCTAGCGTTTACATATATATAACATGCCTGCTATTAGCTTTATCTTGATGGGTATTACCTGTTATCTTGATATATTGCAATACAGAGAATGCCAGAAGTAACCCCACTCCTGCCCTAACACAGGTCCATCTCTGACAAAGTGTCCAAATCAATAAAGGTATGTTGGGCATTTCAAAACTATGTGCAGGGCAGCACGGTATTGCAGTGGTGGAGTTGCTGACTTGCAGCGCCAGAGACCCGGGTTCGATCCTGTCTGTACAGAGTTCGTACGTTCTCCCCGTGACCTGCCTGGGTTTTCTCGGAGATCTTCGGTTTTTCCCCCACACTCCAAAGACGTACCGCTTTGCAGGTTAATTTGCTTGGTATAAATGTAAAAAAATATGTGTGTCAGGTAGTGTTAATGTGCGGGAATCACTGGCTGATGCAAACTCGGTGGGCCTGTTTCCACGCTGTATCTCTAAACTAAACTAAAATCTAATTATGTATAGGAAGGAACTGCAGATACGGTAGCGGCATTTAAGAGACTGTTGGATAGGCACGTGGATATGCAGAGAATGGTGGGATATGGATTACATGCAGGTAGATGAGAGGAGGACTTGGCATCATGTTCGGCACAGACATTGTGGGCCAAAGGGCCTGTTCTTGTGCTGGACGGTTCTAATGTCCTAACATTTCTCCCAGGATACAAATATAAAATACTAGAAGGCATAGCTTTAAGGTGAGAGGGGCAAAATGTATAAGAGATATGCAGGGCAAGTGATTTTACACAGAGGGTGGTGGGTGCTTTGAACATATTGCCAGGGGTGGTGGTGGAGGCAGATACAATAGTGGCATTTAAGAGACTTTTGGATAGGCCCGAGGATATGCAGGGAATGGAGGGATATGGACCATGTACAGGTTGATCCTGTCCAATTTTACAGAGGCCAATTAACCTATAAACTCGCATGTCTTTGGGATGTGGGCTCCTCCAGCTGTGCCACTGTGATATGCCCATAATTAACTACGTGAAAAGAAATAAAAAATAGAATGACAAATGTAACCAGCTTAGTTTAGAGGTTCAGGGCCTTCAGCCCACCAAGTCCAAGCCAACCATCACCTATCCATTCATACTTTCTGTGTTTAGTTTACTTTAGTTTAGTTTAGTTTAGAGATACAGCGGGGAAACAGGCCCTTCGGCCCACCGAGTCCACACCGACTAGTGATCCCCGCACAGTAACACTACCCTACACACACTACCCTATATACACACACACTACCCTAAGGGACTATTTATGCCAAACCAAATTTACATTTATACCAAATTTACATTTATGCGAATGAACTTACAAATCTGTACGTCTTTGGAGTGTGAAAGGACACGGGGAGAACGTACAAACTCCGTACAGACAGCACCCGTGGTCAGGATGGAATCCATGTCTCTGGTGCTGCAAGTACTATAAGGCAGCAACACCACCTTGTCGCCCTATTCCGGTACCTATCCCTATTCGCCCCTAGTGTGTCTACACAAAATAGGGGCAATTTTACAGAAGGCCCATTAACGTACAAACCCGCACGTCTTTGAGATGTGGGAGGAAACCGGAGCACCCGGAAGAAGGCCGCGTGGTCACAGGGAGAGCGTGCAAACTCCAGGCAGACAGCACCCGAGGTCAGGATCGAACCCGGGTCGCTTGGCATGGTGAGGCAGCAGCTCTACCGCTGCCCCACCGTGCCTCCCCCTATGCTGGTGTGTTTATGTTGTGGGGGGTTTACTGCGAAAGGCACTGGGTGGTTTGGGCATCGTGTCAACCCAGTCTGGGCCAAGCCCATTCAGGAATTTCTCCCCATTGGTACTGACATTTACATTTTAATAGTCCCCTTTCATTAATATTTTTATTACAAGAATGTTTCTGCTTTCATTCCTGTAGTGCTGCTTCTATCTCGTGGTGCCATTCAGTCTGCTGTCCCAGCTGCGTTTGGCACATGAAACCTCCAATTGAACTCATTATCTGTTCTCCCTTTCAGAGATACACTGTGGAAAGAGACCCTTCGGCCCACCGAGTCCGTGCCGACAAGCAATCACCCCATACACTAATTCTATCCCACATACTGGCGGATAGTGTACAGAAGCCAATTGATCTACACGTCAACACATCCTTGGAGTGTGGGAGGAAACTGGAGCACCCGGAGAAAACCCACGCGGTCACAAGGAGACGGTACAAACTCCGCACAGACAGCACCCAAGGTCAGGATCGAACTCAGGTCTCTGGTGCTGTAAAGGCAGCATCTCTACTGCTGTGCCACTGTGCCACCTGTACCTGTATCGACAAATGTGGTTATGCAGGAACATATCTAATTTATACAGTTAGTTTGGGCTTGTGTATATTGTCAGGTATACCGAGGTACAGTGAAAATCCTTTGTTTGTTTTGTGCTATCCAGTCAGCGGAAAGACTGTCTTGAGATTACAATCTAGTCGATCACAGTGTGGAGATGCAAGATAAAGGGAATAACAGGTAGTGCATGATAAAGTCCAGTAAGGTCAGATTAAAGATAGTCCGATGGGTCTCCGTTGAGGTGGATGGTAGGTCAGGACCGCTCTCTAGTTGGTGATAGGATGGCTCAGTTGCCTGATAGCAGCTGGGAAGAAATTGTCATATCTGGGTGATGGACACAAAATGCTGGAGTAACTCAGAGGGTCAGGCAGCATCTCCGGAGAGAAGGAATGGATGAATCTCTGGGGCGAAGGGATGGACTTGAGCTGAAACAACGTTTCAGGTCAAGACCCTTCTGCAGTCAGAGTTACTCCAGCATTTTGTGTCTATCTTCGGTGTAAACCAGCACCTGCATGTCCTTCCTGCATACGTGGAGGTGATACCAGTTAATATTGGGAGAGCTGAAATCCCCAACTTCTATCAATGTTGTTTCTCTACTCTGGATTTTCCCTCTTTTACTGCTCCTCCGACTCTTATCCAAAGATCCATGCTCTTTGAGAAGTTAAGGGGACTGTATGTCGAGGATGTATGTGGACCCTTCCCTTAGAGATGGTCAGATACCTCCACAGCCAACCTGCACTGAAAGAGTAAAATAACATGGAGATGAGATTAATTTAAAATTGTATAACAGTCTGGTCAGGATTTTATAAGCAACGCATTTCAATTGTATAGTTATTCATAATTAAAATCTCTGCTTCCTGCACTGGGATTCCTGCTGGCATTGTAATATTAATAAACTGGCTGATCAAGCACCCTGGAGATAATATTGATGTAAATCTAATAATAAGCATTCACTGCATTCATCTGGAACTGTTTTATGGTCTGGCAGAGGTTCATGAACAGAGCCAAATGTTGGGAAAGTGCGTTTCAACATGAGCTGGAGCCAGAAGCTACCTTCTACTTAGAATAAAATGATATTTCGTCTCCAAAAACACTTTTTTTATTAAAAAGAGGAACAAAGCTCACGATCAGAGTGATTAAAAGAATTATCACCATTCCTTGAGCGAAGGGATGGACTCGAGCCTTAACGACGTTTCAGGTCGAGACCCTTCTGCAGTCAGAGTTACTCCAGCATGGGATAGAGCCATATTATTTTGTTACAAAGCAAACCATCGCAGTTTATTTTGTGGGCAGCACGGTTGTTCAGCGGTAGAGTTACTGCCTTACAGCGCCAGAGACCCGTGTTCGATGCTGGCTATGGGTGCTGTCTGCACGGAGTTTGTCCATTCTCTCTGTGACCCCCGTGGGTTTTCTCCGGGCGCTCCGGTTTCCTCTCACACTCCAAAGTCGTGCAGGTTTGTAGGTCTATTGGCTTCAGTAAAAATTGTGAATTGTTCCCTGTGTGTAGGATAGTACTAGTGTACGGGGCGATTGCTGGTCGGCGTGGAATCGGTGGGCCGATTGGCATGTTTGCATGCTGTATCTACAAAGTCTATAGTCTAAAGTACTCGATGAAGAGGTCACTTCCTGATTCAATTCAGGTCTTTTGTTATGTGATATTTTCCTCGGTTTTTTTTTCCAACATACAGGGAGGCGATAGAATCATTAAAAAAATAAATCTCTTCAGTTTGCCGGCCCAAAGCCCTGTCCCACTGTACGAGTTCATTCAAGAGTTCTCCCGAGTTTAAAAAAAAATCAAAATCGTGGAAGCACGTAGAATGTACGTAGCGGGTACGTCGGAGCTCGGGGACGTCTCTTAGCGGCTCGTAACGCTAACGGCAGGTACTCGGGAAACGCTGTGAGCAGGAAGACTCATGAAGATTTTTCAACATGTTGAAAAATGTCCACGAGAGCCCCGAGTACCTACGAGCGGCCATTACCGTAATTCTCCGAGTTCGAATCAGGGCAAACTCGGGAGAACTCTTGAATGAACTCATACAGTGGGACGGCTTTAAATATCAGTTAAATCTGAGCAAGGGCCAATGTATAATCTTAGAAACATAGAAACATAGAAAATAGGTGCAGGAGTAGGACATTCGGCCCTTCAAGCCTGCACCGCCATTTGATATGATCATGGCTGATCATCCAACTCAGTATCCCATCCCTGCCTTCTCTCCATACCCCCTGATCCCTTTAGCCACAAGGGCCACATCTAACTCCCTCTTAAATATAGCCAATGAACTGTGGCCTCAACTACCTTCTGTGGCAGAGAATTCCACAGATTCACCACTCTCTGTGTAAAAAATGATTTCCTCATCTCGGTCCTAAAAGTCTTTCCTCTTATCCTTAAACTGTGACCCTTAGTTCTGGACTTCCCCAACATCGGGAATAATCTTCCTGCATCTAGCCTGTCCAACCCCTTAAGAATCTTGAACTGAAAATAATTAAATTATTCAGAACGTATTGAATTAGTCTGATAATACGAGCGCACTTGTACTAGTTGTGTGCGAGCAACCAGATTCACAATAAACCACCTTGCAAAGACTGGTTATTGTAAACGGCAAACCTAAATACAGGACATTTAAAAGGGAAATTAGGAGATAAAAAAGGGGACATATTTCATTGGTCTTCCATTCTTATCTTTTATTTATTTGTTGTCATTTCACCACTGACCTTTGTCCAACCACCCGCTTAATCAAACCTCTACCCTCGTCTGTATATGTAGATCAGTCTCTATATTCCTGATCCATGTCGGGTTTTTATACAGACTTCCCGTGGAATGTGATCTAGCGCATGCGTGCTATTCGGGGAGTGGCGCGGACACTCTGATAAGGATTAGTTGTAATGTAGAGGCTTTGTTCTTGCCTCCGTGCTTCATGGCTAGTAAAGAACTTTACATGAAGTTACACTACTTGTCGTTGTTGAACTACTCAGCCTGCATCTGTATCCACCTATCACTCACCAGAATATGCCCTGCCCGCCCCCCCCACCACCCTTCCAGTTTCACCCCCCCCCTCCAATCCCCAACTCCAATCACCCTGACCCTTGTTCTACAGAGATGCTGCCAGACCCGCCAAATGACTCCAGCACTTTGTGTCTTTTTAATGTCAACCAGCATCTGCAGTTCCTTGCCTCCAGAATCAAATTAAAATGTTAGTGTTCTGGTTCCTGAAGCTGCAATTACTGTAATGCAAATCCATAATGTGCCATCCTCACTGTTCACTTTCCTGGCACTTCACACACCAAAGGAAACATACTGATTGATCCACTCAAATATGAACGCTTCAACATAAAGTTTAGTTTAGTTTAGTAGGGTGGGAGATTGCAACCTTCACGAGGTCCGCCCTGTTTCAGCGACATGCAATCAACCCGACATGCACAAACAAAAGTTCAAATAGAACAAGTTGACCTACAACTTTAGGCTGTGCATGCCATACGCAAGAAGAAGTTTAGTTTAGTTGCGTTTATTGTCACGTGTATCGAGGTGCAGTGAAAAGCTTCTTCTTGCGTGCTAACCAGTCAGCGGAAAGACAATACATGATTACAATCCAGCCACCCACAGTGTTCATATACAGGATAAAGGTAATAACATTTTGTGAGAGGAGTTTAAGAAGATCATGGATAAAAGTAGGAAACGTTGCTGTAGGAATAGAGATTTAGGATTGAGGAGCGATTGTAAGATGTGATTGTAGACCTGCTCCTGTGGCCAGCACGCAAATAGTCGCCGGGGTTGGGCGCCATCTTGGAGCAATGTATTTACAACTTAGAACATGGGGGTTGGCCATTTGGCCCATCAGGTCCGAGGCAGCCCAGAGGAACATCCTATTGCCCCCATTCTCTCTTTACTTCCATGCAGCCTATTCTCTCTCTCATGCCAATTTGATACATTTACCACTTATTTACACAAAGGGAGGGGTAACAGTGGCTCAGCTGGTAGAGCTGCTGCCTCACGGTGCCAGAGACCCGGGTTCGATCTTGACCTTGGGTGCTGTCTGGCTGGAGTTTGCACATTCTCCCTGTGACCGTGAGAGCCATTTCTGCACGGTCAAACCCTCTCCCCCCCATCACCCTATGCCACCCATCACTCTCCAGACTTAGTCCTGCCCCCAACTTCCCTTTTCCAGCTTTCTCGGCCCCCCACCCCCCCCCCCGTACGATCAGTCTGAAGCCGGCACGGGCCGTCAGGGTAGGCACAGTAGGCACTGCCTACCCTGACTAAAATTATAAAATGGTCATTATTTTATATATATAAAAAATATTTAAAATATATGTAAAACGTATATAAAATAGTCATACATAGTAAAGGCACGGCGTTACTCCAGTGCATTGTGTTTTTATCAAAGATAGACAGAAAAAGCTGGAGTAACTCAGTGGGTCAGGCAGCATAGCTGCTCCAGGTTTTTGTGGCTATCTTCGGTTTAAGCCGTCTGCATCTGCAGTTGCTTCCTACATGTTGTGTTTTTATGTTGAGTTAACATTCCCCAGAATGGAGCTGCAGTTTGACTAGATCCCTTCGCAATGTTATTGCATGTTGTAAAATGTTCACCTTCTGATAATGAATAGTCTGTGTCATCGCCGTCTCAAAGCTGTGCGTCCCCCTCAGCTGTGCCTTCTCCCAGAGGGCTTTCAGGACTCGTACTGAGGCGTCTTGTGAGGATAAGGGCTCGTGGAATCGCTCTGTGAACGACAAGCAAACACAGGCAGTGAAGAAAGCGAATGGCATGTTGGCCTTTATAACGAGAGGAGTTGAGTATAGGAGCAAACTTCTGCAGTTGTACAGGGCCCTATCGAGACTACACCTGGAGTATTGGATGCAGTTTTGGTCCCCTAATTTGAGGAAGGACATTTTTACGATTGAGGGAGCGCAGCGGAGGTTTACAAGGTTAATTCTCGGAATGGCGTGACTGTCATATGCTGAGAGAATGGAGCGGCTGGGCTTGTACACTCTGGAGTTTAGAAGGATGAGAGGGGATTGGCTTGGTAGATGTAAAAATTGTCCCTAGTGTGTGTAGGATAGTGTTAATGTGCGGGGATCGCTGGCCGGCGCGGACCCGGTGGGCCGAAGGGCCTGTTTCCGTGCTGTATCTCTAAACTATGGAGCACTATACATGATCGTTACACATGATCATGATCCATGATCTCTATACATGATAACTAGACATGATCCCAATTGAGCCGTCCCATATTTTTGTGCTTTGGTCCATGTGACAACTATCCACTTGACTGATGTATTGAAGTAAGGAACTCACCTGCTGGGAGAGGAACATGATGTAAATCCACAGCTGAGGCTGCTGACTGTTGAGAAGGAAGCTGGACTTGCTGTAGAGGCAGTAAAATCCTTTCTGCGGACAGCTGAATAGGACTTTTGCTGTACACCCGCCAATGGAATCTACAAAGGAATAATGGGAAAATGATAGACATTTTCACTTGAGTATAACAGTCAGCTGAAAACTATTCAAACAATTCAAACTAAACAAGAAATTGTAGAGAAGATAAACACAAAAAGCTGGAGAAACTCTGCGGGTCGGGCAGCATCTCTGGAGAAAAGACATAGATAATGTCTTGGGTCGAGACCCTTCATCAGATCAGTCTGAAGAAGGGTCTCGACCTGAAACGTCACCTATTCCTTTTCTCCAGAGATGCTGCCCGACCCGCTGAGTTACTCCAGCTTTTTGGGTCTATCTTCGGTTTAAACCAATATCTGCAATTCCTTCCTACACAAGAAATAGTAAATAGTTGTGGATGTAGCCCGGTCCATCACACAGATCAGAGTCTTGTCCCTGCTTCTGCCTAGCAGTAGTTATGGGAGCTTGAAAGTGTGCGCACCACCAGACTCAGGAACAGCTTCTTCCCCTCTGTTACCAGGCTTCTGAACGGTACCAGCGCTTCCATAAGCTAGGTACTGTCCGATTCACTCCATCCCATTGCGGACATTGGACGTTGTCTAAAGGATGCACTACAATGCTGAGAACTAATGAAAACGCCAGCAGCGGTGTTCGGTTATTCGCACTTTTTTTTTTTTGTTTTTTTTGGTGTGTCTAATGTTAGTTTAGGTGTCTCTTGGTGTGTCTGTGGCGGGGGGGGTCGGGGGGGGGGGGAGGGGGGAGGGAGAGGGCAAAACCACTTTCGGTCGCCTCCATCGACGGGAGAGGCGACTTTTTCCATGTCGCCTCCCTTGCGACCTAACAGCTTCGATTGGAGTGGCCATTCCTGGAGTCGGGCCCGGAGCTTCAGCAGCGGGCGCAGCGCGGACTTTTCCATCGCGGAGCGGGGCGAACCCTTGCCGGGGGTCGCCAGAGAGGAGTGCTCCGATCTCTGGCTTGGTGACCACTTTGGCATCATGGGGCTGTGATCGAGCAGAGCTTTCTAGATGTTTGTGTTCAATTTTTTGTGTATTAGACTAAGTGGGACCCCGTTGGGTCCCATGCTCACACGGGAGGGCTGGTCCCCCAACGCAATATTCCACTTCTCCACCAATTCCAATATTGGTGGGCCAGTGAGGGGGGGGGCTTTCTGGGAGTGCTAGTATGGGTCGTTACATGGAAAAATATAGAAATTAGGTGCAGGAGTAGGCCATTCGGCCCTTCGAGCCTGCACCGCCATTCAATATGATCATGACTGATCATCCAACTCAGTATCCCGTACCTGCCTTCTCTCCATACCCCCTGATCCCCTTTAGTCACAAGGGCCACATCTAACTCCCTCTTAAATATAGCCAATTAAATGGCCTCAACAACCTTCTGTGGCAGAGAATTCCAGAGATTCACCACTGTTGTGGGCTGAAGGGACAGTTCTGAAGGGAAATTCAGATGTGTTATTTCGGGTCGGTACCTTTCTTCACACCTCACCTATGCAAGTTCTCCAGAGATGCTGCCTGACCCGCTGAGAGTAACTCCAGCATTTTTTGTGTCCTTTTTTGGAAACCAGCATCCCTGGGATGGCGGGACTGTCATATGAGGAAAGATTAGCGTTTCGAAGGATGAGGGGGATCTTATAGAAACATATAAGATTATAAAAGGACTAGACAAGCCAGATGCAGGAAAAATGTTCCCAATGTTGGGCGAGTCCTGAACCAGGGGCCACAGTCTTAGAATAAAGGGGAGGCCATTTAAGACTGAGGTGAGAAAAAACGTTTTCACCCAGAGAGTTGTGAATTTGTGGAATTCCCTGCCACAGTGGGCAGTGGAGGCCAAGTCACTGGATGGATTTAAGAGAGAGTTAGATAGAGCACCAGGGGCTAGTGGAATCAAGGGATATGGGGAGAAGGCAGGCACGGGTTATTGATTGGGGACGATCAGCCATGATCACAATGAATGCTGGTGCTGGCTCGAAGGGCGAATGGCCTCCTCCTGCACCTATTTTCTATGTCTATGTCTATCAGCAGTTCCTTCTGTCCTCCTTGGACTTTTGGTGTTTGGTTTAGTTTAATATTGTCGCGTGATATCCAGTGAGTGACATGGGGTCCCGTGCAATTTTGATTCTGTACCTTACTCTTCAAAGCTGGTTTTCAGAAGTTATTCCTGTAAACTTGTCAGTGCAGCCACAGCGTCAAAATCCAAACTCATCCACACAATCCGTTTTGTTAACCGGACCCAACTTTTCGCCACTGGTGTCAGAGGCTTTCCTGTTTAGATTTCGAGCAAAAATTGGCTTTCGTGCCCTTCAACTCTCAACACAGAACGTTCAAGTTCCGAGAATTTTAAGCGCTTTCACAGAACCGAAAAATCAGTTCTATCTCCAAGGCACTTTGTTCACAGCTATTAGTCTGAAGAGACTTGAAACATCGTGGAGCTGGCAATTCCTTCGGAGCTTGGACTTATACACATGCAGAAACAGCAACTAAATCTCCATTGAAAAACATGTTTAAATGCAGAATGTTATTGAAAATCCCTGCAGGAATTCTAATGTTTCTTTTTGCATTTCAAGTGTTTTGCAAAGTTGTAGAAATCGTATTTTAAAAGTCACACATTTTTAAAAAAGTGATACAGCGTGGAAAACAGACCCCTTTCTTCGCCCACCGCGTCCACGATGGCCATCGGTCACCGGTTCATACATTCCTATGATATTCCCACTTTCACGTCCCACTCCCAACACACTAGGGGCAATTTACAGAGGGCCAATTAAGCTACAAAATCGCATGTCTTTGGGGTCAAGAGAAAAACCGGGAGCACCCGTAGGAAAACCACTATGGTCAGAGGGAAGATGTACAAATTCCACCACATGGACAGCACCCAAGGTCAGGATCGAACCCGTGTGTCTCTGGCGCTGTGAGGGTAGCGACTTTACCAGCTGTGACACTGTGCCACCCATAAAATGTAGATTTAAGTGTAAGAACTAAACTTCAAATACATTCATTTGCCCCCTCTCCTAGCTGTGATGTAAAGAACCCAGAAGTATCTTTGTAGTCTTGAGCTCCACACATAGAAAAATAGACACTAGGTGCAGGGGTAGGCCATCCGGCCCTTTCGTGTCAGCACCGCCATTCATTTACGATCTTGGCTAATCATCTAAATCAATACCCATTCCTGCTTTTACCCATGAATCCCTTGATTCCATTTAGCCCGTAGAGCTAAATCCAACTCTCTCTTGAAAACATCAAGTGAATTGGCCTCCACTGCCTTCTGTTTGGCAGAGAATTTCACACAAGTAAATGGGATTCATTTTAAAAAGCAGAAAGCTTTGTAAACTTGGGCAAGGAGACAACAAGCAAGCTGGAATAACTCAGGAGTGGACCACAATGACTCCGCTTCTGGAGAAATGAGATGCCGAGGAAGGGCGAAATTTTCGGGTCGAGACCCTTCTTCAGACTGTAAAGGGGTTGTTTGATTTACCATCAGCCGCCGTATAACAAAGATAGATTGATGGAAGTCGGGGGGGGGGGGGGGCGGGGGGAGTTGCTGGGGATGGGGTCCGAGATGGTGACAGGGTGTGAAAAATACGCTCTTAACTTTAAGTGGCCACGGGCTTGATGTTGGCAGAGAGGTTTCTCGGGAGACCCTACAGCAGGGGGGGGCAGTTCAGTGGATGGAGCGCAGCCAGGGACAGCTGCACTGTGGTGTCTTTCTATTGTGGAAGGAGGCTCTGTCTAGCTATCTCCTCGCCAATACAAATACAACCTCCAGCTCGCAACCCATCCAATGGATACGGCCACACATAGTTGGCTAATCCTAAATCCCAGGATGCCGTAAACTTTTTTGTTTTTTACTTAAAGTTGGGAAACAAAAAAGAAACTACAGATCTCTCTAAGGGGCCACGAAAGCGAAATTCAAGATTCTCAGAGCCCTGGTCGCTGCAGAGAACGAGAATGGCGACAATTTCGGGTCAAACATCCTTTCAACTCACTGGATCTGATTTTCATCAGAAGAGACATCTTTTAGTTTTAGTTTAGAGATACAGACGTGGGGGGGAAACAGGTGCCCCGGGGGACCCACCGGATGATGATAATACATTAGCATTACCCGTGGCAGGACTGGCCAGCGAGTGTGGCCAGCTTGCCCGATGGCAAAGTGGGGGGAATTGAAGTGGACCCCCTATATCAAGTCCTGGGCCCCAGATGAAGTGCGGACCCTGATGAAGCTGATGCGGCCCCCTTGGAACTCTCCAGCCCTGCTCCAACAAATATTTTTATGACACCAGTCCGTCACGGCCCCCCCAGACAACCGCTACACCACACTTTTTTACTTATAAGGGGAAATTTACACCAAGCCCATTAACCTACAAAAACAATCTGTACGTCTTGGGAGGGGCCGTGGGCGAGGAAACCTTTATATTTACTTCCACCAATCAAAAGCTTTTTTTGTAAGCGTGTTGTCCAGTCAGAGATAAAAGACTATAAATACATTACAATCCGACCTGTCCTCAGTGTAAAGATATTAGCATTACAGGGTATCATTTGAATTTGAATTTGAATTTTAATGATGGCAAGTGCAAGATGAAGTGGCACCCAATCGTAAAGATAGTTTGAATGGTCTCCCCCTTGAAAGGTGGGAGGTCAGGACCCCGTCCTCGACTTAGCATTGGTGATAAATTTCCAATTAAAACATACAGTACGTGCTATAACACTAGGATAAGCGCTCAACCAAGCACAAAAACAACATCAATGCCAAAGGTAAGTTTAACTACCTATACACATTATGTTAAGGACAACTAACTAAGCAATCCATCGATCGCATTCGAGCGACCATAGAAACATCGAAAATAGGTGCAAGAGTAGGCCTTTCAGCCCTTCGAGCCATCACCACAATTCAATGTGATCATGCTCATCCGATCACTCAAAAATCAGTATCCCGTTCCTGCTTTCCCCCTTCCCCCTATCCCTTGATTCCGTTTGCCCCAAGATGCTAAATCTCTCTTCTTGAAAACATCCAGTTAATTGGCCTCCAAAGCTTTTCTGTGGCAGAGAATTCCACAGATTTGCCACGCCTCCTGGTGTCCCTGGGTGAACTAGCTACATGTACCAAACTGTGATGGTGTTGATGCCAGTATATCAAGGGGAACCATCCCTTCACTGCGGTTTCGTTGAGTCAGGCCCACGACACATTAGGAAGGCTCAGCAGTTAGTTATGGAGTCCCAGAATGGATGTTCAGTTTGCCCTGATAATTACGCTGATGATTCAAATTTGAATTGTCCCCTGCCCGCCCCACCCCCCCCCCTCCCCCCACAACCATCCACCCCTAACCACAATCAGTCTGAAGAAGTGTCCCGACACCTGAAACTGTCACCATCCACGTCTTCTTGCCCAGGAGATGCGGCCTGAACGTAACTGATTAACTCTTGATAACTTTTGCTTAAAGAAAATCGACACCAAGGATTATTATGTTCAGTGTAGTTATGAATAAACCGGGGCTCCGATTTAACGATTTAAAAACCACTTACATAATTCTATTCTAAATCTCTAATTCCCTTTTGCCAAACTTCTTCTCCAATTGAAGGAGTTAGTGATTTGCGGTACAAAGTTGTTAGTGAGGACAAAAACTTATTTGTAAAGCGAATCTGTTTGCGGCAAAGCGCATGGTATATATGGCTACTGAACAGCGATACCTTTCCTGAAGCAGAACCTTTGAAAAAACAGGATAGACCCAGTAATACACATCTGTTGAAATAGCGCTGTAAATGAATCAATACACGCATTGTACACTTTTGGAGATTGCCCTTGTGAAATTATGTCTTCAATCTTAAACGTACGATCAAAACTTTCGAGCCAATATTAGTCACTTTTCTTTCCCTTCCCTTCCGTGCATCCATTATCAAGTCCCCCGGAGCGAGCCCAGAGCAGGTAATTTCCCAAAAGTAAGAGGGCCAGATTTTCCCCATAAGATATCGAATTGGATTATACAGATTTTCACCCATTTGTAATTATTAGAATTTGATTCCAAAAATTGACCGACGCGTGGGGTACATTTTTATTTAGAAGAGTCATTCATATCACTTTTTTTTTTAATGGGTCCCCCTGCTTACAATGATGCAAATAACAACCCAGTTCAGTTAGTTTATTGTCAACGTGTTGTACCGACGGTACGCAGTGAGGAAACATATATAAAATAGAGTCGCGGGAGCCAGGCCAGGCATTCGGCCCCTTGAGCCCGCACTGTCCATTCAATATGATCATGGCCTGATCATCCAAAATCAGTACCCAGTTCCGGCTACTCTTCTCTTGATTCCGTTAGCCCCAAGTGCTATATCCAAATCTTCTTGATACATCCCGGAATGGCGCTCCACCGCCTTCTGTGGCCAGAGAATATCCACAGATTCACAACTCTCTGGGTGAAACCGGTTTTCTCATCTCAGGCATAAATGCGCTTTCCCCTGATTCTTAAACTGTGACCCCTGCGTTCTGGACTCCCCCAACATGGGGAACAGGCGTTCCTCGAATCTAGCCTGTACTACTCCCTTAAGAATGTTTATGTTATTGGTTCTATAAGATCCACATCTTCTAAGTTCATGTGATATAAAGCCCCCTGGTCAATCCATTCGTTCATAATAGTGATTACAAGTCCTGAGCCAGTTGACAGTGTTATAGGAATGAGATTTAAGAATGTGAAGCCATATCTTTCCGCCTTGGACATGCGAAATATTCGCCTGGGTTTGGAGCTTATCTTGGGTGTCGACTAGAGCGCCATCTTGAGAATCATTGTCAGGGAATAACAGCGCCAGAACACATGTCTACACCATTCGTTAGGTGTTCTATACTGCTTATTATGGGCGGGCACGAGAATTGTCAGCAGCAGTTCCACCTTATGCGCACGGAGACACGGGCTTCGATCATGACTACGGAGTGTGCTGGTACCTAGTCTGTACGAGTGTTGTACAGTTTTCACGTGACCCTGCTGTGGCGTTTTCTCTGAGACTCTTCAGTTTCTTGTCACTACTCCAAAGACGATACAGATTTGTAGCGTTAATATCCCTTGGATATAACATGTAAAAATTGCTCTCTCGCATGTGGGAGAGTGGTTGAATGATTAGTTAATGTGCGGGGATCGCTGCGTGCGGAAATGCAGACACAGACCCGATGGCACTCTGAAGGGCCTGCATTCTTCGCCGTCAGTACCTTCTAAAATAAAAACTAACGTATAAACAAGCAATTCTAAGTTCCCATCGTACATTAGGACTACATCAATGTTTTGATTAATTTCACTGAAAAAAATACAGCCTATGTAAAAACAGTCCCTTCGCCCCCACCTAGTCCACTACGAACCTCCCATTCATGCCGGATTCACTGCCATCCCACAGATCCACTCCCTACACACGAGGGGCAATATAACAGATGGCCAATTAACTACAAACCCATTGTCATTGCAATGTGGCAGGAACCGCGCGCACCAGGAGGCAAACCCCTCAGTCACAGTGAGAACGTGCAAACTCCACACAGCAGCGACCCTGCCGCCAGAGTCAGGATCGAACCCAGGTGCTCTGGATGCGATGTGAGGCCAGTTAGGCCTATACCAGCGGAGCCACAGTGTCGCCTACTCGTGGACAAAATGGATCAGCCTATTTCTAACACATATTCCTCCCTGTCTTCTATGCCTAATACACGGACACCCCTCCCTCACCCCACAATACTCAGAAGATTTCTGGGGCTGGGGGGTTTCTGTTCTTTGTATGAAACAATGATATTTGTGGAAGTAAAATAGATGTCCAGGTAAAAGGGTGATGAGGCTGATGAATAGCCCAGACCTGAAGAGGAGGAGTTCACCGTTACGCAGTGTCATCGACCATGTTCCTCTGAGCGTGTGCCTGACTACGATCAGCTAATCCAGCACTGTAGTTCAATATGAGGCGGACTGATGTCATGTAATGGACAAACAGAGACTCCTATCTCCTTTATTCATTTTTTCAAACTAGGATGCCCAGGCAAGTAGGAAGCTGAATGGAGCAAGTTATCTGCCAGTCAGCCAAGGGGAGAAAATGTACTTAAATAAAAGATCAAGTTGTAGGCAAGAGATTTAGTGTGCGAGAGGAGGAGATCGCTGGGCTAGCACGCGAATCGGTGGGTCCGATCAGGGCCTGATTTCGCCACTAGGGATATCTTCTACAACTAAACTAAACCTAAGCCCTAAAGTTGTGTTGCTTGGGGGAGGCCAAACCGGCAAGCGCCATGCAATCTGCTGTAAAGACTAGATCCATGCATGAACTGCGCTTAGATTCTACAGAAGACATTAACAAAATGACTCACACAAAGATTGTTTGCAGAAATATAAGCACTCCGTGGTTTAAAAGATAATTTAATGATGCTTTAACACTGGCTGGTAATAGCAACCTGGCCAATTGCCCGGCCAATCATTTTCTCTAACTGCAAGGACTAACCCGTTCGTTCTGTCACCGCGCTCTTTCCCCCCCACACCCCCCACTTACAAGAGGTCTCGACCGGCAATCGTCGCCCATTCCTTTTTCTCCAAGAGACATTTTCGCCTCACCCGCTGGGTACTCCAACTCATTTTGTGTCTTCCATCTACGATCTATTTTTTAAACCAACATCTGCCAGTTTCACTGATATCCTGGTCCTCCTTGCCCCTGCGTTTCCCCCATTTTGGTGCGGTAGATCATTGTGGGGCGGATGTTTTTATGTGTATTGTTAAATTCTTTAATGTTGTGTGGTCTTATTTGATGTTGTGTGACTGCAACAGGGAAAGTCAAGTTTCACTACACCATTCTGGTGTATGTGATAATAAATGTCCTTGAAGGAAAGATTACGTGATTGCGGCTGCCTCTTCTGTCATCATTCCTCAGCTAACAAGGAAAAACCATGACCGTTCTACATTTCCTATGCATCATCCCCTTTGATTCTGCTCTTTTCACACCTATAAACCTTACATATTCTAGTTTGCACCACTCCCCCTGACATCTGTCTGCCAGAAGGAAGGGTTCTCGACGAGGAAATGTCGCCCATTCCTTCTCTCCACGAGATGCATGTGGTGGTTGCCAGGCCCGTGAGTGCTCCAGCATTTTGCTGTCCTATCTTTTTGGCCAATAGTGACCGCGTTATGATATAGTTGGAGAAAAATTGACGATGGGACTGTGTTTCAGCCTCGCGTCTTACACATCATTAGGATGAAAGCAACAACTGTTCGCTTCATCAACTTGCTGATTCACGCGTAGCGTTGGTTTTTCTGGTGGGTGGAAATTAATCGTTGTTGGCTCATCAGGAGGAGCCCTAGACTAAGTTAAGTGAGGGGGTGGCGGAGCGCGTGACACGATACCCTGTAAAAGACACAACGGATATAAAAAAAATTCGGAGAAAAGACACCCTACTTCACTATCTTATTTCCCAAGTCCACCAATCGCCTAACACTACACTGGACAATTGATACTCTTAAGTGGAGAGGCTAACAACCTGCGAAATAATGTGAGGATTTATGTAGGGGATATAGATTTTGTCGCAAGGCGGAACAACAGAAAATCACCTTGCTAATAAATGCGTGAATAGATTGCCACAGCTCGGGGGGTGGAGATGAGCAGCGTGTCTAAATGCGATGGTCTCAAAGAAGAATTTAGAGCTTCAGAGATACATCTTGGAAACAGGCCCTTTGGCCCCACGAGGCCGTGACCCCAATTATTTTTTTTTTTATACAATAGTAACACTAAGTGAAAAATATACACCTTACTAGATGTGCTAGCCTAGGCCAGCGCAGATCTCAGTGATGTGAATACTGCCGGTCATACGCGGTTAGTGTTTCGCGCGCTATCTCACGAAACAGACACCTGCCCAGGCAATAGCAGCCCGCGGGTTGACCAAGCCGCTTGTTCCGACTTGCGTAACCCTAGCAGTCAACCGAATCCTCACGCAGATCAGCCATTTAGTAACCACGTACTGCAACGGGGCATGGCGAGACTATTAGTGCGGGCGAGACGGACTGCGGCTCTGTGGGCTGCGAAGTCTGGAGGGCTCCGGGTCTCACCAGGTTCAAGGCCTTGCGCTTACACTCCAGCACAGTATTACGATAAACCTGCGAACAACTTCCGTCCTATTCACATGCGCTCTCTCATTGGCTCTCAAATGCCCTTTAGCGTATTGCATTTTTTACTTAGATTCTGGCCACGTCACCTGCACCAATTCCTCCGCCCCAGCGGGACGAGTTTACAACTTAACCGAGCCCAACTTTATAGGCCCTACAGTCATCATCCTGCAAGTACTTGTCGCAGGGTGGGCGCGCCGACAGTGCTGCTCCACCACCGGCGCCACGAGCACGCCACCGACCATCCAGCCGTCTTGACGCGTCCCGGCTGCCTCGCACTTTGTGCGCCAGGCTCCAACAGATTCTCCTCGCCGATAGCCCCCCTCAGGCCACGATGCGACAGCGACTTGTCCCCCTGCCGCGTTTTGCGGGCTCTTGACGTGTGCGGTGCAAAACAGACTGTCGTTATGGGGCCCCCACTGCACCACCCGCCACTCGACAAGCAAGACCAGGCAGTTCTCCCCTAGCGACGCGGTCAGGATAGAGTTAAGTGTGTCCGTATAGGAGAAAATGTGCCCAGCGCACCAAAGGGGCACACATGGTTTTCTGCAGTAATCTGTATAAACTAAACTGTTGCCGCGCCACATGTAGAATTCATGGCACAGCTGCTAGCGAAGCAGGCAATCCAAACCTATACCTCCAACAGCGAGCGTACTTGCGCTACAATGGAAAATACCCAGAGTGCAGGAAACAGTGGCGTCAACGGCCAACATCCGACAAGAGGTATAAGCGTCAGAGAGAGCCATGAGCAAGTGATAGCGTGTCGAATTAGGCCATTCAGCCCATCAAGCCCACGTCCTTTTCTCATCAATCATGGTGGTCTATCCTTCCCCCCTAACCCCATTCTATCTAGCCCTCTCTACAAACAAAGGAAACCTCCGAAACCTGTACTAATCAATAATCTATCTTCTTTTGCCTTAAAAAATTCCACTTGGCCTTCCACTGCCCTTCCTATTGTGCGCAAGGGCGACCAAGTACACCACGACAAGCGACTAGATCTCAACCTACCCTCCTGAAATAAAGAAGATAAAAATGTCTCACTCTATCTTCCGTTGACAAGAACGACTCCTCACACGTTGTTAATATCAGTGAACAGGGTCCATGTGAAGCCCTCTAAGTCCAGTGGTATCCTAGGACATCGTGACATTACCTTTCCCTAGAACTTTCCACACAATTCTGTAACGTTCACTGATGGGAGACACTAGCCATGGCGAATAGCGGAGTACGTTTACGTGGATGGTGTCGCTCACCATACAGCTAATCTGCAATGAACCTTCTCCACTGCGACGACAGCGCCGAGTTCCCCTTGTAATCACACGTAAGCGGCCTGTCCCACTGGACGCCATGAATGACGTCAGGGCAAATGGCGGCTTGGGTAAAGATTTTACACCACAAAATCCTGAAAAGCCGCGTTGTCAGTGCCCCATGTCAGCAGAGGCCCACCATAGCAGCGCATCCCATGCGTGTACGACGCAACGCTTCGCCCATGAGTCATGACGCGGTAGTAAATTATGTTGCCGTAAATTATGCCGCAAATGACGCGTTCTAAAAGTTGGGACAGCGACCCTTTATATCTCACAGCTTGTACAACAGTAGAATGGGTAGAGGCGCCATTTCCGAGTGGTATTGTGTTCCGTTTTTAGCTTGGGTGTACCAATCTTTCTCACTCCCCAATAAGGGACAAAAGATCAAAATGCCTCAGGGAAAATCACCGACTCGACCGTGGCTAGGGGTGAATGATGAGTTGGCTCGGGTGCTGCGCGGCCACAAACGCCAGCGGCAGGGGCAGCACTGAGGAGTTTTGGCCCGGTCTATTAACCAACCTCCGCGCGATGTGCTGGCCCGCGCAAAGTCCGGCGCCCCATCCAACTCATGAACCGATGATCAGCAAGAGGGAAGGAGTGGCGTGCGGTGGTGCGTTTCTGTCTCAGCAGTTTAAGCGAGAGTCCGAAGGATCGGACAGCTGAAACGCGGCACTGGCACTCACAGACGGGCCGAGGCGAGGCCAAGGGTGCACCGAGGCGCAGATGCTGACTGACTGCCACTCCCCCATGCGGCTCTTGCACTACATCGGTCTCCATGTGGCCGTAGGCGAGGCGAGAGGCCTGAAACCAAAGGCCATCCGGCTATTCAGGGAGGGTGTCGCTTACAGATGACGAAAAGGAATGCGGCAAAGATTGACGAGGATGTTAGTAACGCTAGGACTCTCGAAGCGAGCATGAGCTACAGGGAGAGGTAGGCAGCGCTAGGACTTTATCCCGTTTGGTCCTACCACCACTGCCTATCTACGGACTACTTCAATCGTATAAACATCATTTGACGATCTCACACTGTGACCTGGCAGACGGGCTGGAGCGAGCAATGGAGCTCAGATGACTCTTGAGAGGAAATATCAGCTTGATGTCGCTGGCAACTACACAACTAAACAGCCCACTTTAGTATCTGTGGGGACATTACAACACGGTTACAACTACACAATTCATAACACTGAACCGCTAGACTCCCTGAGTGATACTTTACATCTCATTGGTGTTTGACCTTTACCTGCACTAAATGTTATCGCCCTTATCATGTATTACGCACTGCTAAACGGCCTTCGTATTGTAATTATTAACAATAAAGGGCGTTACCGCCATTTAGGACTGAGATGAGGAAAAAAACTTTGTTCAACCAGAAGAGTTGGGAAGCTGTGGAATTCTTCCACAGATGAGGCAGCGGGAGGCCAATTCACTGGATGTTTATTTTCAAAGGAGAGAGTAGATTTAGATCTTGATGGGTTAACAGGAAATCAGGAGGGATACAGGTGAGCCGAGAGAAAAACAGATGATTATGGATTATCAGCCATGCCATCATATTTGAATGGCCCTACCGGGCGGACGCCCCTGGAAGGCGTCTAAAATAGCCTCTATCTCTGCCTACCTGTGCAGTTGTCTAGTTGTTATCATATGAAATGAGTTGTGCTGGCTGAAGGGCCTCGAAAAGCCGCTCACGGGTCCCTCACCATCACTGCACGCCAGTTTTTATTCTATGTTTCGAATGGTATACTTGCTCTTTCTGTAGATGTGCCTAGAGTTTAGAATAACACGGGTGTAATATCCCTCTTTCTACTGTCAAAATCAATCACCACCTGTCTATGCACAATGTCCATCAAAATATTTGTTAAAGTCCTGCCCAGAATTTAAATATCATCGAGAAGAGAGTACAAGGATGTCTGGGATGCCCCCTCCATTGAGAACGGAGATGAAAGGAAACACCTTTTCACACGAGACTTTGATGAGTCTATGGGAATTCGTGCCCCTCAGAGAGCAGGCTGGTGTGGATGCCTGGTTTATGAGATACTTTTAAGAGCGTGCAGAAGATAGGGCCTCTTAAGATTAGCGGACTTCCAGACGTAGGAGATGTATGGCGGAGAAGGCAGCAAGCAGGAACAGGGACTGATTGGGTGTACAGATGATCAGCCAGGATCACGTGAATGGACTGGTAGCTGGTCTGATAGCAACGGCTACGATAAAAGTGGCCTATGCTGCCCCACGACTTGTATATTGTCTACGATGGGCCGCTGTAGCGAAGGGAGAGGCCTTGCGTCAGGTGCGGACTCTGTACTTCGTTGAACCATAAGACTCAGGAGGACGAAGGGGTGAATCGCTTACAGAGGTGTATACGACCATGAAGGGAAATAGATAGACGTGAATAACACAAGCGATAAGCTTTACCAGACGTAGAATCAAGAACCAGAGGATAGGTTGTGAGGAGTGAGCCTGCCAGAAAGATTTTATCAGGAACCTGAGTGGAAAAATCTTTAACATAGAGCGCTTGAGTGTAATGGAACATGAAGCCGGCCCACGAGCAGACGTTAGTTGAGGCAGGTTCCATAAAAACATTATAAAAGATAATTTACGACAGGATACCCATGCCGAACAAGAAAAATGGTTTAGATGGCTATTGAGGCTCAACAAGCTGGAGGCAGTGGGTTAGCGATAGAGCGGCCGCATTTGCGTCAGCAGGGACAAGATAGGGCCAAAGGGCACCTGTGCTGATGCTGTGTGCCTCTTGACTATTAGAGGTGTCAATAACAAAGAAACGCGCGAACATAGAACGATAAGAAATAATTTCACAATGATTTTGTTACAAGTTATACGGAGTAAGAAATTACGGCCATGTGGCCCATTGACGTCTGCCATTCGGAATCAATGCGCCTGATCTACTCCTCCTAATACCATTTTTCTGCGTATCCCATACCTTGACGCAGTGTCGTTCTTGATCAAGAATTGCCCATCTATCTCTGCCTTAAAAAGTATCCACTGACCTGGCCATCCACAGACCTCCGTAGGACCAATGCATGTTCACAGATCAACTAACATTGGATTTTTTTCCGATGATCGAACCCAGGACTCTAAATATCTTGAGCCAAGGATTTGCCCTCACAAATTTCGCGGCGCCAAGACATTCCAGGCGTGTGCCCGCAGTTAGAACATGCCCCCAACAAAAATGAGTTTTTCAGCCCCAATTCAGCAAGTGGGAATTGTTATTTCTAAATAATTGATTTTATTATCATTTTAATATAAAGCTGAGATTGATTTTTTGGTGACACAACCAATAGTCTTAACGGGAAATGAGGAGAAGGCGGCTACCAAAAATCACCATACATGGTCTTTGCATAGTAAAGGTGACCTATGTTACTGGGTACAATACTCTTAGGTATGCCCAAGTATGCATCATCTGGAAAAAATAATTGCCAGCACTTGCGTTAGATTGTCGTGGATGCTGAGCAGAGATGATTTCCCATGTGGCGGAAGTACTCAGGACCAGGAGGTCGTAGCATAAGAATTAAAGGACGTTCCTTTTAGGAAGGAGACGAGGAGCCATTCTTCCTCTAGTCCCAGATGGTGGTGAATCTGATGGAATTCATTGCCCACAGAAGGCTAGTGGGCAGTTTTTGGAGGAGCCATCCGATAGATCAATTTTTAAGGCAGAAGAGGTAGATAGATCTTAATTTGTACGCGGTGCAGCCAGGTTATGGCAGCGAGATAGGCAGGATGAATGCGGGTTTTTTTTTCTTTTTTTTTAGCGGTTAGGAGGGAGAGGATAGATCAGCCACCATTGAAATGGCCCAGAGCGGACGAGATGACAGAGCCGACATGGCCGTAGGTGCTCCTAGATACTTAGAATTTATTATTGTTTATTGGAAAAGAGAATGTTTATCCTACAGCAAATAACTCAAATGGAACAAAGTCAAATCATCATATGCGTGCACATTAGGACATGAGGCGCTATGCCAGACGTGAGCCAGTTTATTAATTGGTGATGAGAATGACAGAGAAGCTCAGCCATACACTTCAGTCTCGATACAAGTGTGAAAGAGATCCCTTGCATCCCAATTTCATGATAGGGATTAACTGGAATTCTTTTCGAATGGCAGGGATCCCAAAAGCGTTTAACATATCGGAACAAACGCGAACCATTAACTATTGCGGTAAGCAGACATGGCTAAAACCTACACAGTGAACGGTTAGGATGCCTGTTGGGGTGTAGCTAGCAAAAGGATTCTAATTGCAAAAGATTTGAAGTATAGCAGAGCAGGGGTTATACAATCCAGTTGTGCCGGGTATTGGTGAGACACACCTGGAGTATTGATCGTGCGTTTGTGGACTACCTAATCTGAGGCCTATCAGACATCCTTAGCCAAACTAGAGAGAAGAATGGTTACGAGAAGGCTTCACCAGACCTGATTCCTGGGATGGCAGAGCACTTTACCCGAGAAGAACGACTGGATCAGACTTCGCTTGTACTCGACTAGAATTAGAAGAATTGAGGGGGGATCTTATAGAAACTTATCAAAATTCTTAAGGGGGTGAGAAGGCTAGCATGCAAGGCAGATTAGATTCCCGATGTTGGGGAAGCGAAGGCCAGAAAAAGGTGGTCACCTTTAAGGATAGGGAGGCAAAGCCCTTTAGCGACCGAGTATGATAAAAACATTTTTTCACACAGAGAGTGGGGAATTGGGAATTCTCGAACAGAAAAAGGTAGTGGTGAGGCCAGTTCATTGGCTATATTTAAGAGAGGAGCTTAGATGGGCCTTGTGGAACAAAGGGATCAGGGAGTGATGCCGAGATGAAGGCAGGTTACCAGAGATAATGAGTTGGATATCGATCAGCCATGCCATTATTGAATGGCAGGCTGCAGGACCTCGAAGGGCCCCGAATGGCCTACGCCTGCAACTATTGTCTATGGTTATATGTTTCTAGGTATAGAGTAGAGGGATTGAGGTGCGCAGGTACATAAAGTGACCGTCACTGGTAGTTTTGGGTGGTTAACGAAGGTTCATTGATCTTGATCTTCATCATAAGGGTATTTATATAAGGAAAGCCGCAAAAGTGCTGGATATCTCCGGGGTCAGTCAGCATACTGTAGAACACAGTGGCGGTGGTGCTCTGGGGGGCAAGCACGGGGGCGCCATCGGTAGAGTTGCGGAAGTACAGTAATGCAGCGCGGAGACCCGGGTTCGATCCGACTATGGTGCTGTGGTACAGCGTTTGTACTACGTTCTCCTTGTGACATGCGGGGTTTTCTCGAAGATCTCGATTTCCTCTCAAAAATCCAAAGATGTACAGGTTTTGGTTTAATGGGAGTTGGTAAGGTAAAAAAAATGTATCCAGTGGGTGTGTAGGGTAGTTTTAGTGTGCGGGGACGCGGGTCCGCGGGACCCGGTGGGCCGAAAAGGGCTGTTCAGCGCTGTATCTCTACAATATAAAAAAAACTTAAAACAGATCATACATTTTCATATTTTATCTAATCTTTTCTTAAATGAAGGGTCCAGAACCACAAAACCATCGCGACTGTCTGTGTTTCCTGAGATGCTGCTGGCTGCTGAGTTACTCCAGCACTTTGTGCCCTTTTTGTAAACCAGAATATGCCGTTCCTGTTTCCATATTGAGTACAGAATGTTGGGCGGAAACATTACTGTGGGACAAGACATCAGTGACGGGCCAATTGGGGACTGTATTAAGTTTTGGCACTTACAAGGGAGGAAATCAAGTAATGTGAGGAGAGAGCTAGAGGATGTTGCCAGGACCGAGGG